>NC_056744.1:818940632-819259132 GCF_019279795.1 Protopterus annectens
TTTTCAATTCAATTAATATTCAGTGAAAAAATAAATAAAATGCAGTACTATATGAAAAAGTGCAGATAAAAGTGTACTTAAATTTGCTTATACGTCCAGTTGACTGAAGGTAGATTTAGCCAGCCAAAGCTCAGAAAAATGTTTTTTTTCATTCTCGTCAGATGGGAGGATTTTTTTTATGCTTTTATCTACTTTATTTCTGGAGCTTTTCTCCCGAGGCCTCCTCTGAAAAAGGACATGTATCCAAGATGGACTTTCCTGGTAAACAAATGTAAAATAAATAAATAAATGGACAACTGGATTGACAGTGTCCACTGTAGGACTCTCATAAAATATCTTGCTAAGAAAAAAAGACAGGTAGCTGTAAAACTGTGACCAAGAAGACACTGGATGAGTACAGCAGTTGGTCAGAGTTTGTAGAAATGACAACCTTGAGATCAATAGCTTTGCTATTTGTCTGACAGTATCCAGATGGCATCTGATAACCTCTAGATTCTGTACAGGCTAGAATTTTGATTTCTCAAAGACTGACTGCAATTCCCAGGAACAGGCACAACTGAAGTAGAGAAATCCTTGCTTCGATCAGCAATACTCTTGACACTCCTAAGAGGAGTGAGTCATCTAGGTAAGGACACACCTGAAAACCTGACAGCCTGAGCCAGGCTGCTACCACTGCCATAGACTTGGGAAGCACCGTGGGGGCTGTAGTGAGACCAAAATACACTGCTCAGAATTGGAAATGACTTGCATCAAGCCTGAAGTGCAAGAACCTTCTGGAGCACCTCTATTATCTTTGTGTGACAGTACCTGTCCTTGAGGTCCACTGAGTACATCCAATAGTCCTTCTTCAGTAGAGGTTGAATGGACTGAACCACGACCATTTGGAATTTGGTCTGTATGACATGCAAGTTTAAATTGCTTAAGTCCAGTATGATCCTGAGGTCCCCTGTTTTCTCTAGCACCAAAAAGAACCTGTTTATGTTTAAACCACCTTTACTGAATTATCACTTGGGATATACACAAACTTGCATTTATATAAAAGTAATCAAACCATATTAACAAGTTTACATTTACAAACAATTATTGTTCCACACCATATAATCAAAGAAATATTACATAAATTATAATGCTTCTTTGATTATATGGTGTAGAACAAAGAAACATTATATAAATTGTTCAATTTCTGTCTTCTATTTAAACCACTTTTCTCCTCCAAAACATTTATCTGCATTAAATTTAAAAGCACTACACCCTCACTCCCCACTGGCCCTTGTTTTCAATTATAAAGGAATTCCCAATATTATTCTAGCATGTCCAAAGGTCAGTTGTCAATCTCCTCTCCGGTCCAGCTGGTGAATCTGGGAATCTTGAGGCAATGTTACAACTGCCTCATGCACACAGACAACCCTCTCCTCCTCCCAACAACTTCCAACACATGTGAGAGATGCAACCCTATAGCCAAACTGGAGGCTAAGCTCTCTCAACTCAGTACTGGCATAACCAGTCAGAAGGAGAAGGAAACCACACTCACTACAATTCCAGTCTCACATAGACCTACCACGACAGCAAACCAAACACATAATCACACAAAAACATACTCTGAGGCTCTAAATAAAGATCTGCCTAAGCAGCAGAGACCTCCAAAGCAGACACCCAAGCAACCGCTACCCCAAAACAAAACACATGCAACACATATCTCACAAAGCCAGTGTGCCGAACAGTCACAGCCCTTAAGACTAAACAACACACCTGATACACTTGTAATAGGTGACTCTATCGTCAGGCACACTGACGTCCCGCTCACCAGGCTGAACAAGGAGAGGGTCACGGTGAGCAGCCTGTCGGGCGCTAGGATCCGCCACATAACACAAGCACTCAGGTCACTCCAAGGCAAGTACAAATATGACTCAGTCATTGTCCATGCTGGTGTGAATGACCTGAGACGTACATCCCTTGACTACATGAAAAGAGACATACAGGAGCTCTCTGAGCATGTAGCCCAGGCCGGTATGACCCTGACCTTGAGTAGCATCTTACCCTCACCAAGAATGATGCCACAATATGAAGACAAGATGATCAATTTCAACAATTGGCTTAAGTACTGGTGTCATTCAAAGGGGATCCAATGCCTGTCAGCTTGGGATGATATGCTCGATAAGCCACGATGCTTCGCTAGGGATGGCTTGCACCTGTCACCCCTGGGCTTTCGGATACTGGCAAAAGCTCTTGCTACCCCCATAGTGCCTTTTTTAGGCAAGGCTCAAAAACAAACCCACCTCCATAGGTATCACAAGGGATAAGAAACTAAGAGTAATGCTACTCAACGCCAGAAGGCTAAACCTCAAGATGCACTTTTCGAAACTCTCCTTAGCATGGAGAACATCGATATCTGTGCAGTAACAGAAACCTGGTTCAGGGCTCGAGAGCACCCCAGCACTACCAGGTTATACCTCATACCATGCTTTTGGCCCCAAAACTTGGACCGAACCACAAAAGGAGGGGAGTATCGATATTCATCAAAGATACCCACACCTCCAGGTTGGTGGCAAAGCACGAAGCATCAGAGACTATCCATGTGCAACTAACAGTGGGTAAAACTGCCTTCCAGTTTATAGCCTGCTACAGACCACCCTCCCAAACCCAGGAACCCCACTCGGCCTTCCTGAGAACACTGGAAAATATGAAGGTCTCTCCAAACACCATTATATTGGGCAACTTCAACTACCCAAACATAGACTGGGAGCATTACTCTAGCTCCAACACCCTAGCCCAAAGGTTCCTAGAATTTATAAACTCAAATGCTATGGAACAACTTGTTACCACTCCCACAAGAGGGGAAAACATACTGGACCTGATCATCACCAACATGGGGACTCTATGCTCCAGACCAGAAGTGTATCCCTCATTGGTAAGATCAGACCATAAACTAATCTCACTGGATATTCACATCCCGACCCCACCCCCTGCCCAGAAAATCACAGTGAAAAACTTCTCTAAATCAAATTTCACACTCCTCAAAACCGAGGTGGAATCCTTCAAATCCTTCAAAGCCCCTGGGCCTGTGGAAAATACGGCCCAGACCGCAGAATCCTTTATAAACGCATTCTATGAACACCTTCAGGAATGCATGGATCATGCGATCCCAAATAAAACCAAGACCCAATCCTCCAAAGGCAGACGTCCTGTCTGGTGGACCCCAGCCATAAACAAACTATGCAATAGAAGGAGGAAGCTACTAAATGATAGAGCAAAATCCCAAAAAGGGAAGGCATCACTGATCAGTATTAGCAAAAAACTACAGGCACCCATAAAATTGTCTAAGGCCAGCTTCGAGAGAAAAATTGCAGAGGACACTAAGGATAATCACAAGGCTTTCTTTAGTTATGTTTGGAACCTGGGTGGTAATTCCCAGATATGCTCAGAATTAGTCCAAAATGACAAAAAATACACCGAACCCACAGACATTGCCAACATCCTAGCTGACAGGTTCAGCGCAAATCCCCCCCTCCCCACCAAAAGGGCAAATATCTATTCCAGCAGAGTGCTGCCCCTGACATCTCAGATGCTCAGGTAAGAGCCGCCCTCTCCAAAGCAAAAAAACACAGCATCAATGGGACCAGACGGTGTCCCGGGCTGCGTTCTACATGAACTCCAAGAAGAGCTAAACCCAAACATAAAACTACTGTTCAATCTCAGCCTTACTACAGGATATATGCCCAAAGAGTGGCGTACAGCAACAGTGGTCCCTCTCCATAAAGGTGGTGCCTCAACGGATCCTGGAAACTATCGCCCCATAAGCCTGACTAGCTTGGTCTGCAAAGCTATGGAAAGGATCATCATGGACCTCATAAATAAAGATATTGGGGACCTACAGACACTGGATCCTACCCAGTTCGGCTTTGTTAAGGGCAGATCCCGCCTCTTAAACCTGGTTGATTTCTTTGAAACAGTCACCAAGGCCAGCCTACCTGGACCTCGCAAAAGCCTTTGATACAATACCCCACTCGGGCATTATAGATAAGCTCACCAGCTTAAATATAAACCCCTATGTCACTAGATGGATTGCAAACTGGCTCCAGGACAGAACCCACATGGTTAGAATTGCTGGAGCCATGTCAGACTCCAAACCAGTTACAAGTGGTGTCCCACAAGGCTCAGTCCTGGGACCTCTCTTGTTCGGTATATATTTCTCGGAGGTACAGGCCAACATGGAAGGACTGTGGCTGACCAAGTTCGCAGATGACTGCAAACTGGGCGCCATAATAAACTCTCAAGCCGACACAAGCATCCTCCAAAAGGGCCTCATAGAAACAGACAACTGGTGCTAGAGCCATGGCCTCAAGCTAAACGCCAAAAAGTGTATAGTCATCCCCTTTGGCAAAAACAAAGTGCTCACAAATTACCACATAGGTGGTGATCCATTAAGTACAGAAGAAGTAATTAGGGACCTAATTTGACAACCACGTGGCCAAAGTGGTTAGAAAAACATTTTATACAGCCCACCTAATCATGAAGGGATTCACATCTAGATCAGGGGAGGTCATCGTGCCTCTTTACTCATCCCTCATCAGGCCCATAATTGAGTACAATGCACTTTTTGGGATGTACCTTACCAGACACCTGCAGCAACTGGAAAGACCCCAAAAGTACCTCACCAAGAGGATCAAAGGGCTCAAACAGATGCCATATGCTGCCCGGTTAAAGAAACTCCAGCTCTACTCAGTGGCATACCACCTGTTCAGAGGCGATCTGTGCCTGACGTATAAAGCCATGTCCAACCCGGAATTAATGGACATGCTGCACCTCAGAAAATCCAAATCCCTGACTTGAACCTCAGCACTGAAATAAATAGGACATGCTGGAGGGACAGATTCATAACCCAGAGGCTCCCTTCACTCTGGAATAAAATCCCAGTCCAGGTTAGGCAGAGTCCCTCATTGACTCTCTTCAAGAGGATTCTTGATGAGTAGATGGGAGATCGTAGGTTTACCCCAGGTATCACTTCTGTGTCATTGTCAGACAGAGGCACAGTATACTAACCTCGAAAAAGGGCATAGCAAAATAAATTTAAAATGGGTGGTTAAAGCCAAACACATTCTGGCTAGGCATATAAATGCCCTAGGGCAGATAGCCTAGTATGAACCTAACCTATGAACCTATGTACTGTTCCCACAATTTCCATTTTTTCTATGCAATTCACGCCTACATTTTTCTACAGATCTCATTTCCTGAACTCTGTTGCAATATTCACTACTTCAAGTAGAGTTGGGTTAGACTTTGATTTCCATTTTCTAGTAACTGTTTTTTGGCAGCCACTAAAATTAAATTTAACAAGACCTTACTATGTCTAAGCAATTCACATCCTGTATCCCAGTTAAAAAAATTGTTTCCTTAGCTACATTCACTTGCTTGCCCAGTTTTTCTGACAGGGTACTCTAGGGATTTTTTAAAATCTGACAACTCATTACACTGCAAGAACATGTCCTCTCAGGTACCTCTTTCTTTCTCATTATACTTCAAAATTTGCCATCTACCTGAGGAAAAATTCTTTACAGTCTGCTTGGGGTATAAAAGTATCTATGCAACCACTCCCAGACAAAAATCCTAAATCTTCTACATTTTTTTTTGCATACATGGGAATCATACATATATCCTCCAGTTGTTTTGTTATGAATCTTGTATCTAATCTCTCTTCCCAATCTTTTCTGACCTCCTCTGACTGATTCCCATAGTTAGCATGCAATATTTTATATGCCTTACTAATTATTTATTTTTAATAGCAGCTTCTGTTCTAGATTCAATTAAAAACCCAAACAGACAGGGCTTTCATTTAGGATTCCCCTATCCCTTTCTCTTTGTCTGTACTCTGTTACCAATCCCTTAAAGGGAAGGCAATCACTAGCCTGCAATCCAAATGTCTTCTTGGCCTCTTCCCATTCTAGTACCTTTTCCTCTCTTTTTGTTCCAAATACTATGGTTCCTTTACCAGCTTTCTCCAGTATATTCCAGCCCCCTCCTGCCCATTCTCTGCACCCCTAATTGCAGTCATCCCTATCGGCAGAATCTCCTTTCTTGCACCAAAAAGAACTTTGAGTATTTCCTAGATCCTCTCTGGTCTGGTGGGAAGTCTTGAATTACTCAATTTGACTGGATCTTCTCTATTTCCAATGTTTATTCCCTCCACTGGTGGAGTGGAACAGCTGGGAGTTGCTTATGTCTTAGGTGTGGAAGGGATTTAAAAGATATGGAGTAGCATCTGAAAATTAATCTCATCATCCAGGTATCAGATCTAATGGCCTCCCAAGCTTGAGAAAGGACAGTCAAGTGCCCCATCTGAGCAAACGTTCAGGAGTGTTGGAAGGGCTTACCTGTAAGGGAACCTCTGAAGACCTGGAACTGTGGACTTCCCCTGCCCCTGGGGTAGGTCTTGCTTTCTCATAATGTGGTCTTGTGACAGTTTGTGCCATCTACCTTTGAGCAGCTCCAGCACAGGGCCTCCCCTATTACTTTGTTGTCCCTCCAGATCCCCCAAGGTGGGAGGAGGGAGCTTAAGAATAGTCAGTGCAAGAGGAACCCTTCAATGAGGACTTAGACCTTGAAGGAGAAATGTCCCCTAAATCTCCCAATGAGGATGCCTCCTTGGGTGATTTACTAGAATTAATAATATGAGTAGTTGGACCACCAAAGCCCTTTCTCCTGCAGAGTCTGTCTTCCTTGAAGCTTTTGGCATGGGGCCATCTACATCTTGGGTGGTTCCAACCCCAAATGTCTCATTGGCCATGTGTCCCAGAGGTCTTGGTGAGAACTCCATGTAGTGGAGGTGATCCCCATAAACCATATAAGGTCTTGGTCCCTCCATGGATGCAATTCTTGTTGTTGTAGCCACAAAAAAAGGAGATTTTAGAAGACAGTACCATGGTTTGTTCACCGAAGAGGGAGTCACAGGCATCTGACTGTTTTAGCGAGTGCACTCTGGTTTCTTCTCACCTTCCAAACATGCTGGTTTCAAGGTGTGACTCTAAACTGAATTTATATATTGCATTTATCCTTGTCCTTGTGGTCTAGATTGCAGCTGATAAGTGTCTGAGAAAGACAAGTTCATTTAGCAGTTAACATGCAAAAAATTAAATTAAAATTAAAAAAGAAAAAAAACTATCACCAGTAACACCCAATCAGTGGTGCTTGCAGTTCTGTAGAACTTATTTTTGTCAGGACCATAGACAAGACAGACATGGTACCAAAAAGGATAACAAAAATGGCATATGGTCTTCATCAGAAGTAAACAAAAATTACAACAGCTTAACATGTACAGCCTTGAAGAAACAAACAAAAAAGCACAAGGAAACAGGATAAGAAAAATTTAAGTACCACTGGGGAAGCCTAAAGACACCAACTGGATACACACTTTCAAAACTTAGATATACAAGAATAAGGGAATACAAACTGAATATATAAGATGTTATGCTAAAAAGAGACAAGGTATTTCTTTTTTTTTGTTTTCCAAGTGTGCCATAAGACACACTTTCAAACAGGATACAAGGTGAAGGTACAATATGGAACACTGAAATAACATAGGATTTATTTTTGTTTTCAGAGTTTGTTACATTGAGTCTGACAGCTTTAATGACCGATGGGGACTTAAAAATGGATTAATGAAATCGGTCCAGAGATCTGGGAAAAACATAGCCACAGAGTTAGAGTTAAACCCCTGCCCATCTCCATTCAGAAAACAAAACTTTTTTTTCCTGTACTGGATTAACAGACCTGGTAAAAATGTAGTGGTAGTCTACTGCTATTAGTAAAAAATGAATCTGTCTCTACATGTAACAAAAAGATTAAGATCAGGTTTCTGATTGGAACGTGTGTGTGTGTGTGTGTGTGTGTGTGTGTGTGTGTGTGTGTGTGTGTGTATATATATATATATATATATATATATATAGTGGGAGACAGATATATATATATATATATATATATATATATATATATATATATATATATATATATACATGCAGATATATTGTCTTAGAGATGTGAGATGTGGATGCCAAGAAATGCTCCTAAAGAGAGAAGCTCGAATGGAGAATCTTGGCTTCCATGGTGAGAATACACAGTGTATACATTACAAATGGAGAGTAGAGCATAATTCTTTGTTGTGCATGGAGAGATATCTGTCCCATATAGTACTAGTAAAGGGAAAGTAAGACCTACCAAAAAAAAAGAAAAAAAAGTGATGTGTTGTGATGACTTTGAAGGGTGGTAAGACAGTGAGGGAGAGACTGACATCTTTATGTATTCCCCTGCTAAGGGAAACAGTTTAATTCAAAATGCTGCGTGTGCTTTAGCAGACAGCAGGCAGAAACAGGAGCTGAAATGAAGCAGTTTCATGCCCTGTTGCTGCTGTTTACTGGTCAGTACTCTCGGCTTTAGAGCAGACTCAATGTTAACAATATGTAGGGGATGCTTAAGGTCAGGTCTTGCACTAAACCAGAATGTAATTTAGCTTTTAGCATAATCATGACCCTCTACGTGCATCACAATGCATTTGGAACTGACTATGGAAAATTTGAGTGTTTTGAGGCCTTCCATTTTTGCCAAAAATCTGTGTTGTTATCCTTCATTTACTGCTTTTTTTTTTGTAAGCCAGGATCCTACGTGGTACCATAAAGCTAAAATATTGATTGTGAAAAACTACAAGAAGATTCAGAATGAACAAAATAAAGGTAAAAACGGATATTTCCCTCCAGTCACACACACAAAAACAGCTATAATTCAGTCCTCCTTGCCTTGTAGGAAGGGAGCAATGCCTGAGAAGAAATTCTTTTTCCATTACCTCAGAAAGTTCTTTATGCTCTTCTTCATTGTCATAGATCAGGAAAATGGCAATTGCTGCAAATTAAGATGTTCAATTGGGCACTTACTTTCTCTAGAAATTAGAACCCAGCTGGAAAAAGCTCATATCTGGGGCCCACATCAAACAACTTTATTCAGATATGGCACTGCTACTTATATGTATGATCACTCCAGAAGGGGATTAGGTTTTATCAAGGCCTTCACAACATGAAGGTCAGAAGACTGTCTCTCATCTCCAGGAGGTATGTGACTGTTTGTTAAGTGGTGTGAGATAAGATTCCCCCCTCCACCACAATGCATTAGTTATCAAAGATTTTGCTGGTGATAGAAAAGCAGAATCCAGGTGATCAGAAGTAACTCACCAATTCAATAATTTGCAACAGGGATCACATATGAGATGCAAACCTACAGCTGTTGGCTGGAGGTTTTACACTGTAGTATCCACAGAGGCAAATGAGCCAAGGGAACAGTAATTACCACCAACTCCATCAACTCCAGCAAGCATAAAAGCATGCGTGCCATTTCCCACTTCCAAAATCTCACCTGGACCTTAACTGCAGAAAGGAAGCAGTAAAAATTGACCATGTCCAAAAGAGACCCAATAAATTAAATACAATGAACTATGAAGGGCAGAATATGCCCAAGATGATAGCTACCCTTATTCTCAACTTATCCATTCTAGGTTGTTAACATTTATTGCATTAGAAAAATAATGATCTTTACAACTTCACTCTAGTGAAACTAGTTATAGTTTGTTTACACATATTTAATAGAGTATACATTTGGAGCTTCTTTTTAATACCTTTATGTGATTATTGCTTGCGTCTGTATTTCAAGTAATCCTTTAAATGATGCATTACTCATAGTTGGTACTAGACTATCGGCCCTAGGGCCTAAACAAGCCTAGCCATAACAATTCCCTGGAATTCCTGGAACTCTGACTACTACTTGTATTTTTATTGTGACTACACATACCTATCCACGTCCAGATTTCTGCAGAATGTCCAAAATTTTACCTCGTATTTTTGGTTTATTCCTCATAAAATTTTGGTTTTCAGGGAAATATTGGCAAATCATTGAGGACTAAAACCAGAAAATATTGACAGACATTTGAGTTTCAGACTTTATACCCTTCAGAAAATTCACAAAAAATACAAAACCTGTTATTTTATCAATTTCTACGTTTGTTATAGCAATATTTAAAAATTGTCCCTATTTTGGGCCTTTGTTTCCCCATTATTTATGGCTTTGCCCAGTTTTCTTGCTGTAAGAAGTTGAGAGCTATGTGGCTGCCACATGGCCTTGGTTGTCATTGCAAAGGGTCTTGTATCAGCCCACTCACTTTGTTAGCAAACAATAAATGAAGCAAATAAATACACTAAAAGCATCTAAACTCAGACACCTAGGTGAGTGCCACCATCAACAAATCCACAAATGAAATGGCATAAAAACTTTTACCTGCAGCCTTTCCACCACCAAGTTATAATTATATAAATAATGACGACTCTGTGGTCAAGGGAAAAACAAAACCAGCACTTTGTACTTAATTCTTCCCTAAATCAAAGTGTAGAAATTTCCTTTGAGGTTCCCTCACCCTGAGATGTCAGCGGGTATTCATCATTTCTAGCGTCACCATCCAAATTCAGTACAGAGACATGATGGGGAGAAGGGTGACTATTATAAAAAAGCTCATAATTAACTAGCACAGGCTAATCAGTCCTCATACCAAAAACTTTAATGGGAATGTATCCTGAGTCCTGAAAGGTTTTAAGCAAAATAAGTTTTCCAAACCAAGCTTTAAAGAAAAATTATACATCTCATAAAGCATAGCTGCAGCAGAAAAAAAAACTTAACTGAAAAGTTACTCATGGGAAACTAAATGTTTGAAGTGTTATTGCCTTGAAACTCCAAAACGTAATCTTGAATTTATGTTTACTTTTTTTATGATTACAAAAAGGTGAATTTTTGAGATGCAATGAAGAAAAAAAAACAAACTGATAAAGCTCCATAGCAGTACTGCCTACACTCATAGTATTAACAGCAGAGATGTTTATCTTGCTGTAGGCTTATGTAATACTTTGCAAATTAGACAAGACAACATATGTTGTTCTGAGTGAGATATGATATTGTGCTGGAAACATTTACACAAGCCATCATTGAATAATGCTTTTTTTAAAGCATGGATCTGATTTTTGTACTGGAGTTAAGCTGTTGTCGTGATGGAAGGGATTGTGATGATATGAGGTATTGCCAGCTATGCCAGGAGAAGTACAGCAGTGAATGTGTAACATGCCAGCATAGTTAGCTGGAGTTTTGTAAAGAATTATATATCATTTGTATATCACAATAATTTCTGCAGGTGCTTGTGTTGAAAGTGTATTTGTAAAGCTGCTTGTGTTAAAAAATGTACCAACAAGTGGTTCCTGCTGGACAGAAAAAAATAAATACACCTGTATGTCAGACTATATTATATCTGCTAAAATTAATATTGTAGCCAATTATACTGAAGAGAAGAGGTTAATCTCAGTCCAACTAACTTTGAAAAAATAGTTTGAAATTAAATTACTTGGTATAAGCCATAGAGACTGGATCTCACAGGTCTGAATGCAGCCAGAGATGCATGAGACACTTGGCTTAGTAGCTTTGTAAGAAGAGTGGAAGTGTTAAAATTGTTTTATATCTTCCAGATACTCTAACATATCTTAGCAAAGCTCTATCTGTGTGTGTGGTAACACATATGTGTGAGATTCTGGTTCAATTTCTAGTAAAGGGGTTTACGTATGGGAGCCAGAAGTCAGACGACCAGATGTATGTGATGTCATTCTGAAATCCAGCCTGAAATGATGTTTTAATACAAGATAAGACTGAAGTCTCAGAGCAGCTTGTTTTTGTAACCTGACAATGAAGGATGCCTCACCCGTTTCATCTTGCCTTGCTTTAGTAAGTAACTAGGGAATAAGTAATTCTTCAGATCAGTCAGGAAAATATAGTGAGATTAGTTAAATACTACTTTTCCTGTATCTGTGTGAATCTATTCACCTGTGCTATTTTAATATTTCCTGTGATTGAAACTCTGATGTTTATTGTAAATAAATACTTAGTATTTTCATGTTCTTTTATTATTTATTATTAAATATATTTAAACCTTTCATTGTGGCTGGTCATTTACAGAATATTTTATGACAGTACTTATATTTATTTGGTGACACTAAGGCCGCTCCTAACAGCCTTGCTGTTTGGTTAACATTACCATTGGTATTAGTATTAGTTTCACTCAGTATAACTGGGTACCCTTCTAAGAGCCTTAGAGTAGCTGTCTTTTTGTGTCTGGTGGTAGGAATTACTTTTAGTCTGGACAGAGGGGGACAGCTAGTAATTCTGTGCCAGCCTTTCCCGTGTGTGTGTGTGTGTGTGTGTGTGTGTGTGTGTGTGTGTGTGTGTGTGAAAATCAAATCTCAAAGAGTGTGTGTGTCAGCTACTTGGAGCAGGGACACAGAGCACTGGTTTCACAGAGAGGGTGGTGGAGGACTTAGCTTGGACACTTGGCTGAGGACTCAACTCTATAGCTTTGCCAGTGGGGAGTCTTACTCGGGGCTTGGAGAGAGAGAAAGAAACCCAGACCGGGTGTGCTCCTTGTGTGCTCTTAAGGGAAACTGTGCTTGGTGTAGAGAGCTGAATCTGAAAATACGGTGTGTACCTATCTTTGTTCCAAGTGAATGCAGGTGTCAGTGGTAAAGATTCAGGCTCCTTGATTACTGACTAAGAAGGGTGTGTCACAGGGATCACCACAGTTTTGAGCCAAGTAATAAAAACTATGGTCAATACCTCTTATACTGATAAAGCTGGATGCAAAATTATCTTGATAACTTTGCTCTCAACTTTGGTCTCAGGTGATAAAATGCAGTCATACGTAGTTCATTACATTTTCAGAATATTCATGCACACCTGCAAAAAGTAGTAATATTCATAAGCAGTTATTTCCTTCTCAGAACAGCTGACATACATGAGAAAAATCCTTGATGAGTCAAAAACTGGGCTCATCCTTTCTGCGAATCACATTTTGGCACTTTTTTCATTACAGCTCCCATGATCAAGCGCATATACAACCAAATGCTGGCACCATGGTTTCATAAGCCTGGACCCTCACCTAGCCTACATGTTTTATTTTACAACCAGTACTACCAAATTATATGAAAGCAAGCACTAGTTTAGATATTTTTAAGAACAACACTTATTATGGGAATGAACACATTTTGGTATATTGTAGACTAGAAGGGCACTATTTCTCATGCCCGGAATTTTTGTATGCAAATATGAAAGCAAGCACATGCCCTACAGATCAAGAAATAATGATGATGTGATACTACACTGCTAGAAAGCAATATACAAGTATGCACCTGCCCAATTTAAAGGAAACTCCAGCAATCAGGACTGGATGGAGGGGCCATCCAAAGTGTACTTGGGACTTAAAAAGCAAGGAATAGCCCAGTGACAAAGGATCAAAATGCTGAGTCATGAAATGCAGGGGGACCAAAAGAAGCCCAACTTCTTGAGACAGATTTGAGACAATAATGTTTGGTAAGAGTATACACCAAAGACAAAATTGATGCAGCACATATATCTGCAAAAAAGTCACTACTGAAGCAAGCTATGGAAGTATCCATGCCTCGACTGGAGTAAGCTTCAATCACAGCATTTTCCAACTGATTTACTATCTAATGGCAAAAGATAATAAAGCTGGCCAAACAACTGAAATTATTTTATAGTGGATTGCCAGCCCTCTCCTCATACCTCTCAACTCTTACTGATTTTGTCTCAAATTTTAGGTCTGTTCCTGTTAGTCGCTCTTAAAACTGGTGACTGTTGGAGGAAAGATGGTGAGTTCCACTTGATAAATAATATTCATATTTAGAGTTATAAACCTTTAGTTAAGAATATGTTTATTAATTATTCTGTCAATGCCTGAAATTAATAGTGCTAATATTTTAAAGGTGTCACTAATTATTTCTGGATTTGTCCTTGATTTTGTTAAGATTTGTCCCTGATTGGCTGAGAGATATGCTGAGAGATATGCCTACTTTCCTCTGAGTAAAGAAGTCAAACAGCACTTTGATCTTCCTAAATTCAAACAGCCTCTTCATATAAAACCTGACATTATGGCAATTATCTACTTATTTATGTATTTAATTACTTCTTGATAACCAAGTAAGTGGACTGGCCCAGAGACACTTTTCAACTGTGACCCAGGTCCAGGATGTCAAAGGTTTTATCCCCTCAACTTTTTCCCAGGCAAAGGAAAGAAACTGGTTTAGAGACATCTCAGTAACCATTCCCATGATGAAATAAGAATTAGTACTTCTAGACAAATTATACTTATAAAATATCATATAAAGTTACTGGTGCTGCAGCTCTGGGCTTTTGTCAGCACAGTCACTTCCTCCATGTACTGTGCTATGGCCACTGTTAGATTCCCATTACCTAGTTGGTCAGTGATTATGGCTGAGTAATGTCCTTCTGCTTTAATTCTGTACCAAGGCCTGCTGATGTGATTGAGGAACAGCTCTAGTCTCAACTCAATTTCCAAAGCTTCTAGGATCAGCAATACTGCCCAATGCTGCAGTTGGTCTATGCAGAGATTCTGCCCTTGAGGGAACATTTTCCCTGAACAACAGAGGAGTCCAAAGGAGTTCCCCATCTCTTTACAAAACTTAATGGTGTTAGGAAGTAAAATACAGTCTCCTGCAGGAAAGAAATACCTAAATTTAAAATGGTTAGCATTATCTACACTACTGCGGTGGTGGTGCTGCGGTAGCATTGTCGCCTCACAGTAAGACGTTGTCCTGTTCGATTCTCAGCTAGAGCGTCTTCTCTGTGGAGACATGCGCGAATGGGTGTACCTTCGTTGAAGGTTGTGTGTCAGAGCTGGCAACTCGGCACGTAAAAATCTACTGCCAATCATTAGCGGACCGGAGTTCCACTGTGGCAAACCCTAACCCCTAAAAGCCGAAAAACACAACAACAACAAAAAGATAACAATGACAAAAGTCCACCACCACAAGAAGGCTTGTCAGGGTTTGATTTCTTTGCAGCCAGGCACCTCACCATCTACTCCAACATCACTACTTACAAGGTTGGAAATGAAAATGTAAATAGTGTGGCAAGCAAAATCCCCAACAGGCATAAGAAGTTACAAGCCTGAACCCTACATCATGTCTTAACCCAGGCTGTCAACGTTAAGATTTTAACAATCAAGGTGAGTGAATTTTCAATTTTGCCCTGATATTGCTAATACCCTAAGGCAGAAATGGAGAAGACCTATCCAATTTTAAGGCAACCTCACAGCCTGCAGCCATAAAAGTAGCAAAGTCAAGAACATTACCAGGGAGTTCCTCAATGGTATCATAACCACCAGTCAACCAGGCAGTGGAATGTATGAGGTTCCTTCTTCTGTAAGACCACTACCACCTAAGCAAGCCTTTTGGTAAACATTTCTGGTTCAGAAGATAGACCAAAATATAACAGCTTATATTAAAAGTGATGTCCAGCCAGAATGATCAAAAAATCTCCTGTGTAGACCCTAGACAGTGATGTGCATTAAGTATCCATCATTTCTGTGTACAGCACCCATGTGTCCTGTGGCAGCACAGGTATAAATATCAAAAGCAACAACACTGAAAATATGATGCACCAGATGTGGTCATTGAAGTTAATTGGGTCTAAGATGGGACACAAATTTCCAATCTACTTTAGACTAAGGGATAGGTACAAGTACAACACTTGGTCTGTGTCCAAATTATATATATATATATATATATATATATATATATATATATATATATATATATACCAAGTCCAATCTTTTAGCCATTCTGCCTCCACATCTTGGGACTTGCTCTAATAGGTCCCGACATTACAAATGCAGCTATACAGAGTTTGCAAATAACATATAGCTTTTTCTGCCTACTGTTATACTGACCTACAGCTTTTTGTAGCACAACTGACAAAGTGCTATCTAAAGTAATAAGTATTAAAAAGAATCTGTATGTTCTCACTGTACTGTTGTCTGTGTTTGAAATATTTAGTTTAAATCTAGCTATTCTAGTTTTCTGTATACAAGATGGTCCACATTTGGTGACATTTTACTATAGTTTTGTCATGCTGGCTAAGATATTTTAGTAATGAAGTAGATTCTGCAATTAATGTGGTTATTGTTTTTTTTTTAATAAAAACACACAGGGCCAAATTCAGGAAGCCTCCGTGTAAGAGTTATAACTCTTACACGGAGGCTGCAGTTAAACGGTGTGATGTCAGCATGTCATGCATATGCATGAGGTGCATGAGGCATGCTGAATCACACTGTAACTCTTACATGGTCCGTGTAAGACAGTAGAGGGCGTGTCCGTAGGCTAAGCCTTGCAAGCGGACACGCCCCCGGAAGTCTAGAATGGCAGAAAGTAAACAGCCACGAGAGAGGCCATGGAAATGTGAATAAACACACTACACAACACATGCCCCCACAGACCAGCAATGTAAAAAGTGAACAGATGTTATAAAATGAAAATGAAAACTGTTTTATTTTTTTTAAAACCCTGTAAATGTTTGCTACTGCGTGCGCTCGTGTGCGCGGGTGTGCTACTAGCGCAACTGCAGTTAGCAATCAGTGGAAAAGGATATAAGAACTAAATATGCAAAGTAAGCCAAGAAGTAATAGCATAGCGGTAGAGTTGTCGGCTTTGTCAGCTTAAGAGCAGGCAGGCAAGGTTCGAGCCCACACAACAACCTTTTTTTTTTTTTTTGTAAATAAGCACTAAAAAGGCCCCTGACAGAATTGTACAAATGTAAAAGTATTTCCTTTTGTAAAATGGAATGAAATGCAGCAGATATTTTCAAGTAATACAATAATAAAAATATTTAGAAATGTACTGATAGCTAAGCTGCTGTGAGACAGAGTGCCCGTAGCTGAGTAGTGTTTCAAAGGCTGCAAATTGCTTGCCCGTAGCTAAGCACTGGTTTAACAGACTCAAACTGTGTGCAACTAGCTGTGCTTAGCTTAACATGCATGTTACTAGCCAATTAAGGTTTAACCCAGCGCACACCATTTGAGCGGAGGTGTGTGCCGTGCCCACAAGCTAACCACCGGTGCGCATGCGTGAGCTCCGCGCAAACGAGCGCAGACCTGGTTTTAAGTGCTTAAAAGTGCCTTTGGCACTTTTGATTGACAGGTCCTGTACTCATTTCGAAAGAAAAATAAATTCCCACTGCCAGTCTCGAACCCAGAACCTTGGTAACACTCGAATGTATGACCTACCACTAAGACATGACTCTCATACAAGAACATAGTGCTAAAATAAATATAACATGTAATAGTAGGAATCAATATAAAGGCAATATAGGATGTGTACTACCCAAAGCATGTCAGGTAGATTTTTAATGCCCGAATTACTGGATTCCCATACTAGTTTAGTGGTAACAGAAACAGCCCTGCTAATTATTAGCTTGTACATAATAATGTAAGGTAATGTACATATATGAAAGTATGTATATGTACACATACATATATATATATATATATATATATATATATATATATATATATATTAATACATATGAAAGATAGTGGTAGGTGTCAGTATTCATACACACTCACTACAGGAAACAGTGAAGATAAATGCAGCAACCAGAATCTGCAACACAGCCTGACTCCTGTGAGACTTACTAACCCTTTTAACTGCTTAAAGGTGCCTTCAGCACTTTGATTGACAGGCCCTGTACTCAATTTGAAAGCAAAATAAAAGCATACTATTAGGCCCTACCACAAGTCCATTGTAACACTAGTCTGTATGACCTACCACTAAGCCATGACTCTCATACAGGAATATAGTGCTAAAATAAGTAGAACACGTAATAGTAGGAATGAAGATAAAGGCAATATAGGATGTGTACTACCCAAAGCATGTCAGGTAGACTTTTACTGTCCTAATTACTGGATTCCCATACTAGTTTAGTGTTAACAGAAAAGTACAGTTTTGTACCTACCATAAATGTAGATGTTCGAGGATCCACATTGCTGCAGTCCTAACTATTGGGTAGTCCGCTGTCCAGTCGGCCCGAATACCAGAGTATATGGCTGACGTCGGTCAGGGCGCATTAGACTGACGTCAGTACGTCAGGGTACTAATGCGCATGACCGACGCCATATCCTCAGTCTTTTCTTGCCCCAGATGTCAGAAGACCCTAAAAAGACAAGGCCCAATATACCTGCACCAGAAATATGTACAATATATACAAAATATATACAAAAATATCAGCATATAACCTCACCTACACAACCACCCCTAAACACAGAGGGAAGGAGGGAGGTAAATTGGACTGCAGCAATGTGGATCCTCGAACATCTACATTTATGGTAGGTACAAAACTGTACTATGTTCTTCATTCCACATTGCTGCAGTCCTAACTATTGGGTAGAATCCCAAAGCAGAGGTAAGGGAGGCTGGCAAATCATAAAGAAGCAGGAGCTGACAACATGCCTTGCAAAATAGCTGTGGCAAAACCAGCCCTAGACTTAGAGTAGAGAGGAAGGTGATAATGCTTAGAGAAAGTATGCACTGAACTCCAAGTAGCTGCCTCCAAAATATCCTTAGTTGCCACCCCTTAGAAATGCTGTTGAAGTGGCAGTAGCCCTAGTGGAATGAGGCCTAATCCCAGCTGGAATCTCCTTGCCATGATGGGAATAACAAAATGCAATGCAAAACCCAATCCACCTAGAAATAGTTTGTTTTGACACAGGCTTGCCCTGAACTCAAAGCAAAAGAAACAAACAACTGCTGAGACTGCCTAAAATCCTTAGTCCTGCTTAAATAATAACATAATTGCCTATGTACATCTAAAGTGTGCAAAATCTTTTCCCCTTTATTTTGGGGTCTGCATAAAAGTAGGCAAATGAATAGTTTGGTTTAAAGCCACACTAGAAATCACCTTAGGCATAAAGGAAGGATTAGTAATGATACCCTATCCTTATGGAAAATCAAAAGGGCTCTACTGCCATAAGGGCCTGCAACTCAGACACCCTTCTTGCAGAAGTAATAGCCAACAAAAAGCAGTCTTCCATGACAAGTATTTCAATTCAGCAGTAGCAGGCTCAAAAGGTTGTAGAGTAAGTTTTTCCAACACAAAATTGAGATCCCAAGCAGGAGTAGGAGCTCATTGGGGGTCTTATATTCTTTGCCCCTCTAAGAAACTGCTTGAACAAAGGATGCGAAAACAATGGTGGGTCACAATCATAGTGAGCTGAAATTGCTGCAGCATGAATCTTAATGGAAGAGAAGGACAAACCTTTGTCCAATAACTCAGTAAGATATTGAAGAGCCACATTCAAATTAGGCTCAGAAATCTCCAAATTCTTTGCTGTACTCCAAATTAAAAACCTCTTCCATTTTTCTGTACACTTTCCTTGTACTAGGTCTTCTAGCTTCCATAATCACATTTAAAACTTGTTGAGGAAGTTGAGACCTGCTGTGTTTCAACACAGAATATGCCAGGCTGTTAGATGAAGTGAGTGAAGCTTGACATTGAGCAGATGACCGTCCTTCTGAGATAATAGATGTGGAATCAAAGGTAAAGGCCATGGAGGCTTCCTTACCAGACTCCTTAGTAGTGGGTACCAGTGTTGCCGAGGCCAATCTGGAGCTATTAAAATCATCCTTGGCTTGTCTTGTCTGACCTTTAAGAGCACCTTTGGAAGAAGAGGCAGAGGTGGAAAGGCATACACATGAAGATTTTTCCAACTGAAAGAAAGAGCATCCACTTTCCAAGCTGTGTGATGAAACCCCTTTGTGCAAAACTTTGGCAGCTGGTGGTTTAGTGGAGAAGCGAACAGATCTATGTCTGGAGTTCCCCATGACACTGTCAATTTCTGAAATACATGAAGATCCAGTTTCCACTCGTGGGGATCCATGATTTGTCTGCTTAACACATCTGCTAAGGAGTTCTGTGCTCCGCAGAAACCTTGCCTGAAGAGTTAGTTGCAAGCTGAGCGCAGTCTCCCATAAAATCATTGCTTGCCTGCATAGAGGATAAGAATGTGTTCCCCCTTGTTTGTTGATGTACCACATGACAGTTGTGTTGTCTGTTAGAATCAACACCTGCCCTGGAAGAAGTAACTCCTTGAAAGCCCTTAATGCAAACTGGACTGCTAACATCTCCTTCATGTTGATATGTAGATGCTGTAGTCTGGCAGGCCACTTGTCTTGTATCCACTTTCCATTTAGATGAGCTCCCCAAGCAATGTCCGAGGCATCTGTCGTTAAAATCTGACTCGCCTCTGGCCGGGTCACAGAGAGTCCCTTGTTTAGGTGACATTCCTGAGCCCACCACAAAAATCTTTTGAAGGCAAGGTATTATTTGAATGACAGTGTCCAAATCCTGGCAGTGCTGTGTCCATACATTTTGAGATACCATTGCAGCTTCCTCATATGCAGTTTGGCATTGGGAAGCACCAGAATACAAGATGCCATGAACCCTAATGCTTGAAGGACTGTCCTTGCAGTCAGCACGGACTGATGAGATAGCTGATGGAAGTAAAGGGATAGACTGTTTTGTTTGTCCGGGTTAAAGGCCATCTGGGCTGCTGTATTCAGTCTCACACCCAGAAAGCACATGTCTTGAGAGGGTACTAGACTGGACTTTATTTCGCTCACAGAATACCCTAGGCATCTTAGCACTGCTATAACATATTCCAGATGCTGTAGAAGGTCTTCCTTTTCTTGAGCCAGAATCAGGCAGTCGTCCAAGTAAGGATAGATTTGAATTCCTTTTAGCCTGAAGTAAGCTATCACTGGAGCCAGAACCTTTGTGAATACTCTACGCAGTAGATAAGCCAAAGGGCAATGCAGAGAACTGATAATGAGAATTTCCAGCTCGAAACGCAGATACTTCCTGCAACTTAGTCTTATAGGCACATGAAGGTAAGCTTCCTTGAGATCTAAAGTTACCATCCAGTGATCTTTGCCCAGCAGAGGTAAAAGCTGTTGTAACGCCAACATCTTGAACTTTGGAATGTCCAGATAAGTGTTGAGGATAGATAAATCCAAAATTGGTCTCCACGTGTTCCCCTTCTTTGGTACTAGGAACAGGCGAGAATAAAATCCTAGGCCCCTTTCTGATACAGGGACTGGCTGAATGGCCCCTATTTGGAGTAACAGAGAAATTTGCTTGTGAGCCTCTTTCCTTTGTGGAGGAGGAACGTCTGGCATGCCTTTGAAAGGGGCAATGTATGGAAATAAAACCTGTAACCGTGGTGAATGATATCCAACACCCATCTGTCTTGAGTGATTAAATCCCAATTTTCTTTGAAAAGAGACAGTCTTCCTCCCAAAGGAGCTGCCAGACGAGAATCTACTGGCAGCTGAAAAGGCAGGTCATTGGGTCTGTTTACGAAAGGACTGACCCCTGCCCTCACCGGAAGTCTGAGCAGGTGAACTCCCTGTTCTAGGCCTAAAAGAACCTTGAGCTCTGCCCCTACCACGTCTAGACTTACCCCTAGACTGGGAATCATAAGCAGGATATGTCCATCCCTTAGTAGGCCAATTTCTACTAAACTTGGTGGCTGCACCTGCAAAAAATCTTTAACAGTTTGCATAGACTTAGCTTTGTCCTCCATTTTCTTTAAAACTGCTTCCACAGGCGAACCAAACAACACATCAGACTGTAAAGGAGCATCCAAAATCCTTGTCTTAACATGCTCAGCTAAATTCTGATCCCTCAACCAGGCATGCCTGAAGAACAGAACTAGTGGCAGCCACCCTCGAGGAGGCCTGTACAGCATCAAAACCACATTGCAAAGAATGCTTACCCACTTGTTCAGACACATGAAGTAAATCTAGCAACTCTTTACACTCAATACCTTCCGCCAAAGCATCCACCTTAGATTTCAGTTGTGAAAGGAGATAATTTTGATATTTTAGCATGTGAAACTGACAATTCAACGCCCTCATGGCTAAAGTGGAAGAAGTATATACTTTATTTCCCCATCTATCCAAAGCCCTTGCCTCTTTATCAGTGGGAACAGGGTTTTTAACCACAGAGGCCTTAACACCTTTAGGTCCCTGAGAAACAGTTTCCGGGTCTGCCCTAGGACTCTTAAAAAGATACTTATGAGCTTCAGGCACCCTATAGTACCTATCAGGTTTAACAGGAGCAGGAGGCAAAGAATCAGGGTTCAGGGAAGCCTCTGCAAAACATCTTCCACCACATTCAACACAGGAGGTATAGCTAAGGGCCTATGCTGGGGTAAAACAAGAATTCCCTAAGCCTTTTCCTGAATCAGAGTAATCCTGGCCTTCCCATTTAAAGTGCTCCCTCATGGAATGCAGAGTCTCTGAAAATGAGAAATCCTCAGGAGGAGAAGCTGTAGGAGTGGAATCATCCACATCAGAATCAGAATAAGGAGGATACTCCTGCAAATCTTCCGCAGAAGTGTCAGAAGCCTCTGAACACTGTTCAAAACTATCAAACTCAGGTTCCACCCTAGGCCTCTTATCAGGAGGGGGCATAGAACCTCTAATCATAGTAATCAAATCTTCTGCCATTTTAAGCATATGTTTCTTAGGCACAGAACCTGAAGTGCTAGGAGAAGCCCCTACTGAAGCTAAACTTGGCCTACCTCTCAAAGAAGTTTTGGAAACAGAAGGAGAGGCTCTAACTCCCTTGGGAAGAGAGGGAAGAACAGTTACCTGAGAAGCCCCCTCAGCCTGGCCTACCTCCTGAGAAGGCACATCCTGTAACAGTAAAGTCTCTGCCTGAGACTCCAAAGAAACTCCTGGCAAAACCTCTGGCTCCACTGAGCCTTCTAAAGAACCGACGTCCGGGACTGCCGGTTCATCAACCCTAGGCTTTGCTGTTTTGTCCTTGCGCTTCTTGGAAGCGGCCGGAGCATCCGACGGCATTTTATAATTGCAACGCTTCCCAAACACTAACCTGGCACAGTCTAACCTTCTCTTAATAGTGCGTTTGTTAAACCTAGCACAAGAGCGGCATCCAACATCGCCGTGCTCAGGCCCTAAACAAGGTATACACAAAGTATGGTAATCCCTATGAGGTATCTGTTTCCCACAAGAAATACAGTTATTCACTTTTCTGACATCCGGTTAAATACTGAGGCAAGAAAAACCAAAATGTTCCCAACGGGTACTTAGCCAACTCTGATTCGGTCTGAAACTCCGACTTCAGAAAATTTCAGAACGCCAACCTGCACTCGCAAAACTGCTTCTGCATCGGACCATGCGGCAAAAAAGACTGAGGATATGGCGGGTCATGCGATTAGTACCCTGACGTACTGGCGTCAGTCTAATGCGCCCTGACCGACGTCAGCCATATACTCTGGTATTCGGGCCGACTGGACAGCGGACTACCCAATAGTTAGGACTGCAGCAATGTGGAATGAAGAACATCAGCCCTGCTAATTGTTAGCTTGTACTTAATAATGTAAGCTAATGTACATATATGAAAGTATGTATATGTACACACACACACAAACATATATATATATATATATATATATATATATATATATATATATATTACTACATATGGAAATATAGTTGTAGGTGTCAGTATGCATACACACTCACTACAGGGAACAGGTGAGAGAAATGGAGCAACCTGAATTTACAACACAGCATGAATCATGAGAGACTTACTAACCTTCACACTCACAGAACACTGTCGACAGCATACCAGCATGGTCCAAGCCCTTACAATCTGAAAGGGCAACGCCTATCTCACATACCCTTTTATAGCACTGTCCTGAAATCACAGAGAGACATGCAATCAGTACACAACTGGCTGCATGCAATTAGCAAATGCTGCCTTACAATTGGTGCAGAGGCCATCACATGGACCTATACTGATACCTACAAAAGCATCCAGTACTAACACTCCACACATGCAATATATTCATTGCACCAAACTGACGGAGAAAGAGAGAGAGAAAAAGAAAGAAAGAAATAAAGCAATAAAGGCAGTGATAAAGAAAAAAAACTGCATCATCACAGCAACAAAACCACCAGCAGCAGCAGCAAACAGCAATTAGCACCAGTGACACAGCAACAGCTGACACAAACACAGGTAATGCAAAGTAGCAGGTTAATACTGTGTTTACTGTGAAACCTCCAAATGTATCATAGTTCACTATCTATAGGTATGTCCATGAGATAGGTTGTGTGTACATAGTCCTGATATATATATATATATATATATATATATATATATATATGTAATATTGCTGTACATGTCTTCCATACTTAAAACTTCCATAGCTTAGAACACAAGGCCAGTTATGCATATGATGCAGTAGTTCCCAGGGTCAGTAGAGGTTCCTCCTCATTGGTGTGGGACCACTGTGTATGTATGGCACTGTTCAGGTACATATCCTGTAGTATGGCCAGGGTTTAATATCAGTCTGTAATGTGGTGCTATGTCCTCTAGGGGTGAACGTATCACACATCCAGGGATACCATTTTGTAACAGTGATGCTGTGTGTTCTGCAATGTTGAGGGTGGCCCTCACCTGGACATGTGAGCTGATAGGGAGGTTACATTCATCTATGATAACTAATTCCACTTGTGTAGGAGAATGGGGGGATACCTGCACCTAAACTGTCTGCAACAATGTTGCCAATATCTGTGTATTTGGTGAATGTGAATCATCTTACCACTGCTGACCACAGATGCCTTGCCTTCATGTGAATCTGCTCTGTGCTGCAGTAGCCTCCTGCTATTGTTATACAATGTGCCTGTATCTGTAGTCCACTGGACAGGATAAATAAGTGGTGTGCATATGGTCTGGGTTAGATATGTGTGTGCACATTACATGCACTATGTGGGATGTCTGTGGTAAGCTTTTGCAAAGGGGCCAGCAGTGTGTGTTGTGGCTTCCACTGGCCCAGTGGGCTGCATGGATAGCATCACAGTCCTAACTAGTGAATAACTGTGTAATTACATACATACATAGCAAGGTAGTGTACTGTGCTTGTGGTGTTGTTGGGATATGTATATCCAGGCTGAGTAATGTGTGTCCACATCACAGTGTTGGATGGCAACACACATACAGTATGTTGGGATGAACACCCAGAGTGTTTCAGAAGTGTTGCCTGTGCAGAAATATCTGGCCATTATCTGCGCATCCCCCACAACACACACACATGCAACATATGGCAGAAGTAGTATAGCAGTACACATAGGTTCATAGGTTCATACTAGGCTATTTGCCCTAGGGCATTGATAAGCCTAGCCAGAATGTGTTTGTCTTTTGCCACCCAATTAAAATTTACTTTGCTATGCCCTTTTCCGAGGTTAGTATACTTGTGCCTCTGTCTAACAGTGACATAGAAGTGATACCCGGGGTACAACTATGATCTCCCATCCACTCATCCAGATTCTTATGGAAGAGAGTCAATGAGGGACTCTGCCTAACCTGTACTGTGAGTTCATTACAGAGTAAAGGGAGCCTCTGGGTTATGAATCTGTCCCTCCAGCATGTCCTATTTATTTCAGTGCTAAAGTTCAGGTCTCTTGAGCGTGTGGCCGTATGGGATTTTGATTTCCTGAGGTGCAGCATGTCCATTACTCCTGGTATGGACATGGCTGTATACGTCAGGCACAGATTGCCTCTGAACAGGCAGTATGCCACTGAGTCCAGCTGGATTTTCTTTAACCGGGCAGCATATGGCATCTGTTTGACCCCTTTGATCCTCTTGATGAGGTACTGTTGGGGTTTTTCCAGTTGCTGTAGGTGTCTGGTTACGCAGACAGTCGCCCATGGGTTCTCGTGGGGGCATCCGTGGCCGTACTGCCTCTGGCTGATGTGCCCAAGGAGGTATGTCAACCTCCACTATGTTTCGGACTGTTATGCAGGCACAGGTGCATATGGAAAGGTACACCAGACAGGGTCTGAGGGAGCTGACAGAATGTTGCACAGCCATGACAGATGGTGTGCGTGACATTGCGAATGCTATTTGTAATTTCACAGATGTCGTTGACAGACGTTGTGGGGACAAACAACAGCTGCTCCACAACCAGATGTCCATGGGCCAGGGCGATGGTGTGCGTTTGCGGCGTCGACGTGGCCGTATGCCGGCAACAGCACCAGCTGGCAGTCGCCGCCGACAACAGGCCCACTCACGCACCTCAAGTGCCAGCAGCAGCCCCAGCAATGCTGGGTTAGTGCTGTCATCAGGACGCCCCAGGAGACCATGTGCACGTGGCTCTGGACAGTCCCAACAGGGAACTGTGTCCAGTCAACACACCCGCTTCCGATGACAGTACCCAGTCTGTGTTAGTACCGGATACGGTCCATAGCACCCCTGCCAGGCACAGGTACCGTGTCCATGCCCACAGACACTGATCTGGATGACCTGACAGGTGCAGTCTGTGGCTGTCCACAAAACCCTGTACATGGCAGCCATTATGTGGGACTGTGTGCGTGCTTACACACATGCAGAAATTTAACACCTAGGGCAAACACATACACACACACACACTGCACCAACACTGGTCCAACCTGTACTGCTGCCCCTCACAAACACACATACACACACATGTCAATTGGTGGTACCATTGGCTGGCTTGGGCATACCTAACCCACACCCTGTGCATATGATGACACTGTGCCACCTCCTGCATACTACAACATCAGTGCAGGAAAAGGTAAACACGTTGCTGATGCACAGGGTGACTACATAGATGTGTATAAGTAGTAACATGTTGGTAACTGTTCACTGTTCCACTATGACTGTGTGTATATCCCAGCATTCCTGCTGCAGTAACTGTATGAATGTCCTGAATTGTTATCTGCACCCATACTACTTACCAAAGTGTACCAGCTGCACACCATCACATGCTACCATTGACTATGGGAATGTGCAACATGTGCTGTATTGTAGATTCAGCTATATGTATCTGTTCTGTCACACATGCATATACACACCTGCTACCCCCACACATGCACACGCTCACCTGCCATTTCCATTATTTATTACCCTACATGAGTAGCTGTCAACACATGACAGGTACACATTTGAAAAGTGCACTATTTGGATTACTACCGATTTCCTCCTCTCTACCTGTACTCACAGTGTGCAGGCAACCTCATTAGTTTAAAAGTGTAATGTGCATCAGGTACTCTGGTTCCCTGATTGCCACATCCAACATGTTTTCCATATGGAAATGCACACACAGAAACATCCCACATCCACACACTTGCCACATTCAGGTTTCAAAACACTATCTAGGTATGTTCTGGTACATGTGCATGTTACAGTAGCATGTAGCACTATACTGAGTACTGGCAGTTGTCTGTTGTCATGTTGTTTGTATAGGGTGCTGTCAACATCACTGTTTGTTAAGGGAATTGTGCACCCTGCAGTGCGTAGCCCCATTTGGCAAAAGCCACATCCCACACCCAGCATTGTGCACACACACTAACCCCACTCACACTAAAACACATACTTTCCATTTGCAAGATTCAAACCCCTACCTAACTGTGTTATGACACTAGAGACAGACACATTAGCAGAGTGCGCTATTTGCATTAGTGGGAGAAATCCTTTCTAATGCTGTACTTAGAGGGTGCTGACAGCATCTGTGTTTAGGAAGAGGGATGTGCACCCTGTAGTGTGTTCTCCCAGTTGGCAAAAGGCACTTTTCCCTCACAGCATTATGCACACACACAAATCCCACTCACACTAACTCACATACATTCCCTTTGCAGGATTCAAACCCCTACCTAACTATGTTCTGACACTAGAGACAGACGCATTAGCAGAGCGCTATACAATTACTGGGGAGCTTTAATTCAGGTAATATAGTTATAGAGTGCTGACATCATCAGTGTTTCAAAGGGGAATCTGCATCCTGTAGTGTACTGTCACAGTTGCTAATAGGGCATTCCCACACACACATAGATGTGTTTGAGGTTTGCATATGTGGGGGATCCAGTACTCCAGTGTGATTAGTATATGGTTCGAATGCAACAATGAGGGATATACTTCAAGTGGTGAGCATTTTGTACTCATGTTTGTGATGATCAGGTCTAGTATATTTTCCCCTCTTGTGGGAATGTTGACTACTTGTTCCATAGCTAAAGAGTTTCTGAACTATGGGAACCCTAGAGCTTGGGTATTGTGGCTTGCGTAATGTTCACAGTCTATGTTTGGGTAGTTGAAGTCACCCAGTATGATGGTGTTTGCAGAGAAATCTATACTCTCCTGTGTCGTCATGCAGGCTGTGTGGGATTCCTGAGTTTGAGAGGGTGATGTAAGAGCTCCTCTGTGTCTCTTTCCATGTAGTCCAGGGAGGTACGTCTCAGGTTGTTCACACCAGCATGGACAATGACTGCCTCATACTTGTACTTGCTGTGGAGTGACCTGAGTGCTTGTGTTATGTGGCACATTCTATCACCCGACAGGTAGCTAAATGTGACCCTCACCTTGCTCAGTCAGGAGAGCGGGACGTCAGTGTGTCTGACTATGGCATCACCTATTATAGGTGTGTCACACATTGTGTTTGGCCTTATGGGCTGTGCCTGTTAAGAACACTGACTTTGTGAGGTCTGTGTTGCTTGAGATATGTGTTCATGTGGGATGCAGCGTGTCTGGCCATGTCATTTCTGTCCGTGGTCTGGTAAGTATCACCTTTGGTGACATAGGTATTTATATGTCAGCTGGTGAGCATTTGCAGTGTTACCTACTGAAAGTGGTACAGCTTGTTTGTTGTACAATGGACTACATGCAGCCCTGCTTACAGTAGCTATGTTTGCATGCATGTTTCCTTGCAGTTACCCTGGAATACTGATCTGACCTGCCATGCAGAGTTACACAGCTTCTGTGGACTCCTAGTGACATCTGCATAGCTCACTATATGTATGTTCATGTCTCACTTGACAGAATGTCACTGTTTCTCCTGTGCACATGTACGTTGCCTGTGACACTTTGCATATGACTTACATGGCATCTGTCCACGTGAGCAGTCATATATGCCACTGCAGGACTCTAAACCTGATGGTGCACACACTCGAAACATTCCTCAGCATGGAGAACATCGCTATCTGTGCAGTAACAGATACCGGATTCAGGGCTACCAACAGCACCCCAGCACTACCAAGTTATACCTCATAACATGCTTTTCAGGCCCAAAACTTGAACAAAATCACAAAAGGAGGGGGTGTATTGATATTCATCCAAGATACCCACACCTCCAGGTTGGTGGCAAAGCACCAAACATCAGAGACTATCCATATGCAAGTAACAATAGGTAAAACTGCCTTCCAGGTTATAGCCTGCTACAGACCACCCTCACAAACACAAGAACTGCACTTGGCCTTCCTGAAAACAGCTGGAAATATGTAGGTCTGTCCATACACCATTATATTGGGTGGGTTAAACTACCCAAACATAGACTGGGAGCATGACTGTAGCTCCAACACCCTAGCCCACAGATTACTAGAATTTATATACCAATATGCTATGGAACAACTTGTTACCACTCACACAAGAGGGGAAAACATACTGAACCTAATCATCACCAACATGGGGACTCTATGCTCCAGACCAGAAGTGTATCCCTCACTGGTAAGATCAGACCATAAACTAATCTCACTGGATAGTCACATCCCAAGGCCACCCCTGCACAGAAGAATACAGTCAACAACTCATGTAAAGCATGTTCACACTCCTCATAAATGATGTGGAAACCTTCAAAGCCCCCAGGCCTGTTGAAAATATGGACCAGACTGCAGATACCTGTATAAAGGCATTCTATGGACACCTTCAGGAATGCATGGATCATGCAATCCCAAATAAAAGCAAGACCCAATCCTCCAAAGGCAGGCGTCCTGTGTGGTGGACACCAGCCATAAACAAACTATACAATAGAAGGATGAAGCTACTAAATGATACAACAAACTCCCAAAATGTGAAGGCATCACTGATGAGTATTAGAAGAAAACTACAGGCACTCATAAGATTGTCTAAGGCCATCTTTGAGAGAAGATTCCACAAGACACTGAGGATAATCACAAGGCTTTCTGTAGTTATGTTAGGAACCTGGGTGGTAATTCCCAGATATGCTCAGAGGTAGTCCAAGATGTCAAAAGAAATACCAAACACACAGACATTGCCAACATCCTAATGGACAGGTTCACTGCTACCTTCTCCCCCCCTCCACACCAAAAGGGCAAATATTTCTCCCAGCAGAGTGCTGCCCCCCCTGACATCTCAGATGCTCAGGTAAGAGCTGCCCTCTCCAAAGCAATAAACACTGCATCAATGGGACCAGACAGTGTCCCAGGCTGTGTCCTACATGAACTCCAAGAAGAGCTACACCCAGACATAACACTACTGTTCAATCCCAGCCTTACTACACGATATGTGGCCAAAGAGTGGCGTACAGCAACAGTGGTCCCTCTACATTTAGGTGGCGCCTTAACGGATCCTGGACATTATCGCCCCATAAGTCTGAATAGCTTGGTCTGCAAAGCTATGGCAAGGATCATCATGAACCTCATAAATATAGATATTGGGGACCTACAGACACTTCATCATACACAGTTTGGCTTTGTTAATGGCAGATCATGCCTCTCAAACCTGTTTGATTTCTTTGAAACAGTCACCAAGGCCACTGTCAAGGGGAAGGTGGTCTACACAGCCTACCTGGACCTTGCATAAGCCTTTGATACAATACCCCACTTGTGCATTCTAGGGAAGCTCACCAGTGTACATATTAACCCCTATGTCACTACAGATATTGCACAGTGGCTCAAGAGCAGAACACACATGGTTAGAATTGCTGGAGCCATGTCAGCCTCAAAACCAGTTACAAGTGGTGTCCCACAAGGCTCAGCCCTGGGATCTGTCTTGTTCAGTATATATTTATCAGAGGTACAGGCCAACATGGAAGGACTGTGGCTGAGCAAGTCGCAGACGACTGCAAACTGGACACCATAATCAACTCTCCAGCCAACACACGCATCCTCCAAAAGGGCCTCTTAGAAACAGATGACTTGTGCCACAGCCATGGCCTCAAGCTGAATGCCAAAAAGTGTATAGTCATCCCCTTTGGCAAAAACAAAGTGACCACAAAGTACCACATATGTGTTAATCCATTAAGTACAGACGAAGGAATTATGGACCTTGGGGTACACAAGTTGATAGCATTCTCTCATTTGACAACCACATGACCAAAGTGGTTAGAAAAACATTTTATATAGGCCACCTCATCATGAAGGGATTCACATGTAGATCAGGGGAGGACATTGTGCTTCTTTACTCATCCCTCATCATGCCCATAATTGACTACAATGCCCCTGTCGGCATGCACCTTACCAGACACCTGCAGCAACTGGAAAGACCACAAAAGTACCTCAACAAGAGGATCAAAGGACTCAAACAGATGCCACATACTGACTGGTTAAAGAAACAGTAGCTCTACTCAGTGGCATACTGCCTCTTCATAGGCAATCTGTGCCTGACATATAAAGCCATGTCAAACCCTGACTTAATGGTCATGCTGCACCTCAGAATATCCAGATCCCATCAAGCTACACGCTGGAAAGACTTGAACCTCAGGAGTGATATACATAGGACATGCTGGAGGGACACATTCATAACTCAGAGGCTCCCTTCACTCTGGAATATTATCCCAATACAGGTTAGGCAGAGTCACTCAATGACTGTCTTCAAGAGGAATATTAATGACTGGATGGGACATTGTAGGTTTACCCTGGGTATCACTTATGTGTCACTGTTAGACAGAGGCACAGTATACTAACCTTGGAAAAGGGCATAGCAAGATAGATTTACAATGCATGGTGAAAGCCACACACATTCTGGCTAGGTTTATAAATGCCCTAGGGCAGATAGCCTAGTATGAACCTATGAACCTATGTATCTTGTTCACCATTGGCCCTATGTGCTGTTAATCACCAATGCAATCTCAATACTATGGTAGCATGTGCAAAGGTCAGTTGTCAGTCACCTCTATGGTACAGTTGTGGAATATGTGAGTCATGTAGTAATGTCACAGCTGCCACATGTACACAGTCAACCCTATCCCCTACCCATGGCTGTACAACACATGTATGAGATGGAAACACATAGCCAAACTGTGGACTAAGCACTCTGAACCCAGTACTGGCATAACCTGTCAGGTGGCATGAAATACTACAGTGACTGCAATACCAGTCTGATGTAGACCTACACTGACAGCAATACAAGCACGGGAACACACCGGGACATTCGTGGAACCTAAGAATGGCATCCTGCCTGAGTGGCAGACACCTCTGCAGCTGGCACACAGGCATACGTTAGGCCTGAACACAGCACGCATAACACATAGCACACAAATCCTGTGTGCCAAACAAGCACAGTCTGTACAGCTATACAGCACTCCTGCTGCAGTTGTGTTAGGTACTTTTATTGTCCGGTACAGTGAGGTCATGCTCACCAGGCTGGACAAGGTGAAGGTCACAGTGATATGCTCATGGGGCACTATGGTCCACCACATAACACAAGCATACAGGTCAGTCAGATGCATGGACACATATGACTCAGTCATTGTCCATGCCACTACAGCTGATGTGTGATGTCCCTCACTGGAATACATGATAGGGAACATGGAAGGGCTCACTGAGCAAGTGGCACAGGCTGGTAGAACCCTGACCTTGGTTGGCATCATACCCTCACCAGGAATGCTGACATATTACTGAATGCTAATGAATTACTGTAGCTACAACACCCTAGCTGAAAGGTTCTTAGCATGCGGTCACTGCATTGCTATGGAACAACTTCTTACCACTCCCACAACAGGTGAAAACATGCAGCACCTCTTCATCAACAACATGTAGACTATATGCCCCAGACCAGGTGTGTATCACTCACTACTAGGTTGATAGCATCTACATCTCACACTGTATATACACATCCCACATGCAGCACCTGCACAGAAGACCACAGTCATAATGTTACCCAGTGCAAATACCATGTATTCACATGTGGCAGGCATCACACATGGTAACTATTGAAGGTCACAGGTACATATGTGTATTTGGCACACACATACATCATGTGTGCATTGCCATAACTGGTTTAATCGATGTCATGCATTATTGTGAGAAACAACCCGCACACATGGGCATTCTGTGTGAGCAAAACACATGTGACATGTCTGGAATCAAAAGCCATAAATAATTGTGATATTGTTTAGAAAGGGGAATGTGCATCCTGTGGTGTGTTTTCACAGTTGCCAAAAGGGATGTTCTTTTCATACACACTTACACACACACTAACCCCCCTTCACACACACTTGCCACTTGCTGGATTCAAACCCCTACCTAACTATGTTATGACACTAGAGACGGACGCATTAGCAGAGCGCGCTATTCAGATTACTGGGAGACTTTCTTTCCCCTGATATACTTATAGGGTGCTGACATCATCAGTGTTTAGAAAGGGGAATGGGCATCCTGTGGTGTGTTTTCACAGTTGCCAAAAGGGATGTTCCTTTCATACACACTTACACACACACTTGCCACTTGCTGGATTCAAACCCCTACCTAACTATGTTATGACACTAGAGACAGACGCATTAGCAGAGCGCGCTATTCGGATTACTGGGAGATTTCTTTTCTCCTGATATACTTATAGGGTGCTGACATCATCAGTGTTTAGAAAGGGGAATGAGCCCTGTGGTGTGTTTTCCCAGTTGCTAAAAGGAACATTTCCCTTACACAGACTTGCACACAGACCAACCACAATCACCCACACACACTCTGGATAAGCTGTCATTCCCTAGGGCAAACAGCCTAGTGTTGACCTCTACACCCATATGTTTAACTGTCAGATGCACATTATTTGGTGCTGATAGCAGTGTTTGCAGGTCTTTATTGCCATAACATTTCCTGTTTGTATGAACAACTTGTGTATCTGTGGACGATGTTTGCATATGGGGGAAATCCACTATATCATGTATGTCTCTGTAGTCATTTAAGTGTGAGCACTGGTCAGATTGCTATAATGTTGTCGGTTACTGGAATAACACGTACATATACCAGATGTATGTGGCAAAATGCTAAACTGATATTTGGACTAAGTGTGTGAGCATGCCCAGTTCAGCCTTCCCATGGCATGTTGTGTGAAAGATGTCTCATTTATCAAAGTGTGTAAGCATGCCCAGTGTGAGCTTTCCATATGTTGAACTCTGCAGCCCATCACATTTGTGGATGAGTGTGAACTTCAACAAATATCTCCTGTTTATGGTTGTGTGTTCTGTGTCATGTTGTGTAGTTACTGTCCAAATGCTTTTTGTGTGAACACAACAGGAATTATACTGTGCCTGCAGGTTTTGCATGGGATACTTTGCATACAATTGTCAACATCTGTTCATACTGACCTAACACTGTAGTACTGTACAGTGTAGTGGTTCAGTACTTTCACTGTGGTGGACAGTATCCTGGGCTTTAGTCCTATCACTGCTTTACATTTCCATAGTGAGCACAACAGCCTGGTTAGGGTCCAGTTGTGCACATCTGCACAAAGGCGGTGCCTCTACGGACCCTGGTAATTACCGCCCCATAAGCTTAACAAGTCTAGTCTGCAAAGCTATGGAGAGGATCATAATGGAGCTCATAAACAAAGATATAGGGGACATGCAGACATTGGACCCGTCCCAGTTTGGCTTTGTCAAGGGCAGATCATTCCTTTTGAACTTGGTCGACTTCTTCAAAACAGTCACCAAGGCCATTGATGAGGGAAAGGCAGTCCATACAGCCTACCTTGACCTTGCAAAGGCTTTCGACACAATACCCCACTCGGGTATTGTAGAAAAACTTACCAACTTAAATGTAAACCCATATATCACAAGATGGGTTGCAAACTGGCTTAAGGACAGGACCCACAGGGTTAGAGTTGCTGGCGCTATGTCAGACTCCAAGCCGGTCACAAGTGGTGTCCCACAGGGCTCGGTCCTTGGCCCCCTATTGTTCGGCATCTACTTCTCATAAGTACAGGCCAACATGGGAGGACTTTGGCTGACAAAGTTTGCAGATGACTGCGAACTGGGCACCATAGTGGAAAGTGCATCAGACACGGATATCCTTCAGAAGGGACTCACGGAAACTGATAGCTGATGCCAGAGCCATGGCCTGAAGTTAAATGCCAAAAAATGTATAGTCATACCCTTCAGGAAAAGCAAGGTAACCCCAAGCTACCATATAGGTGGCAATCCTCTAAGCACAGAAGAGGCTATCAGGGACCTGGGGACCCAGGATGACAGTGGCCTTTCTTTTGACACTCACGTTGTTAAAGTGGTTAGAAAGACCTTCTACATTGCCCACCTGATCATGAAGGGATTCACATCCAGATCTAGTGAGGTCATTGTTCCCCTGTACTCTTCACTTATCAGAGCAATGATCGAGTACAATGCCCCATTCGGGATGTATCTCACCCGACATCTGCAGCAATTGGTGAGACCCCAAAAGTCCCTCACCAAAAGGATAAAGGGACTCCAACATCTGTCATATGCTGCCAGATTGAAGAAACTCCAGCTCTATTCAGTCGCATACCGTCTGCTCGGAGGTGACATGTGCCTGACATACAAGGCCATGTCCAAACAGGAATTAACGGACATGCTCCACCTCAAAAAATCCAAATCCACCAGAACCACTAGAGCAAGTGACTTAAACCTTAGCACGGATATAAATAGGACATGCTGGAGGGATAGATTTATCACTCAGAGACTCCCTATGTTGTGGAATAGAATCCCGGTCCATGTGAGGCAGAGCACCTCACTGGCTCTGTTCAAGAGGAATCTTGACCTGCGGATGGGAGATCGTAGGTTTACCCCGGGAATCGTCTCTGTGTCACTGCTGGACAGAGGCACAACAAACTAATGGGCACAGTATTGTTTCCATATAAGGGGTGGCGTAAGCCACAAAACTCTGGGCTAGGCTTATAAATGCCTTAGGGCAGATAGCCTAGTATAAACCTATGAACCTATCTGACCATGTTGCATTATGTTCAGATATTAACTACTTACAACAGCCTCGTCCAACATCAGTAGTGTATTCCACAACATAGGCGTACATTGGCAAACACTACCGATGTGTCCTAGGCCATTTCTAATGCTAGTCAGAGAGTGTGTTTGTCCGACACATTGCAAGTGTAGTTTGCCATGACATATGTCATGTTTAGTATACTGTGCCTCTGTCTACCCGTGACATAACAGTGATACCCAGGGTACACCTACCATCTCCCATCCACTCATTAAGATTCCTGTTGAGGAGAATCAATGAGTGACTCTATGGATAACCTGTACTGGTAGTTTACTCATGCGTGGGGGGTGGCTTCTGTGTTATGAATAATGCAGTACAGCTTGTCCTATGTATGTCAGTGCTGGGGTTCAGGTCCCTCATGTGCATAGCTCACTGCCATTCAGATTGTACAAGGTGCAGCATGTTCATTGATTCCAGCTTGGACATGGCTTTCTACATCAGGCACAGCTTGTGTCTGGGTGGCCAGCATGGCAGTGTGTGGAGTTGCACTCTGTTTACTCAGGCAACACATTACATCTGTTCAAGCTCTTTGATACTCCTGGTGAGGTACTGTTGTGGACTTTACAGTTGATGGAGGTGTCTGCTGAGGTACACCCCACAGGGGCTGTTATAGTCAATTGTAACGCTGATGAAGGATAACTGCAGAACCACAATGACCTCCCCTTATCTAGATGTTATAACCTTCATGATTAGGTTGGTATATGGATTGTTTCTGTTAACACTACAGCCACATGTTTGTCCAATGCAGGATATCTATCACCTTGTGTACCCAGGTCTGTCATTACATGTTAAGTATGTAATGGGTTAACACCTATGTGGTAATTGATGGTCACTTACTGTATATCCACAGAGGTTGACTATACAGTTTTCTCCATTTAACATGCTGACATGGCTATGGCACCAGTTGTCTGTTTCTATGTGGCCCTTTTGTGGGATGCTTGTGTCAACTGGAGTGTCAGATATGTTGGGTGGTTTGTAGTCCTCTGCAAACATGTTCAGGCACAGTCCTTACATGTTGGCCTGTACCTATGGGGCATATATACCAGACGGGGAAGGTCCCAGGACCAAGCTTTGTGGGATACCTGTTATATGTGGTTTGTAGTCTGACATGGCTGCAGCATGTCTGACCATGTCAGTTCTGTCGTTGGTCTGGTTTGCAACCCCTCTAGTGACATAGGGGTGTATATATAAGCTGGTGAGCATATCTATATTGAACACGTAGGGTATTGTATGGAAGGCTTTGCAAGGTCCAGCTACACTGTGTGGACCACATTGCCCTCATCAGTGACCTCAATTACTGTTTCAACTGAGTCACACACGTGTAGGGGCAGGGTCTGCACTTAATAAACCTACACTGGGTAGGGTCGGGTGTCAATAGATCCCCAATATCTTTATGTCTGCGGTACATGCTGATCCTTTCCATAGCTGTGCAGACCAAGCTTCTCAGGATTCTGTGGTGGTTGTTTTTAGTATCCATTCAGCCGACACCTTTTCTGAGAACCACCACTGTTGTTGTACACTGCTCTTTGGGTACATATCCTGTGGTAAGGCTGACATGATGTCAGGGAGGCAGCAGTCTGCTGGGAAAGATATTTTGCATTATGGGGGGGGATCTGCACTGCACCTGTCAGGATGTATGTTGGCAATACGTGTGTGTGTTTGGTATGTTGTTTGTAATATTTGTGTGATCCAGAGCATATCTGGGAATTCACAACACGCTTCCTACCGTCAGTTGCAGCAGCCTTGGGGTTATCCTTAGTGTCCTGTACAATTTGTATCATAATAGGTTCATAGGTTCATACTGGGCTATCCACCCTAGGGCATTTCTAAGCCTAGCCAGAGTGTGTGTGGCTTTTGCCACCCCTTTCTATGTGAATATTATGGCCATTTATGATTTACTTTACTGTGCCTCTGTCTGGACGTGACACAGTGAAGACCCCAGTGTACATCTACGATCATCCATCCACTTGGCAAGATTCCTGTTGAAGAGTGTCAGTGAGGGGCTCTGCCTAACATGGAGTGGGATTCTGTTCCAGGGTGTAGGGAGCCTCAGGGTTATGTATCTGTCCCTCCAGCACATCCTATTTCATTATGTGTTGAGGTTGACATCTCTCACTCTCACAGCTCCAATGGCTTTGGGTTTTCTGGGGTGGAGCATGTCCATTACTTCTGTGTTGGACATGGACTTGTACAACAGACATACAATGCCTCTGTGTAGGCAGTATGTGACTGCATTCAGCTGTGGTGTCTACAGCCAGGCAGCATATGACATATATTTGAGACCCTTTCTGACTCTTGGTGAGGTACCTTTGAGGTCTTTCTACCTGCTGCAGTTGCCAGGTAATGTACATCCCAAATGAGGCATTGTACTACATTATGGTCTGATAAGGGAACAGTATAGGGGCACAATGACCTTTGTTGACGTAGATGTGAATCCTTTCATGATACAGTGTCCAATATAGACAGTCTTCCTAGCCAAATTGGCGATGTGACTGTCACATAACAGGTTACTGTCCACTTGTGTCACTAGGTCCCTGATTACTCCTTCCATACATAATGGTTTACCACCTATGTGGTAATTTGTGTGTACCTTGTTTTGTATTTGGTGGTACATTCATACTGTCCACTGTCTTCAGGACAGTGGGGTGGGGTTCCTGTGTGTGAGAGTGTGGTCTGTAGCATGCTACAGACTGTACAGCAGTCTTGCCTACGGTTAGTTGCACATGGGTGGACTGCAATGACGTAAGCATTGTCAGTTAACTGGATGTATAGGTGTCTGTGCTGAATATGGATACTCACACTCCTTTTATGTTTTGTTCCAGGTTTTGTGGCCATAACACATGATATGTGGTATTACCTGGTAGTGCTGGCGTGCTGTCACGAGGCTTGCAGCAGGTTTCTATCACTGGACAGACATCAGTGTTCTCCATACTGGGGAGGGCCTCAGGAGCATGCATATTGAGGTTTACACATCTGGCATTGTTCAGCATTACCCTTCTGTTTCTTTCCAGTTTTGTTTTCTATGGTGGTGGGTTAGTCTTTTCGGCCTTGCCTACGAAAGGATCTCTGTAGGTTGCAAAAGCCTTAGGCAATATCCAGACGCCCATGGGTAACATGTGCAAGCCATCCCTGGAACAGCAGCATGTCTCACTATGGAGTCACCTATTACAACTGTATCAGGCATGTTGTTTCTCCTTCTGTCCTGTGATTGTTTGGCACACCAGCTTTGTGTACTACGTGTTAAATGTGCTATGTCTGGAGGTTGTTTTATTGGGTGTCTGCTTTGGAGGCTTGTGTTGGTGTTGTGTGTTTGTAATTAGGGCCTCTGGGAATGTTTTTGTGTTTATGTGTTTGGTTTACAGTCGTTGTAGGTCTATGTGGGACTGGGTTTGTGGTGTATGTGGTTACCTTGTCCTCCTGACTAGTTTTGACAGTACTGATTTGGGGGTGCTCAGGCTCCGGTTTGGCTACCTGGTTGCGTCTATCACATATATTTGTATTTATTGGGGTGAGTTGTTGTTGTGTGTGTACTTGGGACAGGTGTCACATTGCCTCTGGATTCACAGATTCTACTTGTTTTGCCTGGCCTTAGTGGATTGTATGTGTGGACACATTTTATTGCCATACTAGTGATCACTGATTACTTCACTTTTTATGTTTGATCTATCATGTGGTAGCTTCCTCATTCTCTTCAATGGTTTAGTAATTGCTGGAGTCCAGCATGCCAGATGCCTGGGTGTATGGCATTGTGTCTTGTTGTTATTTGTGATTGCAGACTCCAAGCACTCTTGGCTGTGTTCATGGTATGCCTGTATAACATGTTCTGCAGTGTGTCCCATATTCTGGACTTGCACAGGGCCTTTCATGGATTCCACATTGGTTTGCAGGGGTGCAAGCTATGCTTTATACATGTGTTTCACTGTGGTATTCTGGCCAGGGACTGGGGTCGGGATGTGTAACTACAGTGTGATTACTCTATGGTCTGGTCTTACCAGCGAGGGATACACTTCTCATCTTGACATCCAGCACACATATTTCTGATTATCACATCCAGTATGCTTACCCCTCTTGTGGAAGTGTTACATTTTGCATGTCCATTTTGTTTGATGGATTCTGGGAAATTGTCTACAAATGTGTCGGTGCTAGTATAATACAAAGAGTATAGTGACAAACGTCTCAAAAGCTGACTTCACACTTCTTCAGACTGAGATGGTATCCTTTAAGCCCACTGGGCCAGTGGAAACCACAACACACAATGGTGACTCCTTCACAGACGCTTTCTACGGACATCTCCAAGAAAGCATGGACCATGCAATCACAAATAAAACCAAGACCCTCTCCACCAAGGGAAAGTGGCCTGTCTGGTGGACCCCAGCCATAAACAAACTGTATAACAAATGAAGGATACTAATGCAAGACAGAGCTACATCTCCTAAAGGGAAGGCAGCTGTGATCAGCACTAGTAAAAAGCTACATTCTCTCATAAAGACATCCAAGGTCAACTTTGAGACAAACATCACCAAAGACAACAAAGATAACCACAATGCCTTCTTCAGTTATGTCAGAAACCTGGGTGGGAACCCTCAGATATGCTCAGAGTTGGTACACAACAACATAAATTTCAGTGACCTGACAGATATTGGCAACATTCTGGCAGACAGGTTCAGTGCAATTTTCCCCCTCCCTCACCCCCAAAAGAAGATAGTTATCACAGCTGAATGTAACCTCACTATCATCTCAGATGTCCATGTGAGAGCCACACTCAGCAAAGACAAAAACACAGCATCAATGGGACCTGATGGTATCCCCAGTTGCATGCTATGTGAACTCCAGAAGGAGCTAAATCCGTATATACAAATGCTATTTAACCTTAGCCTTGCTACAGGATATGTACCTGAACACTGGCGTACAGCAACAGTGGTCCCACTCCACAAAGGAGATGCCTCCACAGACCCTGGGAACTACCACCACACAAGCTTAACCAGCCTTGTCTGCAAAGCTATGGAAAGAGTCATTATGGAGCTCTTAAACAGAGACATTGGTGACCTACAGACCCTTGATCCCACACAGTTCAGCTTTGTACAGGGCAGATCCTGCCTTTTGCACCTAGTTGACTATTTTGAAACTGTCAGTAGGGCCATTGATGAGGGCTAAGTGGTCCACACAGCCTACCTGCACTTGGCTAAGGCCTTTGACACAATACCCCACTCAGGCATCATAGACAAGCTCAACAGCTGAAATATAACACCATATGTCACAGGATAAGTTGCAAAATGGCTAAGAAACAGAACCCATAAAGTCGACATTGCAGGTGCCTTGTCAGATTCAAAGCCAGTCACAAGTGGTGTCCCACAAGGATCTGTCCTGGGACCCTCTTATTTAGCATTTACTTTTCAGATGTGAAAGCAAACATAGGAGGGTTGTGGCTGACAAAGCTTGCAGATGACTGCAACCTAGGCACCATAGTGAATACATCAGCTGGCACACACATCCTACAGAATGCCCTCACAAAAACAGATAGCTGGTGCCGGAATCATGGCCTGAAACTGAATGCAACTGATGTGTAGTCATCCTCTTTGGGAGGAACAAAGTACCCACAAATTAACACATAGACAGCAACCCACTGAGCACAGAAAACAAATCAGACACCTGGGGACCCATGTAGATAGTGACCTCTCGTTTGACACCCATGTTGCTAAAGTGGTTAGAAAGACTTTCTATCTTGCCCACCTTATCATGAAGGGTTTTCCATCCAGATCAAAGGAGGTCATTGTACCCCTATACTTCTCCCTTATCAGGCCCATGATTGAATACAAAGCCCCATTTGGTATGTACCTCACCCAGCACTTGCAACAGCTGGAGAGACCCCAAAAGTACCTTACCAAGAGGATCAAGGGTCTACAACACGTCATATGCTTCCAGACTAAAGAAAATCCAGCTTTATTCAGTAGCATACCGCCTACTTACAGGTGACCTATGCCTGACATACAAGACCATGTCCAATCAGGATTTGGTGGACATGCTCCACTGCAAGCAATCCAAATCCACCAGAACCATGAGAGCTAAAGATTTGAACCTCAGCACATACATGTATAGGACATGCTGGAGGGACAGAGTCATAACTCAGAGGCTTCTCACACTCTAGCACAGAATCCCAGTTAATGTTAGACAGAGTCCCTCACTGACTCTCTTCAAGAGAAATCTGGACAAGTGGATGTGAGATTGTAGGTTTACCCCAGGGGTCCTCCCTGTGTCACTACTAGACAGAGGCACAGTCAAGTTATTCGATTAAGTAAGGGGGTCATAATGTGTCACTACTAAGTCAGAGGCACAATATTCGGAATCTATTCTGTACACTTATTACCACTATAAGGGGTGGCAATAGCCACATCACTATGGCTAGGCTTATAAATGCACTAGGGCAGATGGCCTAGTAGTAAACTATGAAACTATGGTGTATGTGTAGGTATTTTCAGTCAAGCAATATAATGTGGTTTGGGGGGCTTGATATCTTCATGTAGTCCAACATAGGCCTGGTGCAGTTCCTGCTATTAGGACAGTGGTCTGCAGCAAGCTATATAGTAGTAGGCAGTTTTAGCCATTGGTATTTGACCATGGCTAATCCATGCTGCTTCTTGTTGTGGTACCAACATGGGGGTGTAGTTATCCATGACATTTATTGCTAGTCACCCTCGTTTTGTAGCTTGTTCCATGTTTTGCAGCTGTACATCACTGTATGAGGTGTGACCTGGTAGTGTTAGGGTGCTGATGTGGGCTTTGACCCAGTTTTCTATTACAGCACTGATATCTACATTCTCTATACTGTGTGCGTTTACACTACACGCATCTTGCTGTTTATACTTCTGGCATTGGGTAGCATTACATCTAGGTTCCTATCCCTTGTGGTACCTATGAAGGTGGGTTTGTGTTTTTGTGGTTCATGATTGGTGAGGGTGGATGTTAGTCAGGGTCCTCAGGTGTGCATATGGTACATGGTGTTACATTACTTAACACATGGCATTCATGCCTCAGGTGGTGCTGCAGGGCTGCCTCTGTCGGATGCATATACTACACTCCCTGTACATGTTTGGAAGCAGGTTGTGTCATGTTAGGCGTCTCTGTTACTATATGAGTGAGTCAGAGGGGGTATCAGTCCCAGTGTTCCTACTGAGCCAGTGTATGTGCTATGCGTTGCCTCTTTGCCAAGGCCAGGGCATACTGGGCACGCCTCCTTCTGCCTACTGGAGCAAGGTTAGGTTGTTCCTCCTCCGAGTCACCCTCTGCCTGTGGTGGCCTTGGCAATGGTGGGGGTATGTTTGGCCCAGCCCTATGCTGGTCCTGCTGCAGCTGTTTCCGCAGGATCATATTATGTAGCATAGCACATATCATGATCATTTGGGTACATGTAGTTGGTGTGCACTGCAAGGCCCCACCAGATGTGCCCAGACACCGGAACCGTGACTTGAGCAGCCCAAACACACACTCTATGACATTACGTGTTTGTGCGTGTGCCTCATTATGGCGTTCCTGTTCAGGTGTGTGTGCATTTCTGATGGGTGTCATCAGCCATGGCTCAAGTGCATAACCTGCATCCCCCACTAGGTGTCCGTGTGGGAAGTCCCCACTGGCAAATGATTGGTACAGCTGTGTCAGATGCCAGATGTGGGAATCGTGGTAGCTCCCAGGGCAGCCAGCACACACGTTCATTATTATGCCCTGGGCATCACACACGACCTGGCAGTTGATGGAGGGAATCCCTTGCGGTTAATATAGGCTCTACCCGCTCACCGGCTGGTGCTTTGATGCGTATGCGTGCAGTCTATTGCACCCAGTACCTCAGGGTATCCCACTATTTGCTGGAAGAGATGCATATTGCTGGCCAATACCTCACGGGCATTGGGGAAATATACATGATCACCGACATGTGCTGACATGGCATCCAGGAACTGGTGCAGTACCCTGGAGGCTGATGCCTGTGATATCCCCATCATATCACCAGTTGGTCTCTGGAAGGTACCTGTTGCTAGTATTCATAGGCCAACACATACCTTGGTTTCCACTGGGATGGGTTCCCCTCTGTTGGTTCTGTGTGTGAGATGTGGCCTGCACAGCTCAACAATTTGCTGCAGAAGGTCTTTGTCCACTCTGTAGTGCTCTACTATCTCCAGCTCATGTAACCCATGGTAGGTGACCCTGGGCCTGTATACACTTCTCCTTCTCCTCACTCTGGGTTGTCTGTCAGCATCTGCATTGTCACCACCCTCAGCAATTCGCCTATGCCTGATTATAACAGCTATGACAGCCCCTAGCATTTCTGCTCTGAGTTCAGCTTTTTCAGTTTTCAATTCTGATAGCTTACTCCTTTCCTGCAGTATCTCTTGAAAGAAACACCCTGCACTGCTGTTTGCAGTGTTTTAAGTGCTGGGTTGGGCTTCTAGTCTGCCTGTGCAATTGCCTGCTTCTAATTGTTATCACCAATTAACTCCAGCAGTATCCTCTGGCAGCTTCCTTGTAATCTGGTTGTTTCCTTTTTCCTCTCTGTTTCCTCAGGGGGAGCAACGTGCACACCAGCATAAGCACGCTCACAGTGACTTAAACGTGCGCACACATCCTTACACGGTTTGGACTTGGCTGATTCATGGTAAAACGCGCGCACATTGCCTTACACACGTGCACGCCCGCGCAAACCGTTGTAAACGGTTTGCAACACGCTCCCACATGTTGAACCTGCCTTACACGCGTGCACACGCGCGCACGCAGGTATATCAAGAAAGTTTGAGTGTAGGGATAGTGTGCACCCTCTATTTCTTGACTTTCCTAGTGTTCTGTTGGGACACACCTCTCCCTGATGTCTGTCTGTCATCTGTCACGTTACACTGCCCTCCAATGTGATACATTTATTTCTATCATTCCCCCCCGTGATGTCACCTACCTCTTACTCTATTCCTCCCCCTTCTGTAACTCTTACACTACTCGGAAAGTGCTCATTACCTATGTGGCAGTGTGATTCAGTATTGTAACCCTCATTTACATAGGATTGCCTAGTAATGTTTAGTTACATCTCTTACACTGAGCTTCCCCCCCTTGGCAACCACTACACGGTGGCCATATTGTTTTTGGTCTGATAGTCCCTGCATTGTCATTCCATGTAATACATAAAACCCACAATTGTGAGCTTATAAGCTTCGGTTTTTACTTTTGAGCAGCGCACCCCATTTGTGCGGGTGTGCGCTGCAGTTAAACATCAAAATCCCCCGAAAAAAAAAAGTTATTTTAAATAATTTTGCATCACTTTTTAATGCCAATGGCCACATATCTGGCCATTGGCATGCTAGATGACACATATGCACCCTTTATTTAGAGCTGACATAGCTCCGTTGTCAATTTTGCAGAAATGTACTCAGTTGTCAGCGGAGTACATTTCTGCAGCTAAAACGTCCATTACACGGACTGGTTTGGGCTTCCTGGATCGCTCAAATACCTCATTTGCATATCTTTGAGCTGCAAATGAGGTATTGAGCATTTCCACGCCCAGTCCGTGTAAGAGACGTTTTAGCTGTCTCTTACACGGAGATTTGTGCTGTTCCTGAATCAGGAGGCTTACACGGAGGCTTTCACTACTCTTAAACTCCGTGTAAGCCTTCGTGAATCCGCCCGACAGAATGCCAGCATTTAAATAACTATCACATTTTTTCTTTAGAACAAGATTAATACTAGCAATAAAGAGATATGATTTGAATAATAAAAATGAATATTACATAACTGAATAGTTTTTAAAATGTTTTTTAGTTCACAAACTGTTAATGTCAGACGTATTGTCTGATTTGATTGATAAAGGTAAAATGATTGCTGCGCAAACATTAGTTCTCTTGTTGCATATTTTCATCATTTGATAAAAGGTTTTATACCTGACAACTTATGCACTTTGAAGTTGTTTTCATTCTATAACAAATCTGCTCTCTTGGATATTTTTTTTTAAATATTTATGGATATAAGTAAAGAAATACAATGACAAGTAAAAACATTTCAGCTGTGTCACATTAAACAGATGCAAAATTTAAACCTAGGGATTCAGAAAGAACCCTAGTACTGGATAAGGACTGCTGTAAAAAAGGGAATGTTAACACAATACAGCAATTTGCGATTCAGAGATGTAGACATGTTACCCACAATGAGGAAAACCTCATTAATGACACATTTGTATGTCTCTGAATCAGTCTTAACTACCATGAGTGCAAATTAGCATTTTACTGAGGTACACACACACACACCCCGATATGGGTCTATACCACTTTATCAAATTGCTAAGTGAATAGCAATTCATCGACCCTCTGTTTATCAAACAGCATTTCAACGAACAATGAAATCTTTTCCAGGGTAAGGAAGCAGTTGGCCAACACCACAACTTTGCCCTTTTCCCCACCACAGTGCGATCTCAGAGTTGGTATATATATATATATATATATATATATATATATATATATATATATATATATATATATATATATATAGTTAGGGGATGTGAGGTCAAAGCCCCCCACTTGGTTGGGTTTGATTTTGTGTGGTTTCTGTTTAGGTATGCCTTTGGTGAACTGTTTCCTTACACTGGGAAAGATTTTGTGGTTCATTGAAATGTTGTTTGATAAACAGATGTTTGATGAATTGCTATCCTCTGAACATGGTCTCTTTTTATGTTTTTGCCCCTACCCTCATAAATTACGGAACTTTACAGTCAGTCAATAATACCAGATATTACAGTTTTGTTCTTCTTACTGTTCATAACGTGCATCAGGATGCTAGATCTGTTGCACTATTAACTTAAGTGAGTCCACATATTACTGTAAAAAGTCTCCCTGCTGTTGTCAGTGTTCCTCCTCACTTTGTAACAGACACACTCCTACTGTTGCCTAGTACAGGCACTCTTTTCCTTGTACCTCACAGACTGCTGCAGTCATTGTTTCAGACTAGACATTAGTTTCATACTTTCTAACGTGTAAAATAACACAGGCCACACTAGCGGATTAGTTACTGCAGTCGGTTAATGCTGCTGTGCAGTCTGCACCAGGGGTAAAGGGTTTGATATCGATTTCCTCATTTTACTTTAGGTACTTATATTTTAAATATTTGGGTAATATTTTTAACTCTCCTTGGTGTCTAATGGTGACACAGAGGACTAATGTCTTCTGCATAAGGTGGGATGGTGCAGAGTTTGTATTCTTTTTTAGGGCCTTTAGGACATTGTATATAGAGTACCCCTGGTGTCTACTGTTCCCCAACCCAAATCTGCAGGATCTGTTCATTAGTCTGGTAGCGTGCAGAGGTGTGACAGCCCCACCTACACACATACGCAGTCACACATTCATGCACATGTATGCACACCCACAAAAATAAACATTCTTCATGCAATTGGGCTCACGTACATACTTTCTCATTTGCCCATACAGACACACACATATGCACACATATGCCTACTTAACCTAATCCCTCACTAACCCCCCCCCATTGCAAACTCCCAGGCAGACACACACACACACACACACACACACACACACACACACACACACACACACACACACACACACACACACACACACATGCATCCAAGCATATACAACAAAGCACACACTCCCCAATACTACCTGTTGACTAAATTCCTCAGCACTTACCTCTACTGCAATGAGTGAACACTGCAATGAGTGAACACAAGCTGCCATGTTACTTTATGCAGCCAACTGATTCTCTAAATACTGCATTGCCCATCGTACTAAAGCACAGCAGCACACCGTTTCTGAATCAGAGATGGTTATGAGATCTATACCTCATGCCAAATGTTTACGCAGATCAGCTAGAAATCATTTGGATAATTTCAACTGTTTTGGTTGATGCAGTGGTGCAGTGATTAGTGTTGTTGCTTCACAGCAAGAGGTTCTCCGGTTCAATTCTCTGCTGGGCTGCCTTCTGTGAGGAGTCTGCATGTCCTCCCTGCATTTCCTCCCACATTCCAAAGACATGCGTCTGAAGCGTTTCTTCCCGGGCTTCTACTGAAAATGGGCCCTTCCCATTCTGAGTTTCCTGGTAAACAAATGTTAATAACTAAATAAATAAATAAAAAATTGTACTCTTGATGAGTGGAATAAAGAAACACTGCAGCATTAAGTAAACAAAGCCAATGGAAATTCTCAGCCATAATTCACTTTAGAAATGTTTCCTTTGAACAACTTAAATTTCCAGACCTCACTGTCTCTACCCACTTACACTGAAGCAACATTATTCATTTTATCCAACTATTTCAAAAAACTCTATCCCCAACAATAAAAAAATGATATTTATAAGCTCTAGTTTCATTGTTACTACAATATTTATTAATAAATTCAATTGTTGTTATACTGTCTTTCTTCTGGGTTTTCTTGACAGCAGCTCAGCTATAATAACTAATCGGTCCTATCTATGTCAATGAGTGGGCTTTCTGATGAAATTTATTTAGGAATACTGTTTCAGTCGTGTTTAGTGGATAAAAAATGTAAAATATAGTATTCAGGCTGCAGTCTGCTGATCTAATAACATGAAATGAAAACACTGTTATAGTTATGTGAGGAGGACAGAAAAAATTATGACGTAACTTGTGCATTTCCACTGGCTGAATGTCAGTAAGAGTTATATCTCTACATCACTACAAATATGATCAGATGACACATAGCCAAGGAAGTACAAGCTTAAAATGTGGAACACAGCAAACTACTAATGACACGCTCAGCTAAAGAGGAAGCACAGTCATTAAGACAAGAGAGTAAACAACATCAAACACAGGAAAGAAACCTAAACATAAAGGTTAAGGTCAGTTATGAAAACAGTAACATGCATTTATATATGCATGTAAAACAATACAAAATGTGGAACAGAGCTAACTACTGAGACAGGTAATGACATCCTGAAATGCCTTAAACAAACGTTTTAATAACAACTGCATCAAAGTCATCAAAATAAATCTTAATAAATGCTAATCTCTGTAAAAAGGTCAATTTATACAACTTTAATTTGCTTCCACATCTTCAGTCACCAGCCCCCTGAAATTACATATTTATTTCCAAGTCATTCTACTGTTGCTTAATGCATTCATACTAAAATACAAAACACCTTCCCATGGAATTTTATAAGCATTAGAAGAACATAACCCAGCAAGGTGAAATTCCAAACCCTTATCCTACAAAACCTGTTACCAGGAGAATGCAGGTCAATGATTTTATATTTAGCCCAAAACAGGTGATGACAGAAAATAAACTTAAAAAACAGTTTACAAACAGAATGTGATTGAGATTTTAATGTAACAGTGATAAAAATACATCTGTGTGCTTTCATTAAAAAAAAAACTGCTGCAAGACCTTATTATAAATGATAAAGCAGCTACTAGTATAATGTGCACCTTCCTGCAGAAACAAGCTCTTTTTTAAATTAAAGATAGTTCACGGACAGAATCTAAGGTAAAATATTTGAATATGTCAGTGTTAGAGGCTCGTTTTCACAAAACACAATGTGACCTCTTAAGTTTTTTTTTTCTTCTTCTTTTTTTTTTAACTGTAACCTCGCAGGAAGTTTTGTCCTAAAATGATTTTCACATATTATGGGGAAAAAACAGGAATTGGTGGTGTTATTTGTATCATAACTCTGGGGTAGTTTACAAAGTATGTGAAGGGTTTAATACAGGCAAAGCCAAGACTGCCCTTGAAGAAAGAAAGATGGGTAGATGTGTTTGATATTCCGCATCAGTGCACTAATACATTTTGTATGCACCACAACTCAGTATTTTTATAAATGGAATATGATGTATTTAATAAAGGGACCAGGGGAAGTGGATAGGGGGTGGGGGCATAAAACTTCCCCCAATGGAATATGACAGGCTTTGCTTTTTAGTGATTCTTTGGCTATGTACTCCAATGCCGGAGTTTTTACATTTAGAATTTTTTTTGGTAATAATTTGTTAAATGGGTAAGCCTACTTAGTCACAAGTGCTTATTTTCCAGTTGGACCTGGAAGCATTGTATGATTAAATGACTTGATCCACAAAACAAATGATGTAAACTTTGCTTCCATTTTAATAACATAATAAATATATAACAACATCCACATATCTGAACTGGAATCATTTATTTTGTGGATTACAATTACGAAGCTTAAACCAATTGCTTTCTTGGTGAAGTCTTGGTTTTAGATGCACGGTTAACCAAGTAGCTCAGACCAAAAGAGTTTACAGGTGTTAATATGATGCCATCAATCCCAAAACTAGAGAATGTAGCTCAAAAGCCCTACTTTCTGGGCTAGACTGAAAAAACATACTAATCATATAAATGCTAAAGTTATAAAAATGTTTAATTCTTAAAAAATGAAGTTAAAAATATGCATTAAATTGCATATTTTTAAGAAAAAGATTAAATGTGAAACCATGACATTACTAAACATTTAAACACCAATATCATATCTGCTAGATTTCAAACAGAAAAATACAGATCTCCAGCAAACAAAGTATATTGAACTCTAAATAATTCTGGACAGTGGTATGTTTTAGGAATGGGTAGTTGACATTATATTATGCACTGGTTCAAAAACACATGCACACACCTCAAGGTAAAATCGAAAGTTGAAAAAAGAGTCTTCAGAAGGAGAAGAAGAAGAATGCTGCAAAAATCATAACCTGCCACGGGATTAACAGAAAATATGAAGGTACTACAATTGCTTACTGTTGTTGTTATTATTATTATTATTATTATTATTATTATTATTATTATTATTAATTATTATTATCAATGTTGCAAAATGGAATCTCCAAAATGCATAACAGTTCATAACTCATTCTGTTTTTCTTTTTTACACTAAATGTATTTCACAAAATTCATGTACAGCATGTCTCAAATTATTTCACAAATACTTAAGAAATAGTGAAATATCTACTGCATTTATGTACAGTAAATAACACAGGCACTTTTTATGTCACTGGATAAGACGCTGATGTCTGTACCATAGAAGAAAACATAAATGTGCACATGTTAGTTACAATAACTTATTTTTTAAATGCCTTTTTATGTAAGGGAATGCAGTCTGAAAGCCACTGTATAGGCAACCACTAGAAGAATCTTCAAACACTATACTTAAAAGTAGCAATGTCATTAAAAGGTGCACAGGTTTTCAGAAAGAAAAGACTGTGCTCATTCGATAAGGTAGAACTTCCTACAAAGCTTTACAATCATGAATAAGAAGTTATGTACCTACCATAACGTTCCATGTTAGTTGTCTTCTTCTCGCCTTCTTTCTTGCTGGATGGGTTCGGTGCCGACTCAGCCAATACTAAAGCTCGAGAGCTAATTCCACCGGCTCGTGGGTCCCCTATATCCCACAATGCTAGGCGGTAACTACTCAGATCTCATTTGATAGCTAAAACAAAGCAATTCTGGTCTCCATAGTATGGAGAAGAGAGAAAAATAACCCACCTCTATATAAACCTGTATGTAAGCCACCACAAACATAAAAGGGAGAATAGAGGTGGTAGAACATGTGGGAAGGAAAACCCCAATGGAAGATCCCAAAAATTCCTATCGGTCTGTCCAGGCTAGGGGGAAGGAGGGGGCCAAGAAAGAAGGCGAGAAGAAGACAACTAACATGGAACGTTATGGTAGGTACATAACTTCTTAATGTTAAGTTGTCAATCTCGCCTTCATTCTTGCTGGATGGGACCGCGTCCCTAGCACCTTATCCCGGGTGGCCTATCGAAACAGACTCTTGAGAACAGTGGAACCAAAGTTGGCACGGTTTCTGGAGGCCATATCCAATTTGTAATGTAAAATAAAGGTATGAGGAGAAGCCCATGTGGTTGCTGCACAAATGGAATCTATTGGCAGCCTGTTCTGAAAAGCTACAGATGTAGCTAATGCCCTAGTTGAATGAGCTCTAGGTCTTGAAGGCAGTTTTTGATGTCTGATTTCATAGATGAAAGTAATTATAGAGGTAAGCCATCTTGAAAGGGACACTTTAGTAACTGGAAGGCCCAATTTCCCTTCCGCATAAGACAGGAAAAGCTGATCAGATTTCCTGAACTGTTTAGTCCTGTCTAAATAATATCTAAGTTGGCGGTGAACATCTAGAAAATGTAACTTTTGTTCCGTCCTATTGGAATAATCAGGGAAGAAGACGGGGAGATCAATCGTCTGGTTTAGGTTTGCCTCAGAGGAAACCTTAGGTAAGAAGGACGGATTAGTCCAGAGGGACACCCTGTCTTTATGGAAAACTACGTAAGGAGGACGACTGCAAAGAGCCTGAAGTTCAGATACCCTTCTAGCTGAAGTTATGGCTACTAGAAAAAGTGTTTTCCATGAGAGCAATTTAAGAGGGCATGAAGCCGCTGGTTCGAAGGGGGGGAGAATCAAGGATGCTAGGACCAAATTCAAGTCCCATCGAGGTGGGGGATCTTTGATTGGGGGCTTGAGCAGAAAAACACCTCTTAAAAAGGCTTTGCAGAGCTTATGGGATATGATACTGGAGTCTGAGACACCTACATGAAAGTTAGATATAACAGCTAGTTGTACTCTAATGGTAGATGAGGAAGAGCCTAAATGAAAGAGCTTTGCCAGAAAGTCTAGGATAGACTGGATAGGTGCAGTGAAGGGGTCTATATTTTTTGATGCTGCCCAGAAGGAAAAACGTTTCCACTTACTATTATAAATCTTCCTGGTAGAAGACTTGTGAGAGGCTATCAGGATGTTACGGACCAAATGAGAGATTAAGGGAAGCCTGGCTAGGGTAGGAATCAGAGAAACCACGCTGTGAGGTTGAGAGATTGAAGGGAGTGGTGCAGCTGGCCCGACTGGTGGGTCAAAAGATCTGGCACCGGGTCCAGATGCCAAGGCTGCTCCAACAGGTAATGATGGAGGAACGGAAACCATATCTGTCGAGGCCAGTAAGGGGCAATGAGGATCACGGTAACTCTCAAGGTGATAGCTTTATGAATTAATTGAGATATCAGTGGAAAGGGGGGGAAAGCATACAGAAGTCCCCGGGGCCAATCGTGGACTAGAGCGTCTCTGGTGGGATGGCCTGGTAATGGGAAGAGAGTGAAGAAGTCGTGACACTTGCTGTTTTGGGAAGTAGCAAAAAGATCGCAGCAAAGCTGGCCCCATCTTTGGAAGACTTCTTCCAGCACTGATTTCTTTAGAGACCACTCGTGAGGCATGAGAATGGCCCTGCTCAACTTGTCCGCAATCATGTTGGACTTCCCGGGAATGTGCGTTGCTATCAGAAAACGCTGAGAAGAAATCGCCCACTGCCAAAGTCTGAGTGCCTCTCGACATAAGGGGTAGGACTTGGTTCCGCCCTGTCTGTTGATGTACCACACTACGGACATGTTGTCCGTCTGAATTGCAATAGTCCCTGTGGGAAGAGAGTCCTGAAGGGCTTGCAACGCTAAAAGCACTGCTCTCATCTCTAAGACATTTATGTGCAAGTGGCACTCGAAAGGTTGCCACGTGCCCTGGACTGTCCTGCCCTGAAAATGCCCCCCCCCACCTGATCAGGGAGGCGTCCGTTGTCACCGTGGCGATTGGGGGGGGGGGAGAATGAAGAGTCTGCCCTGGAGAACTTGAGGTGATGAGATCCACCAAGACAGGTGATTCCTGCATGATTGAGTTAGTAGGATGATGTGAGACATCGGGAGCTGTTGGAAGGACCACTGAGTAAACAGCATCCACTGGGGGATCCGCATGTGAAAACGAACTAAGGGGAGAAGTGTGATAACAGCTGCCATGAGTCCTAATACCTTCAAGACTACCCTGGCTTTGACCTTGTTGCATTGAAGTAGAAGGTAAACTTGTTTGCAGATATCTAACACTCTTTGCTCTGTAAGTCTGGCGGAAAGATTGAGTGTGTCTAAGGTGGCGCCTATAAAGGTAATAGATTGACAAGGCGACAAGGCAGATTTTTCGAAATTTATTGAAATGCCTAGAGCTTGGCAAGTTTGGATGGTGAAGTCTCTGGATAGAAACAGTTGATGTCTGGTGGTGGCGGTAAGGAGCCAGTTGTCCAAATATGGAAACACCTGGAATCCTTGACATCTCAAGTGAGCCGCGACCACTGCCATGCATTTGGTAAACACTCGGGTGGCTGTAGTGAGACCAAAGGACAGGGCTCTGAACTGGTAGTGACTGGCTCCCAGCCTGAAGCGGAGAAACCTCCTGGAGCGTCTGTGCATTTTGATATGGTAGTACGCATCCTGAAGTTCTATCGAGCACATCCAATTGTCCTGACCCAAGAAGGGTAGAATGGACTGTAGCGTGACCATCCGGAATTTTGTTTTTTTGATATAATTGTTTAACTTGTTGAGATCCAGTATTGGTCTCCAGTCCCCTGTTTTTTTTGGAACCAAAAAGAATTTGGAGTAGATTCCGGATCATTGCTGGTCTGCTGGGACTGGTTGGATAACTCTTTTTGACAGCAGCTTTGATATTTCTAATGCTGCTTGTTCCCTTAGACTGGGTGGAACGTCTGGAAGGGATCCTTTAGGTTGGGATGGGATGTGAATAAAGGGAATTTTGTAACCCTCGGATATGATTGACTGTATCCATTTGTCTTGAGTGAGGGAAAGCCAGGCTTTTGGGTACAGTGATAATCTTCCCCCGACTGCCTCCGAAGGTGGACAGCCGGGCAGCTCCTCATGGATGCTGAAAGGGTTTATCAGAGAAAGTTTCTCTGTTACCCTGGTTTTGCAGACCTCCTCTGCCCCTAGGGCGGCATCTATTGTTATTCCCCCCTCTGCCTCTAGAGGGGAATCGACCTTGTGCGTCAGATGAGACTCCCTGTGGTTTGCAGAACCACATTTTTCCTCCCTTCTGACCTTTTGGATAAGATCTAGAAGGGGTAGAAAAATGGACTCCCACAGCAGAGAGTCTTACCTTCCTGCTCGCACCTAGTCAATGTATCCTTCACCTGAGGTCCAAACAAAGTTGAGCCATCAAAGGGGGAATTGGTGAAGGACGCCTTGAAACGGTCCGCAAAATTGCAAAGCCGCATCCAGGCGTGACGTTGTAAAGCTACACCTGTGCCTGCGGCCCTACTCGCCCCATCAGCCACATATGAGATAAGACGCATGGAGGAGTTGACAATCGAATTCAGGGTTGCCAACTGGGAGTTCATTTTGTCTTGGAACCCCTCAGCTGTTGGATCCTGCATGGCCTCACCCATATCCTTGAGCAAATCTCTCTGGAGACGGGTGAAGTGACACAAGTAGTTCAGCGACCGCATTGAAAAGGTCGCTGATGAAAACATCCGCTTACCGTACCTGTCCATGGTTCTAGACTCCTTATTAGGAGGATGGACAGGTACCGAAGGATCGGCTAACTCCTTCTTAGTGGCTGCGGCTGCCACTATGGCATCAACAGAGACACCCTTAGATAGAAACTCTTTCTCTTTAGGGGCAGTAATAAATTTTGATGGCCTCCTTAGGGTAGGTTCCACTGAATCAGGGGCCATCCAAGCCTTCCTTGCCACCACTTCCATAAGGGGGTCAAAGGGAGGGGACACCCAGGAGGTGGAAGGGCGAGAGCCAAACGCCTCAAGTAAACTGACTCGTCCTCTGAAGGGTTAAGGGCGGGCCAGTTCCCCCTTTGTTTCAGGATTTCAAGGATGTCAGCAAAAGAGTCATCCTCAGAGAGGGACCGAGGGGAACCTTCAGATTCCTCCAAGTCAGTATCAGAGGTGATAGACTCAGGGGAGTCAATGTGCTTCCTCTTGAACTGTCTCTTCCGAGGGGGTTCTCCTACCGGATCAGGAGAGGCCTCGGAAGAGGAAGATATTCCCAATGGGGAAACCTGAGGAGCTGGCTCTCTACTGTCTGTTACAAGGGGGTGGGTAGAAACCACTGCAGGCACTGAAGAGGGAGGAGCTGACGGAGCCGACTGTGGGGTAGACACTGGGTCTAGCACGCTCCGCATGACCTCGAAGGCACCCCTATCAGTCAAGGCTGGAGGTCCCCGCTCCGAGGAGACAAGGACCCCCCCCCAGCACCGACAGGGACGGCTCTGAGGCCGATGTCGGAGCCGAACTCACCAGCGCCGATGCCCCGAGAGGGAGAACGGGGTCGGACAAGGGTCCGATGCCACTCGCCCCCCTCAGAGCCGACGAGGGAAGCCCGGCGCCGAGATCCCTCCAAGGAGGAAATCGGAGCAGACGACGGAGCCGAAAGGGAAGGTATCGGCTCCGAAGCACCGACAGCCATGGCTCCGATGAGCCCCGGCTCCGAACTCAAAGGAGTCGGAGGAGGAATAAAATCAGGGATGGAAACAGCTGCTGAGTGTTGAGTAGGGCTATGCAGCATTTGGGCCAGTGCCTCGGACTTGAGAAGTCTACTCACCACCCTTTGTAAATCATGGTCGGACAGCCTGGAGGACCGAGAGGAATGAGACCTATGGCTCTGCTCCGACAGAAGAGGGGATCCTGAAGCCGAGTGGATGGAGCCGATGGAAGGGGACCTAGACCTCTTCTTTGAAGGTGGCTCCGATAAGCCTATCGGAGCCAACTGAGTCTTGACAACCTCGGCTCCAAACGGAGCCGAGGTAACGGTATGAGACTTCGAAACATCGGCTCCAGCCGGAGCCGATGTCGAAGCAGCTTTAATACTTCCAGGAGACGGCTCTGAAGCTGGAGCCGACGGCCTGGAAGTCTTAGAAGGCTTCCCTGACGCAGACTGGGTCGAGGGGCCTTCAGGCTTTAACAAGCCTCGAAGAATCAGCTTGTTTTTGCATTCCTGCAGGACTCTAGGGCTGAATGCATGGCAAACAGCACATGGGTCCTGCAGGTGCAAAGGTCCCAGGCAATAGACACAAGAAGTGTGACCGTCTGTCAGAGACATTTTCTGACAGCACGAATCACACTTCTTGAAGCCTGAGACCTTGGAGTCTTTAGACATCCTGAAAGGCTGTGTGAAAAAAACACAAACACAACACACAGACACACCCTTTAACCAAATAAAAATCCAGTCACACTGAAAGAACAGGGAAAAAAGAGGGAGCGGGCCAAAGGCCTAAAAGTTTAGAAGGGGATAAAAATGGGAATTTTAACACAAGGGGGACCCGATTTACACTAAGGGAATACTCTGTATAAAAACTAAACTAAATAGAAAAAAATAGGGGTAGAATTTGAAGTTTTTAAAACAAGAAAACTTACTAACCTGCCAGAGCCGGTAGAAGAAGCACCTCGTCAGCTAAGCGGCAAACGAGATCTGAGTAGTTACCGCCTAGCATTGTGGGATATAGGGGAGCCTCGAGCCGGTGGAATTAGTTCTCGAGCTTTAGTATTGGCCGAGTCGGCTCCGAACCCATCCAGCAAGAATGAAGGCGAGATTGACAACTTAACATTAACTGTTATCTGCAGGTACATCTGCATGGGGGTTCGACTGCTCTAGCAACCCTCTAAAGATGAGAAGCAAATCTTTAAGTACAATAACAGGAATGCACCACCTAGTACTGAAACCTGCAACAGCTTTTTAGAAATACTTCTGAATAATTATTACATACCACACAACAGTATTAACATGAAAATAATATATACATTTGTATGCCACCTAGTTAGTGACCTAAGAGACACTCTGTGTTTTGTTAATAGTTAACTGTAACATAGTAAATACACTTTTTACATCTAATCTAGTAAACAATACTCAGCAAACTTAAAGCCAGATATACAACAAAATACTATGATGAATAATATTATAAAAATCTTGATAATATCCGCAAATATCAAAAACAAGCTGGCAAAGATACATGCCAATACAACAGCAGAAAATGTTTCCAGCTTGATAATTAAAACTTTTCACTGCACTCCATCATGAATGTATCAGAGGAGAAGCATACCTATGCAAATATTCAGCTATTTACTAAATATGGTTAACAGTTTAAACTGGGCTACAAGAATTGTATAGTATTACATTACTACAAAATAGCTGCCGAATTTTCAGCAAACCTATGTAGATAAGTAACATCACTACTGTCTACCACACCACAGGTATCTTGCACTTTGCAGTTTTTAAGGCAACCAATACTTTTTTGCTTAACCCATTTTTGTAATAGAAATTACAAACTACAAAACACAACAATGTACAAACAATTGCAACTGAAACACTTAAGAGGCATTATACGTTTATGGGCCATAACTCTATGCAGACCCTTTCATCAGCTGCATCCACCTGAATGTTGAAGATGAAGCATCTGATATTGTCCCTAGTGGAACTGGTATAATCATTTCGTAACTGTACGTGTAAGGTGCATTTTTGCACATTAAACAGCCTAAATGCCATCAAAAACCCATTACTGATAGTGTCTGTCACAAACACAAACACACACACACACACACACACACACACACACACACACACACACACACACACACACACACACACACACACACACACACACACACACATACACACACACAGCATATCTACACGCAGGGTGTTATCCCCTGCAAGTCCTACTTAAATTGTATTACTTTCAAGTGTTCAAAACTCAGACGTAAGGGTCATCATCCCCACCCCCATACAGACACACACGCGTACAAAATTCAAACTTTTCAGTTCACAAAAATGATTTTTGTAGTTGTAGCTGTCAAATAATTCTCTTAAATCTGATTTCTAGTAAAATTTCCTGGCACTAAAAATGTAAGAGTACATGGTGAGACATAACAGAAGCTGACTGATAGAATAGCCACCGGAGGGGGTAACAGCTAGTATGGTAACTGCTGGCTCCGCCTCAAAGCATTTTCTGTTACACAGATACAACAATTTTCTAATATAAGAATCATAGAGAAAGGTTTACTAGAAGAGATCACTTTGGCCTTCAGTATTTTCAGTGGACAGATCTGCCAATGTGGGAGTAATGGTACACACTTCAATAAGTGGGCATTACTGTGACTAACAGTGAAACCTCTTTCGCCTGTTCTTTTCTGACATAAATATATGACCAACTAACAAATTCTCATTTTTACCAGTCCTGCACAGTTTTGTTTGTTCCTTCCCCTTTCAAAACACATCTGTTGATCTGTCATCTCAGTGTGTTTCAGAATATATGATGTGGAACTTCTGTAACTGGTTACACTGCAGGAAGGATCAGGACCACAAAAGGGATACATACACACAGAGCCCTCACTGCCTACATCCCTCTGCACAACAAGGAAGTTTACAGTGATGGCAGCACCACAACAGATGAGTACAGTTACATCCTCTTTCTCCTGCTCCAAAAAGAGCTGTGCAAAGGGTGATTAGTATCTCACTCCTCATTATATAACAGAAAAGAAACAAACTGAAGTTATGGATTACCTGCAAAGCAAAGGACTTAGTGTAGAAAATACAATTCAGGTTATGTCACAGCATGACAAAACAATGAGTTCCCAAATTAAGAAGAAACAGATGGAATGGGGAAGCATCTGATCACTTGCCAAATGAAGATGTTCTGTAGTCTTCAGTAGGACACCAGAATAAAAGTTCAGTTGGAGTTCCACAGCAAGGGAAGGAGCAAGAAACAGTGGTAACTAAGATGCAGGCAATGTTACAGACTGATGAGCTAATGAGTTCCCATATGAAGGCTCGATGGATGACACAGGATGCAGCTGAAGAAACGTCACAGGAAGACATTCTGGAACTTTTTGTAGAATGCCCACATGAAACAGAAAGTTAAGAATATGTCCTCAGCTTAGAAGAAAATGATCCAAGGGAATAGGTGTTTGATGTAACAGAGATTAACAGACATATTAAGATTGATGAAAGAAACAGATTACAGAAAGTGAACAAGACCCAAATTGCTGGAACACAGTAATTAAGACTACTAAAAGAATCTAACCTGATATAATAGAACTAAGTAGTATACATTAATGTGCAGCCATAAAAAGCTAGACCTCAGAAAAAAATGTCCAACTTGAAACAACCAAAAAATGGTAGCAAACTGTAGGAATCACACAAGCGGTTTTATAGTTAGCGCTTTTGTTCAAACAGTAAATGAACTTCTTCAGACAACTTATACCCAGAATTCCATACTATATATACAATAATCAATTAGGCTAAACATTCAAGTACTTAATTAGAAAGCCTCTTTTAAAAATCTAAATAGTTTAAATATGTATATATATATATATATATATATATATATATATATATATATATATATATATATATATATATATATCTACATAAAATCATTTATAGACAACACTTGATTCTACTTTATAATACTAATACAAGGAAAATTAATATAAAACCTCCATTCTCAAAAAACCTAAAGGCAAAGCGTTTAAGATAAAAATTATGTTAAGGGGGAAACATGCATTGTTTGTCCACAATAAAAACCTAAATACCTTTACCTTTCCAAAGCTTTCAGTTTTAAAATACACTTAATGGATCAATATTCATTAAGTCCTGGTGGGATGTGGGCATAAGTTTTTATCTGACAAATTAATTCGCATTCCTCTGATTTTAGTTCCCAGGGCCCACCTTTAATGTTCCTACCTGTTTGATCTATCGCTATAAACTGAAACTTATGTAAAGGATTTTCTAATATGTGTTTTGCCAGTGCATTTGTACTAGTTGTTTTACTTATGTGATACTGATGCTCATAGATCCTTTGTTTGAGCATCCTTTCAGTTTTTTCTATATAATAACTTTGGCACTGTTGGCATAGAGCTGCATATACAACCCCCATTGACTCACAATTACATTTCCCCTTACAGAATAAGTTTTATTCCTTGTGGTAAAGCAGTTACCTTTATATGTTGACATTGCTGGCACTTACCACATTTTTTCATGCCCCAGTTAGCTTTAAATGTTAAGCTATTCCCTACCAACAAGCTTTTAAGGTTGGGACCCCCTTCTATAAATTATATGAGGTCTTTCACCCAACTTTTTATAGATGTTATTTTCTTCTACTATAAGTGTCCAATTTTTAATCAAAATATTTTTATATCTCTTGCATCCAAAGAAAAAGTAGTAAGAAAACTTGGTTTTGAATCAAAGTTCAAGGTTGAATTGTTTAAACTATCTTCTGTAATCAGGTCTTGTTCCTGTTCTATGTACCCTTCTGTAGAGTGGGCTTAAAATGACCGTTACTCCTTTTCCTACTAACTTCATTGAATAACTGTTCAAAAAGCTGTCCAGGGTAGCCTCTTTTTATAAACATATTTTTCAGTGTGTCACACTCTTAAGAGAAAATCTACTTCTGATGAAACCATCTTGGCGGCCCTGACAAGTTGTCCCTTTATTACCGCTCTTTTTGGTGGTATGGGTGACTAATGCTGAAATGGAGAAAGGCATTCGAATATGTGGGTTTTCTATAAATTGTAGTCCTATAACTCTTATTCATTCTGTCCAGTGGATATTAAAGACCTGTACACTGTCATACCCCAGGAATTAGGCATAGAATGGGTGAGTGAACTTTTAGTTATGAAAGGCATTGATTACAGAGAAACAAATCTAATTGAAACCATTCTGGAGTTTGTTTTGACAAATAATTTTATGTTATTCAATAACCAATTCTTTCTACAAAAAAATGGGTGTAGCCATGGGTTCTCCTTGCAGAGGAAGCTTCGCAAATTGTGTTATGGCATATTAGGAGAGAGAGCTCCTAGTATTTTTAAGGACTCCGTTTGGTACACCCATTATCATTATGATATGTTTTTTATATGAAGGGGGACAACTAATACAGTTAATAATTTTTTGAATGCCATTACAGGGTTAACCAACTTTTTAAAATTCACCTTCCAGTTTGACACAGAATCCATTAATTTCTTGGATGTTCAGTTGTCTAAGGACAGAATGAATAAGAGTTATAGGACTACAATTTATAGAAAACCCACATATTCAAATGCCTTTCTCCATTTCAGCAGTAGTCACCCATACCACCAAAAAAGAGCGGTAATAAAGGGACAACTTGTCAGGGCCTCCAGGATGGTTTCATCAAAAATAGATTTTTCTCTTAAGTGTGTGACACACTGAAAAATATGCTTATAAACAGAGGCTACCCTGGACAGCTTTTTGAACAGTTATTCAATGAAGTTAGTAGGAAAAGGAGTAATGGTCATTTTAAGCCCATTCTACAGAAGGGTTACACAGAACAGGAACAAGACCTGAATATAGAAGATAGTCTAAACAATTCAGCCTTGAACTTTGCTTCAAAACCAAGTTTTCTTACTACTTTTTCTTTGGAAGCAAGAGATATAAAAAATATTTTGATTAAAAATTGGGCACTTATAGTAGAAGACAATAACATCTATAAAAAGTTGGGTGAAAGACCGCGTATTATTTATAGAAGGGGTCCCAACCTTAAAGGCTTGTTGGAAGGGAATAGCTTAACATTTAAAGCTAATTAGGGCATGAAAAAATGTGTAAGTGCCAGCAATGACAACATATAAAAGTAAGTAACTGCTTTACCATAAGGAATAAAACTTATTCTGTAAAGGGAACTATAACTGTGAGTCAATGGGGGTTGTATATGCAGCTCTATGCCAATATATATATATAGGAAAAACTGAAAGGATGCTCAAACAAAGTATCGATGAGCATCAGTATCACATAAGTAAAACAACTAGTACAAATGCACTGGCAAAACACATATTAGAAAATCCTTTACATAAGTTTCAGTTTATAGTGATAGATCAAATAGGTAGGAACATTAAAGGTGGGCCCTGGGAACTAAAATTACAGGAATGTGAATTAATTTGGCAGATAAAAACATATGCCCACATCCCACCAGGACTTAATGAATATTGTTCCATTAAGTGTATTTTAAAGCTGAACGCTTTGGAAAGGTAAATGTATTTAGGTTTTTATTGTGGACAAACACTGCATGTTTCCCACTTAATATAATTTTTAACTTAATCGCTTTGCGTTTAGGTTTTTTAAGAATGGATGTTTTATATTAATTTTCCTTGTATTAGTATTATGAAGTAGAATCAAGTGTTGTCTATAAATGATTTTATGTGTATATATATATATATATATATATATATATATATATATATATATATATATATATATATATTTAAACAACTATCTAGATTTTTAAAAGAGGCTTTCTATATTTGAATGTTTAGCCTAATTGATTATTAGCTTAATTGATTATTGTATATATAGTATAAAAAAGTTAGAGCAATAAGGGAAAGGAAGGAAAAATAAAACATCATCATAGAATCACTGAACAGAGAAAACTGTAAAACAACTAAGACAAGAAGTGTCACTCTTAGGACAGTAGAGATGTGGGGTCTATATCATAACATTGAAACCGACAATGTTGAACGCTCACATGAGTGAAAAATCACGTCCTCGAAGTTTATTAATTTTGTTGGGGGTACAGTGAAGATCGGGATTTTTGCCCTTTCCTCAATGTAGTGCGATCTCAGAGTAGGAATATATATTTAGTAGGGGGTGTGGGGGGTGCAGCCCCCCACCATACCATGTTCGAGTACATGAATATTCGCTCATGTGAGCGTTCGACATTTATGGTTTCAATGTTATGATATAGATGTGAGATGCGGGTGGGAACAGTTCAACAAAAATACTTAGAAAGACAGACATGATAAAAGCAATGCACAGTATCAAAACAGACAGGATCTGTCATATACTATTGTAAATAATAAATTAAAGATATCAACACAGGCAGAAAAGCTTTACAAAATAAGCAATTCATTGATAACCCAAAAAAACGTTTGCAGAGAACTGGGAAACAAAGCAAAAGGAATAGTAACACCACAAGAAAAGACAAAATAGACACATTTCAGAGAAATATTTATGAAGACCCTGTGAAACATAGCAAAGATGCTGAATGGAAAGAAAATGAAAGGAACAGTAAGAAGTTCAAATGTAGAAGATACAAGAACAACTTACATGTGCATCCCGAACTGACAACAGCCTGGTTAACAATGGGAAAAATGCTTTTCCTTAAGAGTAAACTTACAAGCCATTGAAAAAACTACAGACCAATAACTTACCTTCCTATGATGTATAAACTATATACTGGAATTGATGCAGAGTTTATAGTCATTTAGGAAAAAAAACTCTACTATGGCAGTATAACAAAAAGGTAACGAAAGAAAGTCATATGGAACAAAGGATCATTTGTTGTCAAATAAAACTATGAAACAGAATTGTACAAAGTGGAAGAATTTAAGTACGGCATGGACAGATTACAAAAAAGCATTTGATATCATCCCACATTCATGGATAAAGGAGCGCTTACAGATGTATAAGATACACCCTATATTGATCAATTACATTACAGTGACCATTAAGCAGTGGCAAACCACTTTGCAACCAAGCCATTATAAAGCACAAATTTTTATCCCAGGGATGCAAATTCAAAGGGGGTGATTTCAGGCTGACTCTGTCACCACTGCTCTTTTGCCTTGCCCTTAATCCGTTAAACTGTCTACTTAACAGATAAGGTCATGGTTGCAACTTAGCTCCCAGAAAACAATCAAGTGTTAACACTTATCTTCTTTTTTTGGATGACTTAACACTGTATAACTCATCAGATGAGGAGTTGAAAGCACAACTGCAAGTGATTAAAACTTTACCAGATGATGTAAGAATGTCATTTGATCCTAGTAAATGTGCAAAAGCAACTTTTAAAGCAGGAAAGATGCAACACCAAGAAAATAACAATCTGGGACAGGAATGTGATATATAGGAATATGAACAGGAGAGAGTACATATATATTTGGGAATTGATAAAGGAGTGACAATAAAAAGTACAGTTGTGTACACCTACCATAAATGTAGATGTTCGAGTGTCTTCACTGTTGCAGTCATGACTGTAGGTTTCTCCCCTGCCGGCAGGCAGCCCTCGGTCGGCCAGAATCCCAAAGTCTGGGTCCGGCGTCCGCTGTTCATCCATGCTCCCTGACGTCAGAGCGCCAGGAGTACAAAGCTGACAGCCGACGCCATCTTCTCCAGTTTTTCTTGCCCCAGATGTCAGGAGTCCCAGAATGAAAAAGGTCCCATAACCTTTGCAAATACACCTCAGAAGAATGGTGAAAAAAGGAAATACACAAAAGTAAAATAAGAGGGGACAGGAGGGTGGGGAAACCCAGACTGCAACAGTGAAGACACTCGAACATCTACATTTATGGTAGGTGTACACAACTGTACTATGTTCATCATGTTTCACTGTTGCAGTCATGACTGTAGAGTAGAATCCCAAAGCTGAAAGAAAGGGAGGTGGTCATAAAGAGGAAGGGGCGGCTAAAAGGCCCTGCAAGACTGCAGAGGCAAAGCCTGCCCTAGACTTAGAGTAGAGAGGTAGATTGTAGTGCTTAGTAAAAGTATGCACTGAACTCCAAGTTGCAGCTTCCAAAATGTCCTTGGTAGGAACTCCCCTGAGGAAGGCCGCAGAAGTGGCAGCAGCTCTGGTGGAATGAGTCCGTATACTCCCTGGGATTTGCTTTCCATGGTGAGAATAACAAAATCTGATTCCATGAGCAATCCATTTAGAAATGGTCTGTTTTGAAATGGCTTTACCTTGGGAACTTGAAGCATAAGAAACAAACAATTGTTCGGATTTTCTGATGTCCTTGGTTCTGTTCAGGTAAAAACATAGTTGTCTGTGTACATCCAAGGAATGTAAGATCCTTTCCCCTTTATTTTGAGGAGTGGGGAAAAAGGTTGGCAAGTGGATAGTTTGATTTAAAGCCACTTTGGAAATCAGCTTAGGCATGAAGGTAGGATTAGTCCTCAAAGATACCCTGTCTTGATGAAAAATAATATAAGGTTCCACAGCCATAAGAGCTTGTAACTCTGAAACTCTCCTGGCAGAGGTTAAGGCTAACAGGATAGCTGTCTTCCAAGATAAAAACTTGATGTCAGAAGAGGCAGCAGGCTCAAAAGGAGGCAAGGTTAGTTTTTCCAAAACATAGTTGAGATCCCAAGCAGGAATGGGAGGAGATCTAGGAGGTCGTAAGTTCTTAGCTCCTCTGAGAAACTGTCTCATGAGCTGGTGGGAAAAGATGGGAGGGTCTGTATTATAATGAGCAGAAATAGCAGAGGCATGTATCTTAATGGAAGAGAAAGAGAGACCCTTATGTAAGAGATCTGTCAAGTAAAGTAAAATTAAAGTAATATTAGGAAGAAGAGGATCAGAATCCTGAGCCTGCATCCAGGAACAAAATCTTTTCCATTTTCCTGCGTAAGATTTTCTAGTGCTAGGACGTCTGGCTTCTAAAATGACATCCATAACCTGCTTGGGCAGAAAAGAAGAAATCAAAGGCCCTGGATTAATCAGGCCGCCAGGCTGAGAGTTCTGACATGAGAGTGTAGAACCTGACCCTGATGTTGGGACAGAAGGTTCGGAGACTGAGGTAAAACCCAAGGGGGCTCCAGGCATAGGTTTTTTAGAGTTGGATACCAAAACTGCCGAGGCTAATTTGGAGCCAGCAAGATTATCATCTTGGGGTTGTCCTGTTTTATCTTCAGTAAAACCTGTGGAAGAAGAGGAAGAGGCGGAAAGGCATATCCTGAGAGGTTCCTCCAACTGAATGACAGGGCGTCCACTTTCCAAGCTTCTCTGTGGAAAGTCCTGGTGCAAAAATTCTGTAGTTGATGATTGAGATGGGATGCAAAGAGGTCTATGTGAGGACATCCCCAGACTGCTGTTATCATCCTGAATATTTTGGTGTCCAGCATCCACTCGTGTGGATCCGAAAGGTTTCTGCTCAGACTGTCTGCCAGGAAGTTTTGTTTCCCTGGTAGAAACTGAGCTTGAAGATCCAGATTGCAAGCTAGAGCTGTGTTCCATAGATCCATGGCTAGCCTGCAAAGGGGGTAGGAATGAGATCCCCCTTGCTTGTTTATGTACCACATAACTGTGGTGTTGTCTGTCTGTATTAGCAGTTGTCCTGGTTGTAAAAGATTCCTGAAGGCCAATAGAGCTTTCTGAACGGCTAACATTTCCTTTAAATTGATATGCAGGTGCTTCTGATCCTTTGTCCAAAGGCCCTGCAAACAACTGCCCCGAAAATGGGCTCCCCAAGCATAATCCGAGGCGTCCGTGGTTAGAATCTGAGTGGCAGGAGGCAGACAGAAGAGTTTCCCTTTGTTTAGAGCACATGCCCTGGATCACCAAAGAAATTCCTTTTGAAGGCAAGGAAGGACAGAGATCAGTTTGTCTAAACTGTGGCAATGCTGAGACCATACACTTTTTAGGTACCATTGTATTTTCCTCATGTGTAGTCTTGCATATGGTATGAGAAGGATGCAGGAGGCCATGTAACCCAAAGCCTGCAGGAATTTCCTTGCAGATAGTTGAGTTAGAGTTGCCAATGTTCTGAAAGTTGAAGCCAGCTGTAATTGTTTTTCGGATGTCAGAAATGCCATCTGGGTTGTGGTGTTTAGAAATGCACCCAGAAAAGTTATCTGTTGTGTTGGTGTCAAATTTGACTTTTTTATGTTTACAGAGAATCCCAGGAACTTGAGGAGGTTCTGTACAAATTCTAGATGCTAGAGTAAGACATCCTTGCTGTCTGCCTGAATTAGACAATCGTCCAGATAAGGGTAAATTTGAATTCCCTTGAGTCTGCAGTAAGCTACTACTGGAGCCAGGCATTTGGTGAAGACCCTGGGCGCAGTAGACAATCCAAAGGGCAGCGCAAAGAATTGAAAGTGCCTCGATCCGGCCTTGAACCTGAGGTATTTTCTGCGATCCTGCCTGATGGGAATGTGTAAATATGCCTCCTTTAAATCCAAAGTTACCATCCATGCATCTTTGGACAGCATTGGAAGTAGCTGCTGTAGAGTAAGCATCTTGAATTTTGGAATCTCTAGAAAGGTGTTCAAGACCGACAGATCCAGAATGGTTCTCCATGAGTTTTGCTTCCTTGGGACTAGAAAGAGCCTTGAGTAAAAACCTTTTCCCATCTCTGAAAGAGGAACCAACTCTATGGCATTCATAGCCAAAAGAGCTTCCACCTGGTTCAAGGCCTCTGTCCATTGATGTTTTGGAAGGTCTGGCCATCCGTTTGGCCTTGGCAAGGTATGAAAATGGAATTTGTAACCTCTTAAAACCACATCCAAAACCCACTTGTCTTGGGTTATTTGAGTCCAATTTTGATAAAAAAGAGAGAGTTTTCCTCCGAGAGGGGCTTCCAGGCAAGAAGTTCCTGTAGCCCAACAGAGGGAGTCATTGAGTTTGTTTCCTTTGAGATTGTGACCTGTCCTCTCCTCCACTAGGCGTGGAAGCAGTCCACTGTCTTGGTCTATAAGCAGCTTGTGTTTGAGGCCTCCCTCTGGAGCGTCTATATCTACCCCTCTGAGGCCTGTCTGAAGTGGGAAAAGACCAATTTTTTGAAGGCCAATTCCTGCTAAATCTAGGTGGCTGTACTTGTAAGAAATCTTTAACTGTTTGCATGGATTTCGCCTTATCCTCCATCTTTTTAATCACCTCTTCAGCTTTTGATCCAAACAAAACATTATGCTGAACAGGAGCATCCAATAATTTAGCCTTTACTTGTTCAGGTAAATTTTGTTCCTTTAGCCATGCATGCCTTCTAATGACTGTGCCAGAGGCCGCAGCCCTACAAGAAGCCTCCAAGGCATCAAATTCACAGTGTAAACCATGCTTCCCAACCTGTTCAGTGGCATGCAATAAGTCATGTAGTTCCTTATCATCTGCACAGGCAGAAATGGAAGTAAGCTTTTGTTTTAAGACAGACAAGAGAAATTGCTGGTATTTAAACATATGAAACTGACAGTTTAAAGCCCTAATGGACAAAGTAGCAGAAGTGTACACCTTTTTGCCCCATCTTTCTAAGGATCGAGAATCCTTTTCAGTAGGAATGGGATTTTTGGCAGAAGCAGCCTTAACTCCCTTAGGACCCTGAGAAATGGTTTCAGGGTCAGCAGAAGGGTTCTTATATAAAAACTGATGGGAATCAGGAACCCTGTAATATCTATCAGGCTTAACAGGAGCAGGAGGAAAAGAGGCAGGGGTTAAGTTAGCCTCTGAAAAGGCATCATCCACAATATCCAAAACAGGAGGAATAGCCAGGGGTCTATGTTGGGGAAGAAGAAGAAAATCCCTCAGTCTTTTCTTGGATTCCGAATACTCCTGTCCTTCCCAGTGGAAATGTTCCCTCATTTCATGCAAAGTTTCCCCAAAAGAGAAATCCTCAGGGGGAGAAGCTGAAGGAATGGATTCTTCAGCATCAGAATCCTCATAAGGAGGGAAAGAATATTCCTGATCAGAAGAAGAAACTGAGGAAACAGAAGCCTGATCAGAGGAATCATAATAAACATCCTGCCTTGGCCTTTTGTCTGGAGGGGGATGAGAACCCCTAATCATAGTAAGTAAATCCTCCGCCATCTTGAGTAACTGCTTCTGTGACTTGGGAGCCAGTTCAGAAGATGCCTGTGTTGAAGTCTTTGATTTAGAAGGAGTCTTTGTCTTTGGCTTTGCCTTTACTAGTAGCTGAGTAGGCCTGAAAACCCCTTCGGAAGCCGGTACCTGCACAGCGGCTCTGGACCCATCCGAAGGAGCATTGTCCAAAGGTCCAGCAACAGAAATATTTAAAGGCCTGGTTGGCTCCTCATGAGAGTCCGTTTCGGCTGTCGGTTCTGAAATGGCCGACGACAGGGGCTGCAAAAGCACCTCACTGACGACTGCCGAACCTGAAGCTGGCTCCGCTTGTGCACTATCATCAGATTTGGACCTCGGAAGCCTGTCTTTATCCTTGCGACGTTTGTGAACTCCGGTAGCCGGGACCGTATCCGACGACATTTTGTAGTTAAAGCGCCTACCGAAGTAATGAAAAGCAAAATCGTACCTTCGCTTAATTGTATGTTGATTGAATCTAGCACAAAACCGACAACTAGCTACATCGTGGTCAGGGCCCAAGCAAGGAATACAGTAAGAATGAAAATCCTTATGAGGTATTTGCTTCCCACATGAAATGCAATTATTAAATTTTTCTGACATCGGAGTGGAGCAAGAAAAAAGTTTCCCCAACGGGGTACTTAGCTTTGAGTGGAGAAGAAAGTCTTCGGACCGAAGAATATCAGAAAAATTCGTCAGGAGTCAGCCGACCGGCACTTGCGAACTGTTATCACCGCACGGCAAGAAAGACTGGAGAAGATGGCGTTGGCTGTCAGCTTTGTACTCCTGGCTCTCTGACGTCAGGGAGCATGGATGAACAGCCCACGCCGGACCCAGACTTTGGGATTCTGGCCGACCGAGGGCTGCCTGCCGGCAGGGGAGAACCCTACAGTCATAACTGCAACAGTGAAACACGATGAACATCATAAACAAATCCAAACAAAACTTAGTAAGGAATATTTTAGAAGATTAAAACTAATATTGAAAACATCCAAAAACTCCAAGGAAAGGGTGCCACAGAACCAGGAACCAATAAAACCACAACAGGCACCCAAAGAGGCAGACGGTAATAATAAAACACGAGCCTGTAGGTGTAAGCAGCAGCAGGTTTAATCACATAAACGCCACACAATACAACTCAAAAGGAGGATTTATGAGCATTTATATGCTATTAGAGTCGAAGATATTAAAAATGCCTTGTTTAAGCATACACTGACATGTCCCCAAGCAAAATGGGGCTTCTTTGTTGTAGAGAAGGTGCAATGTGATGTGAGGGGGGGCCCGTGGGAAAATAGGATAGAGGTGAGAGAAATATTTTGGCAGTTGTTATTGGAAGCCAATAGATTCCCAGGGCTGAATGAATACATATCCATTGCCCCTATTTTAAAAATGAGAGCTGCAAAACTATAAAATAAGTATATATAATGTTTTGCAAGTTCTTTTGTTGGTTTTTGATTCAAGTTTATTTATCTGTCCAACACATTGTGATGGTTGTAGTATTTATATATTTATTTTAAAGTTCTTTTAAAAATGTGCATGTTTTATCTACTTTCATCTGTATTTGTGGAAAAGGTTGTCATGAATATTTTAGTTACAGGATTTAATTGGTGTCAATTAAACAATTGTTTTAACTACTAATTAGATTGGGAGGGGTATATAAGCAGGCACAGTCGTCATTCTTTCATTTTACATCTGAGGAAGTCTGGTGGACGAAAACGCTTTGTATTGTGTGGTGTTTATGTGACTAAACCTGCTGCTGCTTACACCTACAGGCTCGTGTTTTATTATTACCTTCTGCCTCTTTGGGTGCCTGTTGTGGTTTTATTTTATTAATATTGAAAACATCCCTGACATTTATGAACAAAGTCCAAGCTATAAACCAATTTGCTCTTCCTGTTCTAACTTATAGTTTTGGGGTGACTGATTGGCCAAAAAAGGTACTGGATCAGTTGAAGAGGAAAACAAGAAAAGTGCTTCACTCTTATCAAATGAAATATAAAAATCAACACATACAAAGATTATATATTCCTCATTCTGAAAGCAGTATGGGCCTCCTGAAAATTGATTACTTGCATAGATCTGCAATCGTGGCAACTGCATACATAAATGCTGACCTCACCAGATCCAAACATAGAGAAAGTTTCAAAACATGAGGAGTTGTCTAAGATGACTTCCCTGCTCAGTTTAGCAGGAGCATATTGGTGTCAAACAATGGAATTCAAACCAGAAGTAGACAAAATTCAAGCAGTAACAGAATGTGCCCAAAATAAAAGAAATAATATAAGTAGTATCAGATGATAAGGCAAGAAATGTGGAAAAGGCATAAATATAAATGAGCACAGAAGACTCCTGGAACTACCTCATCCTCATGTCGATCAGGATTTGACAAAGGAATGGTAAAGGAATGGTGAATTTAAACCAAAAGATGAAAGGTTAATATTGGCAGCCCAGGACAGTGGACTATATACACATTGGGTTTACAAAGTCTACTAAACATGGGGGAGAACTAGACAACTGCAGGTTGTGTAAAACAGAACTGGAAACAGTCACACATCTTATTGCTGAGTGTGACATACTAATGGCAGAGGACTTATATACTGAAAGGCATAATAATTTGTTAGGACTGTTGCACTGGGGATTGTGCAAACATTACAATATTGAAGTAGCTGAAAAGTGTTGGAAACACGAACCACAAAGCATTATAAAGAATGATGACGTTTATATCACATGGGGTGACCCATTACCAACAGTTCAGAAAACACATGAGAGAAAACCAGATACAGTAGTCCATGAAAAAAAGAGAAAAGTAAGACTGATTATTGAAATTGCTACACCAAGTGACTACAGTGTCGTATGTACACAGAGACACAAAGTCATAAAATACCAGGATTTCCAGGAAGAGATGAGAGAAATGTCAAAGAAGGATACCCAGACAGTTCCAATAGTAGTAGGAGAAATGGGTCTTATAAAAAATAATTTACAGCCGTATCTAGATATGCCACCAGTTCATCTAATTTCATATGAATTACAGGAGTCAGTTCTGGGCACATTGCAGGTGTGCAAAGAGCACTTTTGGCTAACATCAAGACTGAAACAATGCTTATTTCATGAACGTTTATCATACCCTGAATTAGGAATGGGGTCCATTCCCATCATGGTATTAGAAACCCAATAGAATTGGAAAATCAAACAACATAAAGAGCTGTGCAAAGGGTGATTAGTACCTCAGTCCTCAGCATATAACAGAGATGTATACAGTGAAACTTGTGTATTCATCCTGGAAATACACAACAGGTATATGAATTATAACATTTGTGCCTCTATCTTGTTACTACACAACAGGCATATAGGTTCATAGGTTGGTACTAGGGCCTATACAAGCCTAGCCATAACAATTCCCTGGATATTTCTTCCACAATATTTACTTCTCTGGACCCCTGTATAGCAGGGTGACTGTCATGACCCCCGGGGTGAATTTCCTATCTCCCATCCAATCATCAAGGTTCCTTTTGAAGAGGGCCAAGGAGGCGCTCTGCTTGATATGTATGGGCAGTCTATTCCAGAGTACGGGGAGTCTCTGGGTCACGAACCTATCCCTCCAGCATGTTTTGTTCATTGTGATGACAAGGTTTAGATCCCTGAAGTGTGTGGCTCTGAGGGATTGGGATTTCTTTAAGTGGAGCATATCCAACAGCTCAGAGTTTGACATGGCCTTGTACGTTAAGCAGAGATCACCTTTGAGTAGACGATATGCCACAGAGTATAGCTGGAGTTTTTTTAGATGGTCAGCATATGGCATCTGCTTTAGGCTTGTGATTCTTCTAGTGAGGTATTTCTGTGGCCTTTCCAGCTGTTGCAGATGTCTTGTAAGGTACATACCAAACGGGTAATTATACTTTATAATGGGTCTAATGAGGGATGAGTACAGTGGGACAATGACCTCCTTTTTTTTCTGGATGAAAAGCCCTTAGTGATGAGGTGTGCCACATAGAAGGATTTCCTGACTGTTGTGGCGATGTGGTTATCGAAGGTGAGACCACTGTCCACCTGTGTCCTTAAGTCTGTCATCACACTTTCGATGTTTAGTGCACTGCCACCTATGTGGTAATTCATGGGTACATGTTTTTTTCCAAAGGGGATAACTATACATTTCTTGGCATTAAGCTTGTGCGCATGGCTCTGGCACCAGGCATCTGTTTCTGTAAGGCCCTTTTGTAGAATATCCACATCATTTGGGGATTCAATAATGGCTCCCAGTTTGCAGTCATCTGCAAATTTTGTTAGCCAGAGTCCCTTAGTGCTGGCCTGTACTTCACAGAAGTAGATGCCAAACAAGAGTGATCCCAGGACTGAACCCTGAGGTACTCCACTTGTCACTTGTCTGGAGTTGGTTTTGGAGTCGGCTACTTTTACAGTCTCTGTCAGTAAGCCAGTTAGCAACCCATCGAGTGATGTAGGGATTAATGCCCAGCTTAGTAAGTTTATCTATGATTCCAGAGTGGGGGATAGTGTTGAAGGCCTTGGCGAGGTCCAGAAAGGCTGTGTGGACCGCCTTACCCTCGTCCACAACTCTGGAGACTGATTTGAAGAAGTCAATCAGGTTCAGGAGACAAGATCGGCCCTTGACAAACCCAAACTGGGTGGGGTCCAGTGTTTGAAGGTTGCCAATGTCATTGTTTATAAGTTCCATGATAATGCGTTCCATGCCCTTACAGATCAGGCTCGTTAGACTGATAGGATGGCAGTTCCCTGGATACAAGGTGGATCCCCCCTTGTGGAGTGGAATAACTGTAGCTGTGCGCCACTCAGTGGGCACAAAGCCTGAGGTGAGGCTATGATTAAACATGACACTTAGTTGAGGTGCCAGTTCATTTTGTAGTTCATGTAGTACACAGCCCGGGATGTCATCTGGTCTCATGGATGCTGTATTCTTAGCTTTGGAGAGTGCGGTTTCTACCTGTGTGGCCGTGATTACCGGAATTTGGCAATCTTTTGGTATTGAGATGGGCCCTTTAGGGGGTGAGAGTGGGGTGAAGTTGGCACTAAATCGATCTGCCAGGATACTGGCAATATCCTTGGGATCAGTATATTTAATGCCATTCTCTTGTAGCTCAGAGCAGATCTGAGCATTGCCATATTTAGAACCGGATGTGTAGGGACAAAATGAGCGTACCCTGACAAGGTTGAGCACCTTCAATCCCCCTACACATCCGGTTCTAAATATATTTAGCGAGCTGGTTGAGAATGACATTAGGAAAATGAAAAGGAATGAAGTTAACACTTCACTTAGCAATTTTGACCCAGCAGAAAGAGAATTGGTGGATCTGTAAAGGTTGAACATTGTAGGGTCATGAAGCCAGACAAGCGAGGGGGAGTGGTGCTAATGTACGAAACCGACTATGAAGCCCATTTATATGAGATTCTACAGGATGTGGACCAGTACGATGTAGTTTCTAAGAATGAGGTTAACATAGCACATGCCAAAATTAGTTTTTTACTTTATGACCATTTGCTTCAGGGGGCAATAAATGAAACACTTTATAATTATTTGCATGTAGACAAACCAAAGGTTCCAGTTATCTTCGGGATTCCGAAGACGCACAAGGGATTGGACCCACTTAGATTCAGACCCATTGTAGCAGGCTCAGGTAGTATTACAGAACCATTAGCCAAGTTTATGGATGTCAAACTTAAGAAGTTCATGTCTTCCATCAAACACATTTGTAAGGATTCATGGGAATTCTTAAAAGGGATTGATCAGACTTGGTTTGACACTCAACTTTTTATGGTAACCATAGATGTGGTGGAATTATTTCCAAGCATTCCCGATCACACTGGCTTAGAATGGTTTGAGGAAATACTGACAGCAGAATCGGGTTTGGACAACAGAAGCATTAACTTAATAGTGGAATTCATGGAGATCATTTTGGAAAATAATTTTATTTTTTTCAATGGGGAATTTTTTAAGACAATGAAAGGGGGTCGTCATGGGTTCCCCTTGTGCCACAACATACGCAAACCTGGTTTTATACTACTGGGAACACAATTTTGTATTCACAGAGCCTTGGGTTAGATCCATTAAGATGTATCGAAGATTTTTGGACGACATTTGTCTACTGTGGTACGGTACTGAAAAAGATTTAGGGGAGTTTATTAATTATATTAACTCCAGTACTGATTTTTTAAGGTTTACTCATGTTATTGACCCTAATGAACTGAATTACTTAGACATTAAACTAGCCAAGGACTATACTGGTTCAAAATTTAAGTCAACAATATTTAGAAAATCTTCATTTTCTAATTTCTACTTACACTTCAACAGTGGCCACCCTTTTTATCAAAAGAAGGGTATTGTTAAGGGTCAACGTATAAGGGCCTCAAGGATATGTAGTTCCCCGGAAGACTTTTTTTAAAGAGGCTGACTTTCTTAAAAAGTTGTTTTTGGAGAAACACTACCCTGACCACTTGATTGACAGGATGATGCAGGAAGTATTAGATGGTAGGGAATCTAAATATTCACCTTTGTTAGGGTCAAGTGAAACTTTGACACAGATAGAACAAACTGCTAATGTAGTGAGTAAAAATAACTTTATTTACACCTTTGCGAGCAATTCGCATTAAGTAGAGACCATTATTCTTAAATACTGGCCCATACTGAGCATAAATGAGGAATTGAAACATCTCTTCACTGAAGGACCTTATTTCATTAGGAAAAGAGGAAGGAAAGAAAGGAGGGGGGGTATCCATATTCATCAAGGACACCCACACCTCAAGACTGGTGGCAACGCATGATGCATCGGAGACCATCCAGGTGCAATTAACCATAGGCAAGACTGCTCTGCAAATTGTAGCATGTTACAGGCCACCCTCACATACTCAGGAACCTCACATGGCCTTCCTGAAAACACTAGAGGGGATAAATGTATCACCAAACACCATCATACTAGGTGACTTCAATTACCCTAATATAGACTGGGAACACTACTCAAGCCCAAACACCCTAGCCCAAAAGTTCCTGGAATTCATAAACTCAAATGCCATGGAACAACTAGTCACCATCCCCACAAGAGGAGAAAACATACTTGATCTCATCATCACGAACATGGGAGCACAATGTTCAACACTGGAAGTATACCCCTCACTGGTGAGATCAGATCACAAACTAATCTCGCTGGAGGTCCTCATCCCACCCCACCTGAAATAAAAAGACCACAGTAAAGAACTTCGAAGCCGACTTCACACTTCTAAAGACTAGTGTGGTCTCCTTTAAGGCCCCGAGCGGCGAAAACAGTACTCAAGCCGCTGAATCACTTACAAATGCCTTCTACCAGCACCTGCAGGACTGCATGGATAAGGCAATCCCAAGCAAAACAAAGACTCTTTGTACCAAAGGCAAGCGTCCAGTCTGGTGGACCCCAGCCATAAACAAACTCTACAACAAAAGGAGGAAGCTACTACAAGATAGAGCAAAATCCTTAAAAGGTAAGACACCCTTGATCACTATAAGTAAAAACTAAGAGCTCTCATAAAATCATCCAAAGCAAATTTTGAGAGAAAAATAGCTAAAGACTCAAAAGACAATCATAAGGCCTTCTTTAGCTATGTTAGAAACCTGGGAGGAAACTCCCAGATATGCTCAGAACTAGTTCAAGATGATGTGAAGATTACTGATCCTACAGACATTGCCAATATACTGGTTGACAGGTTCAGTGCAAACTTCTCCCCCCCAAAAGGAGAGATATCTATACCAAGTGATTGCAGCCCCCCAAACATCTCCAACGCCCAAGTGAGAACTGCTCTCTCCAAAGCAAAAACACAGCATCCATGGGACCTGATGGTGTCCCCGGCTGTGTGCTCCACGAACTCAACGAGGAATTAAACCCACAGCTAGGACAGCTGTTTAATCATAGTCTTACCTCTGGATCACTCCAGGAGTGGCGCACTGCAACTGTGGTCCCACTTCACAAAGGCGGTGCCTCCACCGACCCTGGAAATTACCGCCCATTAGCTTGACAAGCCTTATCTGCAAAGCCATGGAGAGGATCATAATGGACCTCATAAATAAAGACATAGGGAATTTGCAGACTTTGGATCCATCCCAGTTTGGCTTTGTCAAAGGCAGATCATGCCTTCTAAACTTGGTTGACTTTTTGAAACAGTCACCAAAGCCATTGATGAGGGAAAGGCAGTCCATACAGCCTACCTCGATCTGGCGAAGGCCTTGATACAATACCCCACTCGGGTATCATTGAAAAACTCATCAGCTTAAATGTTAACCCATACATCACAAGATGGGTTGCAAACTGGCTGAGTGACAGAACCCACAGGGTCAGAGTTGCTGGCGCCATGTCAGACTCAAAGCCTGTCACAAGTGGTGTACCACAGGGCTCAGTCCTGGGCCCACTCTTGTTTGGCATCTACTTTTCCGAAGTACAAGCAAACACAGGAGGGTTATGGCTGACAAAGTTTGCAGATGACTGCAAACTGGCCGCCATAGTAGTAAACACATCTGACACAGATATCCTTCAGAAGGGTCTCACAGAAAGCGGATAACTGGTGCCAGAGCCATGGCCTAAAGTTAAATGCCAAAAATGCATAGTCATACCCTTCGGGAAAAACAAGGTTACCCCTAGCTACCAAATAGGTGGCAATCCACTGAGCACAGAAGAAGTTATCAGGGACCTGGGGACCCAGGTTGATAGTAGTCTGTCATTCGACACCCATGTAGCTAAAGTAGTTAGGAAGACCTTCTACATTGCCCACCTTATCATGAAGGGATTCTCATCTAGATCAAGGGAGGTCATAGTCTCCCTATACTCATCACTCATCAGACCAATGATTGAGTACAATGCCCCATTCGGAATGTATCTGACCCGACACTTGCAGTAGCTGGAGAGGCCACAAAGTTCCTCACCAAAAGGATAAAGGGTCTCAAACATCTGTCCTATGCTGCCTGACTGAAAGAACTCCAGCTCTATTCAGTCGCGTGCAGCTTGCTCAGAGGTGACCTTTGCCTAACATACAAGGCCATGTCAAACCCAGATTTGATGAATATGCTTCACCTCAAAAAATCTAGATCCATCAGAGCCACAAGGGCGGAGACTTAAACCTCGACACGGCTATTAATAGGACATGCTGGAGGGATAGATTCATCACCCAAAGACTCCCTATGCTGTGGAATAAAATCCCGGTATATGTGAGGCAGAGCACTTCGCTGGCCTTGTTCAAGAGAAATCTTGACCAATGGATGGGAGATCGCAGATATACCCCAGGGATTACCTCAGTGTCACTGCTCGACAGAGGCACAGCAAAATAATGGGTATAGTTCCCCATACTAAAGGGGTGGCGTAACCCACAAAACTATGGGCTAGGCTTGTAAATGCCCTCGGGCAGATAGCCTAGTATGAACCTATGAACCTATGAACTTGAAAGACCTTTTTGAAAGGAAGGCTGAATTGAAAAACAACAAAACAAAGATGGGCACGCACAAATGTGGCAATTGTAGTCAATGCTTTGCCATGATGAACCAAGGTATAGTGAGATTACCGAGTAGAAAGTTTACTTTTAGAGCATCTAAATATTCTAATTGCGCTACAAAAGGAGTGGTTTACTTAGGAGTTTGTACACACTGCCTAAGTTTTTATGTAGGCAAAACGGAAAGGTCATTAAGAAAAAGGGTGTACGAACACTTTTATGATATATCTAAGGGTAAGGAGAGCAACGCATTTTTTAAGCATTCCAAAGTTTGTAAAAATATGAATTTAAAGTTTATGGTGCTTGAGCAAATTAACCCTGAGATAAGAGGTGGGAGTTGGGAGACCCTCCTTGAATATCGTGAACTATTTTGGCAACTAAGATTGGATGCCACTAGAGCGCCAGGGTTAAATGACAGCATAAACATTAATTGTGTCTTAAAATTAAGAAGGGCCAGGCTTTGAGAGATTTGAGAGTTTTTTAGATTTACTTATGCACAGCATAAAATTTTATTAATTAAACAAGATGTAGTATTTTTAGGTACAATAGAGTTTTAAACAACACTTGGTGTATCAGAGGATTTTAATAGTAACATATGATTGTATTACATTGTTTCATGTAAAGATGATGGATTTTTTACAAGCTGAGTAAAAATGTAAAGGAGCACTAGGGGTTAAGTAATTGAATGATTGCCACTAATTAACTGTTTAACTCTGCAATTGTGATGACTATATAAGGATTGTCAAATGCAGCTGCAAATGTATGTTCCTTGATAAAGCCTGGCAGGAGCCGGGTGAAAGCGCTTGGTTTATTTATTTATTTATTTTACTTTTGTGTGTGGATTAATAAATCAGATACTATATATCCATCTTTGTACTACATAACAGGGATATTTACGGTAACATCTGTGCTTCTATCCTCTTATTGTACAACAAAGATACGTATTGTGCCATGCGTACCTCCATTCTACTACCACACATGCATGGCGTCTCTAGTATCTCCATCCTTGTACTATACAACAGGGGTGTGTAAAGTCTCATGAGTACCTTCATTCTACTAATTGTACTACACAACAAGGATGTGTATAATGACATTAACACTTGTAATCTATTAAACAACATGGATCTGTATAGTGATGTCAGTAAAGCCAGCAATGAAGTGTAAAATAGCATAAGCCTCATTATCTAACTACTGAACAAAAAAGATGTGTACTGTGACATCAGAAACTCAAAAGGAATATGCATAGTGAAGCCAGCACCTCTAGCCTATTACTACTACAAAACAAGGATGTATATAGTGGCACCGATAATTTAAAAGGGATGTGTTGGATGATACTTCTATCGTCTCACTATGCAACAGGGATGCATCTAGAGACATCAGTGCTTTTGTCAAACTAGTATACAACAGAAAGATGAACAGTAATTTTAGTAGTGTCACTACTACTACTACGCAACAGGGATGTGTACAGTAACATCAACAAATCAAAATGGATGCGTATACAGACACTGGCAATTTCAACCTTCTGCTGCACAAAATTATGTATATAGTGCCATCAGTACCTTCGACTCACATTGTCAGCTGCAACTCCTTCCTCCTGCAACACAACAAAGATGCACACAGTGTCATCTGTACTTCCAGACTTTTGCTACATAACATAGATATATACAGTGTCAATTATTGAGTGTTATCTGTACCTCCATTGTCCTACTATACAACAGAGTGCCATACATACTTCCATCCTCCTGCTACACAACAGCAATACACAAAGTGTCATCTCTACCTCCAGACTCCTGCTACACAACAAAGATACATACAGGGTCAACTGGCTATGTCAATGTATCAAGCCTGGCTAACTCTCTCTAGAATGTGTAAAAATCTGTTAACCAGTTTACTGTGTAATTTAATTTAATCCTGACTTGTGCTCAGGATTAACTGTAACCTGTGGAACTTGTTTAACTTGCTTGCTTATGTAATCTCTGTAAATAGTCTGTTTGTAATATGTAATGCTGGTATTATGTAATGCTGTATCTGCTTACCCTTGGAGCTTTTCTCCCTGGGCCTCCGCTGAAAATGGACATGCATCCAGTGGGACCATCCCGGTCAACAAATGTAAAATAAATAAATAAAAATAAATAAATCTGTACCTCCACCTTCCTGTTACACACACACACACACACACACACACACACACACACACACACACACACACACACACATATATACATACACATACACTGTGCTATCAATACCTCCACACTTCTACATAACAGAGATGCATACAGTCATCTGTACCTCCATCTTCCTGTTACATCCAGTGTCATCTGTACCTCTATCCTCCTGTTACATTCAGTGTCATCTGTACCTCCATCCTCCTGTCACAATGTTACATCCAGTGTCATCTGTACCTCCATCCTCCTGTCACAATGTTACATCCAGTGTCATCTGTACCTCCATCCTCCTGCTACATTCAGTGTCATCTGTACCTCCATCCTCCTGTCACAATGTTACATCCAGTGTCATCTGTACCTCCATCCTCCTGCTACATTCAGTGTCATCTGTACCTCCATCCTCCTGTCACAATGTTACATCCAGTGTCATCTGTACCTCCATCCTCCTGCTACATTCAGTGTCATCTGTACCTCCATCCTCCTGTCACAATGTTACATCCAGTGTCATCTGTACCTCCATCCTCCTGCTACATTCAGTGTCATCTGTACCTCCATCCTCCTGTCACAATGTTACATCCAGTGTCATCTGTACCTCCATCCTCCTGCTACATTCAGTGTCATCTGTACCTCCATCCTCCTGTCACAATGTTACATCCAGTGTCATCTGTACCTCCATCCTCCTGCTACATTCAGTGTCATCTGTACCTCCATCCTCCTGTCACAATGTTACATCCAGTGTCATCTGTACCTCCATCCTCCTGTCACAATGTTACATCCAGTGTCATCTGTACCTCCATCCTCCTGTCACAATGTTACATCCAGTGTCATCTGTACCTCCATCCTCCTGCTACATTCAGTGTCATCTGTACCACCCTTCAGCTGCTTGAATGCTACACATTCTAAGTGTGTAGATTACATAATTAAGATTTAATTACAATTTTTAGCTGCTTTCACACTACAGCCACTATTTAAAATGGATGAGATGTGATTCCGTTTTATGTTTACTTCTGAATGTAATTCTTCTAGGTGACTAATACTGTACATATGCACATACACCCTGAATAATATAAACCTGAGACAGTTTGTGATGTTGCTGGCTCAGTTATCCAGCTCATGGACTACAGTTACAGCACTTCTGCCATAAGGCTTCTCTGTAAGGTCATGCATGTTGTACAGGGCAGTGTCATGACAACCACCAGTGAACAAAGCAGATACAGGCCTGTTGTAATATTTATAAACATGCAGCAGTTTTACATACAATGCAGGTGTTTTTCAATGCTTGCGCATTTCTGTGTAGCAAGTGGATTGCTTTTTACACAGTAAAGCAGGATGTGTAAACAGAAAATCTGTACAAGCTCCAGTCTTCTCTGGCCTTTTGACTGTCAGTGAATCTCTACTAATCTGCAAATTGTCGTAACTATTCTGTCATGTTTAAACTACCATCATTATTTTTACTTTCTCAGCTCTTATGTTACATTGCACTATACACATCTGCCAGACAACTATTCTTTGCAAATGTACATTTTAGCACTGTTTTTGTGCTGGACTGCAACTATGCAAATGTGCAACATATTGTTTCAGTCATATAGATGCTCCCCACAGGGCCAATCATCAAAACAGCTGGTAGATAAATCAGCAAATATCTCAGTAAACCAGTATGCAAATGAATAAAGCATCAAATTAATAATGTAGTAGTGATAAAAGTATTTCACAATAAATATTAATTATCTTTGGATAAGTAATGTGAAGTAGCTGTGCTTTGCAGCAAGAAGCACAAAAAATAAAAAAAAAATAACTGCTGTTTTCTTCCTCACTAACAATATCTGTCCAATTTTTCTTCAAGAGTACAATGCAATTTGTTGCTTTCCTCTGGTCATAAGTGTAAAGCAAAATGTTTCACCTCTATGCAGGCAAAATGGGTTTCCCCGTCCCCAGCTGTATTACTTTTTCTACTACCATACACAGAGTAGAACCAGCAGGCTGTAATTCTATCAGCATGTTGTGCCTACACTTATCAAATCACATATACATCTCCTCGGTTGAGGATGCATTACTTCAGTCATGCACAATGTACAGTAAACCTGGTCTGGATTGACAAACAATCAAAACAATGTTGCTACGTGCTGCTGTTCCACTAAAAATGCACCAAATGCAAAGTGTTTCATCTTCACTTGGGTAAAAACAGTTTTCTGCCTCCATTTGTATTAATGTTTCCATGCCCAACATAGCACCTGGAGGCTGTAAATAATCCTACCACACACAGTGCACCTTAGCTTCTGGAGTACACGTTAAGCTAGCAATGTATAAGAAACATTACCCAAGACTATATTACTGCAACCATGCATGGCAACATACTGACATGATCTTTACTGAAAACTAATCAGAAGCATGTTGCTCTATACTGTTTTCCCATTTAACAGTGAACACAAGACAGAGCACCTTGCCCAGATACGTATTACAAAGCAACAAACAACCAAATGATCTTGGCTGCTTCTCAAGTAAGTGTTGTTGTATGTTGTTTCCAAATTAAAGAACGACTCACATGCAAAATTTTTCAGCTGGACTTTGAAAAAAAAATCAGTTTCCCATCCAATTCTGTATTTATTCTACCATGCAAAAAACAGCATGTCAATTCAATATTAATTCTAACATGCACAGCTTAGCTTCTTAAGCCTATCTTAAATCAGTTAAACCCAGTGTAGCTTACCCGGAGCTTTATTACTTCAATCATTCATAGAACGATGAAGTAACACAGAAATGACCACAAATAATCAATGCTTTGTTGCTGTATGCTGTTTTCCCTTTAGCAGGTGCATCAAATGAAAAATAATTCAGCTTGACTCGAAAAAACAGTTTCTGTCTCCTGTCAGTATTAATTCCATTGTACAGAAACCAGTACCTGGATAATGCAAGAATTCTACTGCACATAGCAAATATAAGCATTATAGACACAACCTTACTTGGGACTATGTTATTCCAATCATTTATCAATATAGCAACATAGTCACACTTGTTTGGTAATTAAGACCATTTTAATGTATGCTGCTTCTTTATTAAAAAACGAATCAAATGGTTAAAGACTTCCTATCATGTAGAAACCTCAACATCCAGATTTATTAAATCTCCTCTTCCCATAAAATTATAGTTCTGTACTCACCATAACTCTGCATCTGTGTTACTTGTTTTCATCCTTCCTCAACTGATGGGTCTCTGATCCATCCTTGGCCAAGTGATAGACTTTAAGCTCCATACCTCAAGCTCCTTCCCTTACTCATAATTCCATGTCTACTCCTGAGATACCCCATAGTGATTCTGCTCTCTGCTCTCTATTTAACTTATCACAACATAAATAAGTAGATAATTCAACAATAGTTCCTGAGGTAAACAACACAGATAATATAAAAGTATGGAAAAGTAGAAGAATCAGAGAAAGATCCCATACAGCAAAAACTAATAAGGCATATCCCTCAGGATATACCAGGAAAGACAGTCAATAGGAAGGGGGAATGATGGGTGGGAAGCTGAGGAAAGACAAAAACAGACAACTTATGGCGAGTAAATAACTATAATATCTGATGTTGTTTTTTGTCTCAACTGATGGGACAGAGACCCCGGCTAAAGTAATCTTGGGTGGTCCTCAAGGAAGGATATTCCAGAGTACAGCAGAGCCAAAAGGTGCCCTATTTCTGGATAAAATATGCAATTTGTAATGAGCTATAAAGATATGTGCATTGAACCATGGAGCAGCTGCACAGATGTCATCTATAGATGCTCTGGACCAAAAAGTGGATGATGTAGCCACAGATCTGTTGGATTGTGCTTTAGGATGTTTGGGTAACAACAGGGTGATAAAATCTGGTCGGGTAAGAGAGAAGGTCCTGAACAGGATCCAGTGTGAACAAGGTGAGGCCACAGAAAGGGGAATCATAATCAGTGAGGTCAGAATTGTGCAATGACAGTACCCTTGCTCTTCTGCTGTAATGCTTTCTGAATAAACTTGAAAATGAGAGGAGTAGGAGGGAAGCCATATAACAGAACAGAGGGCCAATCATGAACCAGACAGCCTCTCTCAGTGACTCCTCCTCAGGGGGGGGGAGGTCGGGGCAAAAACCTGATGCACTTGATATTAAGGTGAGAGACAAAGAGGTTGAAGCATATTTGACCTCATTGGCAAGATATAATTTCTGCCACTGACTGAGAGACCACTAGCGACAGAATAAGATGGACCTTAGTCAGTTTGTCTACTAGCACTTTGGTTTTCCCTGGAATATCACTGCCAATGGAAAGTGGCTAGAAGAGATTGCCCACTGTCAAACTCTCATTGCCTACTGGCAAAGTGGGTAAGACCTGGTTCCCCCCTGTTTGTTGATGTACCAGACCACAGACATGTTGTCTGTTTAAACGCAATCATCCCTAGAGGGAGAACATATTGAAATGCCTGCAAACCCAATAAGATTGCTTTTATTTCTAGGACATTGATGTGAAGACTGGCCTCTGTTGGGGGCCACGTGTCTTGGACTGTGCTTCTCAAATAATGCCCCCCCTACCCCACTTGGTAGGCATCAGCAGTCACTGTGGCCTTGGAAGAGGGAAGAGTGAAAGGATGGCCCTGAGAAACTTTCTCTGCACAAATCCATCATGGTATACGACGTCTGCAAACACTTGTGATGCAAACTGGAGTCATCAGTCTCAGGTGAGCTTCAACCACTGTCATGAATTTGATGAACACCCTTGGGGCTGTAGTGAGACCAAAGGGCAGTGCTCTGAACTGGTAGCGACTGGCTCTCAGACAAAAGTGTAGATATCTCCTGGAACAGTTGTGTATTTTGATATGATAGCACACATCCTGAGTATGTACAGCTCACATCCTAACATCTTTTCAAGATGCAGGATGGACTGAACCATGACCATCAGGAATTCTGAGTGTTTCATGAATTGATTTAGACTGCTGAGATCCAAAATTGGTCTTGGGTCCCCAGTCTTTTTTGGCACTAAAAAGAATCTCACGTAAGTTCTGGATCCTTGTTGGTCTGGTGGGACCAGCTGGATGACTCTTTTCTCCAGCAGCTTTTCTATTTTTGTAGTTGCTGCATTCCTCTGTCTGGGTGGAATGTCAGGATTTTTTTTGCTGTGTTTTGGAGACAAAAGGGAAAATGGTATGCAATAACCTTTGGATATAATATTTTTCACCCAAGAGTCTTTGGTAATGGCTCTCCGGGCTTTCTGATGTAGAGATAAGCATCCCCCGACTGCCTCCAAAGTGCAGTAGTGGGGTAAACCCTTCAGGGACACTAATAGGGCATCTCTGAGAAAGGAAGTCTGAAGCCCTGGTGTTGCTGGCCAACTCTGCTGCAAGGGTGGTGTCTCCATTTGAATTCCCCATCTGCTGAGAGGGGATCTTTCTCCATACAAATCTTGGGAAGAGCCACAATTTTCCTCCATCTCTCTGGTTCTAAGGAAAAAGTCCTCTGTGGTTAAAAAAATGGAGTCCCATGGCAGAAACTGTCTTCTCATCTTGATCACTCCTGGAGAGAGTCTCTTTCACCTTATGGCCAAATAAGGTGGATCCATTAAAGGGGCATTGATGAATAAAGACTTGAAGGGCTCCACAAAATCTCAGAGGTACATCCAGGTAAGCTTTCTAATGGTTAAATCTGAACCTGCCATTCTAGCAGCTCCCACTGAGGCATGAAAGAACAATCTCATGGAATCACTGGATAAAGACTGGAGGGTGGCCAGTTGGGAAGAAATGCTTTCTTATCCTCTGCAGACATGGTTGACAGTGGGGAGTGAAAAACTGTTTAATTAATTCCCTTTGAAATCTTGTAACATATGTCAAATAATTCAGAGACCTGAGGGCAAAGGTCGCTTATACACATTTCCCAAATCTGTCCAAAGACCTATATTCCCTAGTAGGGGGGTGGACAGTAGAGCTCTGCCCTACTAGCTCTTTCCTAGTGGCTGCTGCAACCAGCATAGCATCCACTGGGGGATTCTTGCCCCAATGAGCTCTAGCTTTTGGTGCAACAAGAAACTCGTCCAGTCAATTGGGGATGGGCTTCAAGACATCCAAGTCCTTTCCAAGCCCAGTGGGAGATGAGATCTACCATCTCATTCATTGGAGCAACTACCCAAGTCATAGCTGAGCCAGCTCTGAAAGCCTAAAGGAACACTGACTCTTCTTTGGAAGGTGTGTGTGTGTGTGTGGGGGGGGGGGGGGGCAGAAGACCAACCTCCTTTCTGTTTTAAAAGTTTGAGTATCTCTCTGAATTAAATGTCCTCATGGTGTGATCTGGGGAACCTTCTCCTTCACTGAAGTCAGTATCTTCGGTTACTGACTCTTGTGGAGAGTGTAGTTCTCTCTTCTTACACATTTGCTTCAGAGGGGGCTCTTAAGTGGGAGGTTCCATAGGGGACTCAGAAGTGCCAGCAGTGTCCTGGATGAGGACAACCTTGAGCTTGACTGGACTGGCTGTCCCGATGGGACAGGATGAGAAGAACTAGCTTCCAGTACACTGTTGAGTGTAGGGTGGACCCAAGGGGGGCAAGGATGTATTTTCCATCAAACAGAAGCAAGATCTCTCCACTACCTCAAAAGATGAAGCCATGGGGGACCTATGTCTCATCCCCACTGGCTCCGAACAAGCTTGTGTGGGCCGAAACCCAATCCATCCCATCTCCAGCCTCGAAGTAGAGATTGGAGCCAAGCTGTCTAGGACCAAAGGTCTGAGAGGAAGGGTCATCTCCAAAAGCATTGGATTCAATCCCAGCCCCCCAGATCTAGTGATGACACTGTGACCCTGAGATCCTTCAGGATCTGACAAAGTCAGACCCGTCTGAGTCAGAAAAAGTGTCGGAATAGAAGAAAGGTGAGTCTTTGGATCTGACATAGACATACTTAAAGTCTCAGGTCCAAATTCTCCAAAGCCACTGGATGGATCCACCTAGAAGTTAAAGCTTGGGGTTGTGTGGTGGAAAGGTTCAGTGGTCTGATGGGAGATGGAGGCAGTATTACACCCAACCGAATCTGGCTTATAAAAATATTTTCTCATCACCCTATCCACATCCGCTTCTGAAAGGCTCCTGGATGACCTGAGGGAAGACAAAGCTGATGGTGCACAGGAAGCCCTTCAAGGTGTGTCCTGAAAGAAGGGAAAATGAAGCCTAAAAGACACTGACTCCGGTGAAAACCTAGGCGACTTAGACCTGGATTTAGTCAGATCCAAAGGTTTAGCTTCTGTCAGAGTCAAGCCCTTGGAGGTGTACAGATCTGACAGTTTAGGTATTTTCTTGGGTGGAGCTGAGCCCAAAGAAGTTGAGGGGGGAGAGTGGTCAGAGGAGAGATTCCATGAATCTTTAGGTTTTTATGCTGCTTCTCCTGAAGATTTCTTACAGGAAGATGGGGCTCCAGAGACAGATGAAGCAGAAGATGGAAGATCATCTTTCAGGATTAATTTAGTCTTCTTCCCAACCAAAACCCTGTTAGTAAAGCTGGAATAATGTCAGAATTAACATTAAGATGTCCTGGAGCCAGGCAATACACACATTGAGAATGGCTGCCAGAGTTTAGAATTTTGTGTCCGCAAGTGGAAAACTTTTTAAAACCAGTAGGTTTTTCTGACATTGTAGCAAATACAACCAGCTAAGGAAAACACCAACAGTGGTAACGAGAAACACCTAATTATAGGTAAGAAAAAATACCAGCAATGGTATGAAAAAGATGAACCATAGGGGTAGTGATAGAAAACGTAAGAGCTTAAGGCCCAAATGCTAAATCCAATGAGAAATCTCTGAGTATATAAACATTTTGTATATGTGTGTGTGTGTGTGTGTGTGTGTGTGTGTGTATATATATATATATATATATATATATATATATATATATATATATATATATATACACACACACATATACACACACATATATATATATATATATATATATATATATATATATATATATATATATATATATATATATATATATATATATATATATATATATGGGTCTACTTTACATTACCAAAACGACACTTCACCGACACACAAAACACCGACCCCAAATAACCGAAAACACACAACACTGACAACTCACAAAACCGAACACAATTACACCGACACAAACAACGTAAACTACACATGATACACAATGACATATCCACTAACCCTAACCCAAACCCTAACCCTAAGGTCCGACACTACCGCACAGTTACCCTACCCGCACCCTAACCCTAACTCACTTAACCCACCCCTACACCTAAAGACTGTCACTATCGCACACTTAACCTACCTGCACCCTAACCCTAACTCACTTAACCCACCCTAAAACATAATGCCCGTCACTATCGCACACTCACCCTACCCGCACTTTAAACCTAACTCACTTAACCCGTCCCTAAACTACAGTCCGTCACTATCACACACTTACCTTACCCGAACCCTAACTCCGACACTACCACACACTCACCTTTCCCACACCCTAACCCAAAATCCCACAATATCGCACACTTACCTGACCGCTCCTAACTCCGTCACTATCGCACACTTACCAAGTCGCGCTCACACGTTACCCTTGTCGGTCTTTCGGCTGTCGGCAAATCACCTTTTTGATCAACTTGCTTGTCGGTCGTTGCATCTCGGTCTTCTATGTGTCGGTGAAGTGTCGTGTCGGTAATGTAAAGGGGACCCATATATATATATATATATATATATATATATATATATATATATATATATATATATATATATATATATACACACACACACACACACATACACACATATATACAGGGGAGGAATAGAAAGGAATTAACTTACAGGAAGGGAAGAAACATAGAAAACTGTAGAGGAGTATTGAAAAAATTTTACTCTTATCCAATATGTCAGTCAAGCTAATGGTGACCATGTCTTATCACTGAAGTGGCAACATGGGATCTGAGGTATCTCAGGTGTAAACAGGGATTATAGGTTAGGAGAGGAGCTCGAGCTATGGAGCCTAAAGTCTATCGAGTGGCCAAGAATGGACCTGAGGTCAGATCCAAGACCCATCAGTTGAAGAACAGGTGAAAAAGACAACAGATCAAGGCTGTTCTACAAGGCTCCATTTTATCCCTCACTGTAGTCTCCCTACTTATCAACAATCTCCAGTCAGGCATACCCTTCCTTCATATAACCATTTATGCAAACAGTATGGTTATTTACTGCTAGGACCCTTCTCTGCTAGCAAAAAACTCCAATCTCAACCACTGGCTAGACAAACACAATCTAATTCTAAACACAAAAAAACTAAAACTATCAGATGGAATACACCACAAAAACTGTCTTGCTACACATAAGCAAAAAACAGTCTAGAAACTGTGCAACATTACAGATGTCTTGGCAGGAACCTCACTCACCTTCCAATACCATTTTCTGGTTACAAAATGAAGCGATAAAATTTCTGCTGGGCCAAGAAAAACTTTTTTCACAGCAGGTACAGGCAAATGGGTTCTACCTGGCCAACTGAAGTATGGAATTCCTAAATAACCAGTTGAGGTGTAGACTTCCTATCATTGGCTCTACCTCAAAAAGGAGTCTTACTTTACTGCAGACTACATATGCAGATTTATAACCCTTTCTCCAACAACAGAACATCACTAAAGCACTGTTGGAAAAGCCAGTTACTTGTTCATATCCCCAAAGGACTTTCCTCCTCCTAAGTACTCTGTTCATCAAACATACAATGTAGGAAACCCTTCTCTTTTTTGCACAAAGAATACAAGAGAGATGTCTTCCACCATACCATTTAGGTTGTCCGTCTATGCTCACCACCACCTACAGCTTAGCCCCCTTTAAAAAAATAAATAAAAGAAACATCTTTATTAAATTATCACTTATGACACAGGCAATCATACAGTTATATAAATGAAATCAAACAATAATGACATAATTTTACTTGCAAAGCATTTTACATCACAAATGATATTGACAAAATTTTAGTTGCAAACTTTACACATCACTTATAATCCACCCAATCATTGTCAGTCAAGCATTACATAGCTCATTCAAATTCTGCCTTCTGTTAAACCCCACTCCTCCCCGTATGTAATGTTCCCAAAATTCCCATTTATTTCCTATGTAATTTGCTTCGACCCTTTTGTAAAGATCCCACTCCAAGTTGTTTTACCTATGTTACTATAGTCACTATTTCTAGTACAGTTGGTTTAGACTTTGATTTCCATTTTCAAGCAATTGCTTTTTTGACAGCCACCATAACTAGATTCAACAAGGCCTTACTCTGTCTAGCCAATGCCAATTCATTCTGTAGCATCGCTCAGAAAATTCATTTTCCTAGATACACCAATTTGTTCACCCATTATCTCTGATAGAGTAGTCTGCATGGAATCTTTAAAGTCTGCCAGCTCATTACACTCCCAGAAAATGTGTTCCAAATTACCTCTTTCTTCCCCATCACACCTCCAAGATTTGCTGTCTACCTGAGGAAAAATGTGAAATACTCATTTACCTTTATTTCGTTATTACTTCTCACTACAGGTAATCACAATAGGGCTTATCAAAGGACCTATGGTATACTGCTTTACTTTACTTCCCTGTGATCTTCAAAACTGCATTTGTTTAGCAGAGTTAACACAGCTTTCAGATGTTACAGTTTACCACAGTATCCTTAAGTTAACAGTTCACCAAATTATATTTGAAATTGTTTATAATAAAGTGAAGCAGACCTCATCTACACTTTGGTTATTACTCTTGTTTATCAGGTATCAGACAAAAATACTTATCAAATAACTAATACCATAATGTTAGAAGTTTCATCCATTGATCTTTTTTTTTCACAAGAGCATTATAGAATTGGTAACTAATGAACTTTTTCAAAAGTGTACTGGACAGGCACAACTTACACGAACATACTTAGTAGGCTCTATACATGACAAATGATAAAGCCTCCTATGCTACACTGTTCTCAATGGGATAGACCTGCACAACATGGCTCAGGACCTAGACGCTCTGTTATTTCAGTTATGCACACAGCACTTTGCCAGAAGCTGTATTACTTCAATCATACACAGCAACACCCAGCTGCACGGTCTTGACTGATACAAGCTCAAGTTCATATTACTATATTTTGCTTCCCCATTCAACACTGCACCAAACAATATATGTAAATATGTCAACTAAAGAAAACGACTCCACTTACTTACATGTGTCTATTATAGCATACTACTAGGTGCCAAACAACAGTAAAGAATCAGTCCCATAATACTGTATGCTGCATTCCACTGATTACCGTTATTTTTTTTTCAAGGATGTTGCCATAGCAGAATTAACATGGTCTCTAGATAATAAGCAGATGTGTATGCCACTAAATTAATTCAGTTTCCATGCACTAAGAAACTCTGTCTAAGGTAGAAATGCACATCCAAAATTTTCAGCTAAAAGGTGCATTAATTCAGCTGCTGCACACAGCACTATGCATGAGGTTATATTACATCAGCAGCATGCAGCAACATAGAACAAATTAATCAAGACCATGCTGCTGCATGCTGCTTTAAAACATGCACCAAATGTAAAATAAAGAACATTTGTCTAGAACGACTCACGATTAGCTACCAGAAAGTAACACATGGCAAACAACTACGATCATGCTACTTCTCTATTACACTGTGCACCAAATGGAATTTGCAGAAGAAATCTATTCCTTTTGCATGTATGTGACTTTAGTTTTCACTATTGGCTCTAACAGAATAGCTTCTCTCACATAATCATCACCACATTGATGCGTGTTGCTTTTTCATTGTAAAGTACACCATATGACATTTGCAGTAAAATTAGGTACAACATTCTTTTTGCATGCCATGCCATCCACTGCTGTTGAGTCACATTTGACTCAGATAGTGACCCATGAACAGCCGCCATCTATAAAGTTTTCTAGGCAAGTAAGATACATACGTAGATTGCCTGCCAAAACACACACACTTAGGAACAATTTAGATTCACCAATCCATCTACCACATGTATTTGGGATGTGAAGGAAACCATAGTACCCAAGAAAAGAAAAATAAAAAAACAAGAGAGGATATGCAGACTCCTCACAGGACACGCCCTGGCTGAGAACCATAACAAAGAACTTGTTGTTATGAGCTGACAAAGCTACTTACTTTATCACTGAGATTGATGGCTGTCCTTCTTACTTATAAGTTACTATAACTTCTCACTACAGGATGTCATGCAACAGAGTCTGTAAAACAATCAAGACCACACTGCTTCCTACATAAGAAGCACCAAATATATGCAAGCATGTAAAACAATGAAAGATATTCTATTTCCTTATACATGGCTTTTGCTTGATACTATCAGGCATCAAATAATAGTGCCTGTCGGACAAGCAATACTACAGTATGTTGCTGTATGTTGTTCCTCTATAAAACACTTGACCAAATGACACCTGCAGTAAAATAAAGTAAATTACTCATTTTGTTTGTATTTAACTGTAACCTCTCAGTACTAGGTATCACAGAACAACACATGTCAAACAATAAAGACAGACTTTCTTTATCCTGCTTCCTCATTAAACAAAATACCAGATAATATTTCTAAAAGTGAAATAAAATGAAACCTTCTTCTTACTTACATTTGAGTAAATCATCTCACTATCAAGTAACACACACAAAGCACTTGAGCAGCAACAAAGACCATGCTTCTTTATATTCCCTCCCCAATGAACACTGCATAAAAGTTGTATTTGCAAACAAGTGCAGTAAAATGAAACACATAACAATTAGAAGTTAAATATAGACAAGACGAATAATTCAGTATTTTACAAGACTGCACATTTTCTACGTGACATTTTTCAAATACCATCACTTGCTCCCCCACCTCTGTCATGCCATCATTCCGCTATATCCTAATGCAACAGTACCACTGTTCCAAAAGCTAACATTCAGCGCTAACAAATGTTTCTTATTCTTCCATAACCTAGTTATACTTTCAGTTCTCAGATCTTCATTATCATGTTATTTATATACTGGGGTATCTCTACCACATTATGTTGCAAAAAATGATTCTTATCATCAAAAAAAAATCTTATTTGTAATTTTAATCATATTATAACCAAACACATTGTAAAACATGGAAAAATATTTTTATAATAGAAAGTAGCAAAGAGCTTGCACCAAACAATAACTGACTCCACCCCAGGAGCCACAACAAACAGAATCTATTTATAAATACAACATAAAAAGATGAGTGAAAAATACAGACAGGTGCAAAACCATACCATACTAATGGAATGGACCATAAAAATTGTGGGTGTTAATCACATGGATAGTTTAAATAAAAAAGCTACATTAATACACACTCTGGTTAATAAGCACGCAGAAACATATTAATTTTTACTCGGGCGGCTGTCATAAAGTCAAAGCTTTAGTGATGAAGGTGGCTGAAAATAAAATGCATCCATGATTTAAATATTTTGGTTTGACAGTCTTGGCTAATTAGATCAGCAAATTGGTCTAAGGAGCATACATTAGCTTTATTCAGCCCTCATTAGGTCAGTCATTGAATATAATGCCCCTTTTGGCATGTATCTCTACAGATACATACAACTTGAACGCTCACATAGGTACCTTAGTAAAAGGATAAAAGGCATAAACAATTTGCCCTACAAGTACCGGCTTAAAGCCCTGTCACTATACTCAGTATCCTACCTAACAGATGACGTGTGTCTGCCATAAAAGGTATCCACCAACCCAATACTGATGGATTTACTGCACATCAGCAAGTCATATGGCATCAGCATACTTGGAACAGGGATCTAAATCTCTTCTGCAGCATCAACAGAATGTTTTAGAGGGACAGGTATATCTCACAGAAGATACTGCTGCTCTGGAACAAGCTCCCCATCCACATAAAACAAAGTTCATCTGAAAACCACATACTTTACTGGGCTACATAGTTTCACATTTTGAATGGGATGTATTTTATGTAAAAATAAAAAGCACTTCAATATCTACAGATTTTCACACTCTAGTTATTGTCAGGTAAGTGAACCTGCATCACAGTTCATGTTGTTTTAAACTCTTCATTCCATACCAATCCTGACAGGTAGGACCCACGCTTCTAATACATGAAAAAAAAAAGAATTCACTATATTCAGTGCAGAACAGGGCCTCTAATGAGCAAAGACTGTCAAATGATATTAAATAAATAAAACAAGTCAGATGCAGGACTAATAATCCACTAACAGGGAAACCATTAAACCTCCTTAATCCACAATCTCACAAAAAGTCAATGATAACGTGTCATTAAAGTCTAGCAAATCAGCCAGTCATTCACCCATTTGTGGTCAACAGCCACCTTATCCACCAGTGATGTCAACATTCTAGCATCTGTGCCAGTGAGATCTTTCAAAAATTAGATAAATAACATTAATTAAAAGGAACAAGACACTACAGCTGACAGTTAGCACAACCCTGTTAATTACTGGCCAGCATCACAAAGCATGCTGTTAAAGCATGGATCATGCTGAAAGTTTCATGTGCCATTCTCACCTCTTCAAGCCTGTAGTTTCCGACTGCTGCAGCAGTCTTCCAGAACTTTGATAAAATTTGGTCAGGAAAGAAGGGGCAGACAAGGATGTAGGGAGACTGGAGGAAGAGGATTCATTCCCTGCAAAGCTGTGTCTTGCAATATTAATGGGACTGAGTAACAACAGAAAACAGAAATCAAATTCAATAACAACAGCATATTGGGGGAGAAATTATTAAGTACATAAACATTTTGCATGTGAAACAGAACTAAATGTAATAGCAGCCAATTTCTAAAACATTGTGAATAAACTGCACCAGCTTATTTCTATTGATGGTACTTATACTAGTAAATTAGAAAATACATCACAATGCTAGCAGGAGCTGAAAATACTGTAATACCATATGAAAATAATAATGTGTACCTGAAATAAATATGTCATACAGCATTCTAATCAAAAACGTGAAATTCAAATGAATGAACAGCTTGCCTAAAACAGGGAATATGGGGGCTCTAAACCAGGTATGAGTTTGACTTGTAAAAGGTTAACAATCGATTTTGTGCTAGTATGTCTATGTGTGTGCAAGCACACCTCGATAAACACGTGCACATTTGCAACCAGCGAGTAGCAGTGATGTTCCCTTACCTATAAACACAAGAACTGCATTCTCTCTGCTGCTTTTATTCATGTGAAGATACATTATTACTACGCATTGCTTTACTATCCATAGACCAGGTACAATATTCGTAGAATGGATCACAGTAGTTAAAACCAACACTCAAATTTCTGCTAAGTAAGGAAAGCAAATAAAACAACAATCCAAATAAAATAAAAATGCAATAAAATGATTATTGGATGCCTATTTGCAAAACAACCAGCACATCCAAATTAATATCAACTTGTTTCTCATTCAAACTGAAAGGATACTAAGATATAATGAGCAAGTAAGTATGTGAAAAATGCACAGTAAAGTAATATATCTTGTTATACAAATGTGATTCAAGTGGCATAGACTGTCCTGTAAAACTGCCCTCACAGCAAATATGGGTGTCTTGTGGAAAGCTAAGTTCATAGAATGATATCATAGGGACCGAGAATGGTCAGCAGTACAGAGGAGAGTCAGACTGATAGATATATGGTAAAAAGGTAGCCATTCAATCTTAGTGTAGTACAAAAAGTAGAAAAATGCTGCATAGTTTTGATGAATGTGCCTCACTACAGTGTTAATGACTCATGTCAGCAAAAACTGACATGTTACTGTACTTTCCAATAAGTAACCTCAACATACAGATTTGTTTAATAACAGATGGCATCAAAAATTGTTATGACAATGTCATTACAATTATACAGCCTTAAATCACAGGAGTATTGGCAAATTGACATAATGCACTCACCTCCAAGTCAAAATGTTGAGGGGGGAAAAAATGAATTATACATACAGCCAAACTCAAAAATCCTGATGCTAAAATAAGCCAAAAACAAGATGTCAGCACAGGGTTAGAGACAGGCAGTTACCATTAGAGTAATGTCCAGGACTAGGATAGGAATAGCATACCTAAATAAGGGTGGTAAAAGAGGGGAAGCCTTAATTATGCAAGCTAATCCTAACTCTAACTCCAACCTTGACCGTGATGCTAATCATAATCCAGTCCTAACAAAACAGCACAAACACCTAACCTTAAACCTACACCTACTCCTAAAACACACACACACACACACACATATATATATATATATATATATATATATATATTTCTACATCAACGTGTACACACACAAACAGACACTCAATCACTCAGAGTACTGGAAAATATGGAATATACCAGGTATTTTTACATTCCAGTACACTTGCAATTAGTAACTGTGTGGTTTTAGAGTTGAGATTGCAGTCTGACTGACTGGCATGAAGCCATTACAGACTTTTATTGACTTCAGGGACCAAAAACTCTCAAGTTAATGTATTTATTGAAAGACTTAAGTATTCTTAACACAGCCATGCTCAAATGAAATCCATGTCCCAATTACTCTATGAAACCTTAATTTAAGTGAAACAGATCTGTAAGCCTGTGTCAAATGGCGCAGATTTCTGTTGAAAGTAGCAGCTAAAAGCAACATTGGGCCTAAGTGTGTGATTAATGCTTTGATGTTACTAAAATTTCTAACAATCTAGCATTATAACATATTAATTACAATGAACTGGTTATCATTAAACATTTTCAGGCTGTCAGAGACTGTTGAATATAGAAATAAAAAAACTAACATTTATAAACATCTCTTGCCTTCTTTAAAGGACATACTAGAAGATCACCACACTCAAGAAATATATAAAACAATGCATCTTACCTTGTGTTATACTGTACTAATGTCCCCGCTGTACTACAGATAGCTATTATTACACAGCATTTGTTTCAAGGTCCTGTCCTGTTCAAGCTAAGATATCCGAAAGATGACAAGTTTTCCAACGGTCTACAGATAAACTTCTGTTGACAATGGATGATGTTTATTTATTTGCACATTGGAATAGACTGGAATTAATATTTTTTGAATAAACCTGAATATCCTGATTTTCTGGTGATTTCTGTTCAGCTGGATTGCTTGGACAAACAAAGTTGGCATGTTTTTGTGGCATACTGTGGTTTGTGGTGTGGGGTTTCCATTCCTGCTTCACTGACATGTAAAAGATCCAAAAAGTGGTTGAGCAAGTGATTGGATTGTTTGGTGCTGAATCTGAAAGATCTGGTTTGTTTTATCTGTAGTAGCAGTTTTATCAGTGAGTGGTGATTTGGTGTTTGTAGAAAATGGGTCTGCTCACTGTCTGTACTTTTGTGTCAGTTTTCTGACTGCTACAGTTCACTTCTTGTTGCATTTGTTCAAAACAATGTTGCATTCTAAAGCTTTACACTTTTTTAGTTCTTTGTGTCAGGCAGTGACTTACTTTGTTTGAGGATGCTAATTTTTTTAAGTGGGCTAGTTTGGCTTAGGCTGCAGTGAACATCTGAAGCTGTAATTTGGTTTTAAAAGCATCTTTGCTCCTTACTTTTTGGTAGAGTACAAAATTGGATTCTTTGTGAAATTTAGTGTTTTTTTATTGGTATTTGTAGAATTTTATTTAATGATGTTAAATCGGTTCGAGTGCTTATTTTTAAACAACTTTGCATTTTTTGGAATACAATTTAAGGGCTTGTCTTCTACTATACATTTTCTTCACTTTAGTGTGTACTGAGAATTATACAATGAAACGTAATTGTACCATTGTAAATCGAGCATATACCAATTGAAAAATGTCTGGCCGCTGAAGAATCATTGAGCGGCCAGACTTTTCTATTGATGCAATGGAGGGCAGACCAAATACAAGAAAAATCAGGTACATTCTGCAAAACTAAAGAAACAGAAAGATACCTGATTTTCCTTGTATTTCTGCGCTGTCTCAGCCAACTGTTGTACCTCTGAACAGTCCACATTTTTGGAGAATGCCCACATTTTTGCCTCATATTAAATAAAAAAAAAAGACAGATTCTTTTTCCTCTGATGCATCTGTTGAATAGCAATGATTCATGTGCTAGCATGAGAATACAAGTCCCATATGCTTGTGGAGTACATCCGAAAACGTGGAAGAACAGGAAAAAAAACGTGGAGGAATATTATGGTGCCATTACACAAAGACACAATTTAAGAAAGGAAAGCAATATTTTCTTAAATAATGTCATTGTATAATAGCAAATAACCCATTTATAGGTGTGGGTGTATGAGGGCTTACCCACATCAACTTATGGGTTATTGCTTAAATACATCCATCCATTCATAACCCTTTTTCCCCATTTTTTGCACATGGGGTTGGGGTGTCACTTCAAAAATAAAAATCATCTACAGCCAAGGTTTATAATGCTGGGTGGCTAGCCCTGCCACAGTTGTCATCCACACCACACAGTTGCAGACACACTCACACCTATGGCCAGTTTAGAGTGTCCAATTCACTTACTGCATGTCTTTGGAATGTGGGAGGAAGCCAGAGCACCCAGAGGAAACCCACACATAAAATACAGGGAAAACATGCAGACACTACACAAAAGGCACCCAAAATGAGAATCGAACTTGGGAACCTCTTAATGTGAGGCGACAAAGCTATTAATGCTGTCAAATGTTTGCCTGTCCTAGACAAGCCATACTGATCTGTATCTATCAATTTTGGCAACACCTTTGCCATTTATTTAACCAGTATAGGCATAAATACTTTAAAATCATGGTTTAAAATTGAAATGGGTCTATATGAAGATGGGTCTGATAGGTCTTTATCATCTTTAGGTAATGCAGCCAACCACAACTTTCTTCCAAGATGATGGTAATTACACTCCTTTTAATATACTGTTAAATGAAATCTTTCAGATATTTATCACTTCCTTCCTTCCTAACTTTCAAAATTCTACAAGAATACCATCTGTTTCTGGAAAATATCCTGAAGATTGATTATACATCAACATTTTTATCTCATCTTCTATCTTAATTGCTAGTTGTTGAGACTCATCTACTTCAAACCTTGGTATAATTAAGTCTTCTATAAATATTTACATTTGTGCTCTTTCTTGATTTCCACATTTCTCTGCTTTACACAAATTTTTATAGAATTTCCAGAATATCTCTAATACCTCAACAAGCTTTCTGATTATTTTTCTTGCTATAGGCTCCCTAAGTTTGGTGATGAACCTTTCTACTGTTTGTTGCCTAAGATCTTCTGCTATAAGTTTTTGTGCTATAAATTTATTATCAAAAAATAGTTGTTTAACAGAAATCTTTAAAAACGTATGCATATTATCCAGTACTCCCTTATTTTCTCTTTAGCGGTCTGCATTTGCACCTTTTCTTGTTCTGTTAAGATTCCCTTTATTCTACAATATTTTAACCTTTGTCAGCCCCTCTAAGTAATTCCTATTACTTCTTAATCATATATCCTTATCTTTTATTTCTACCCTCTTTTTAAACTCAATTTTCATTTTATCCAACTCACTAGCTCTAACTCCTGAAAATATTTCTATCGTCCCAAATCTTCTTCTTCTTTCAGCTGCTCCTGTTAGGGGTCGCCACAGCAGATCAGCTGTTTCCATTTCTTCCTGTCCTCTGCATCTTGCTCTGTCACAGCAACCACTTGCATGTCCTCTCTCACCACATCCATAAACCTTATCTTAGGCCTTCCTCTTTTCCTGTTACCTGGCAGCTTCATCCTTAGCATCTTTTTCCCAATATACTCTGCACCCCTCCTCAGCACATGTCCAAACCAACATAATCTTGCCTCTCTGGCTTTGTCTCCAAACCTTCCAGCTTGGGCTGACCCTCTAATATACTTATTCCTAATCCTGTCCATCCTCGTCACACCCAGTGCAAATCTTAACATCTTCAACTCAGCCACGTCAAGCTCTGACTCCTGCCTTTTTGTCAATGCCACTGTCTCCAACCCACATAACATAGCTGGTCTCACTACCCTCTTGTAGACCTTCCCTTTCACTCTTACTGGTACTCGTCTGTCACAAATCACTCCTGACACTCTTCTCCACCCACTCCATCCTGCCTGTACTCTCTTTTTCACCTCTCTTCCACACTCACCATTACTCTGAACTGTTGATCCCAAGTACTTAAACTCATTCACCTTTGCCACCTCTACTCCCTGCATCCTCACCATTCCTCTATCCTCCCACTCATTCACACACATATATTCTGTCTTAGTCCTGCTGACCTTCATTCCTCTTCTCTCTAGAGCATATCTCCACCTCTCCAGGGTCTCCTCCACCTGTTCCCTACTCTCACTACAGATCACAATGTCATCTGCAAACATCATAGTCCAAGGCGGACTCCTGTCTGATCTCGTCTGTCAACCTATCCATCACCATTGCAAATAAGAAAGGGCTCAGAGCTGATCCTTGATGTAATCCCACCTCCACCTTAAACGCATCCATCACTGCCACCGCGGACCTCACCACTGTCACACTACCTTCGTACATATCCTGGACCACTCTTACATACAATATAATTCAGTAATATTTCCTTTATGACTATACCTATAAGGCCATTTATGTTCCAGGATAATGTTCACAGTGTAGGCATTATGACAAAAAGCTATTGTTTCCACCTACTATAATGTATTCCAACTTGTGTGTTACATGCACATTCTAATATTTGGCAGGCTATTCTTTTATAGAGTTGTTTCTTCTTTATCTCCATTTGAACTCTCACACAAAAAACTAAATACATTTTCACAACACCCTCATCCCTATAAACTTAGAACAAACACATAAAACTATATGCATCTCAAAAAATGAAATGCAACCCTCCAAATAGGAATAATTGCCCCAAAATTGACAGCTGCACCCACAGGCACTAGCTAACTTAAAATTAAGATTAACCATGCTAAGTGCATGCTACAGCCTGTGTTCCCATGTACACTGATTGCTGTGTGTTCTTTTGTTATATTTATGCCTCTCCTGGATATGAAAAACAGCTTGTATGGTTTCAGAAAACATTAACTTTTGGCCCTAAGAAAAAGTGCACTGGCTATTTTTAAATAAAACTAAATTGCCCACCGTTCTATTAAATGCATTAAAGTACTAAGGGTGCAAGGGAGCATGATATCTCTTATCCATTTCCCATGATTTTAGACTTTATTTTCCATTGAACTGCTTGCCATTGCACCTTTAAATTTTGTATTTTCCTCATTACAGAATGCAATTTCACTCATAACAGAATGTACAAATGCCTTCAGCAGCAGACTTCTTAACTTCCAGTGAACATTTACTTATAGAGAAAATACACTGATATCTTTGCAGATGTAGGAAACTTAACAATCTCAAGCCTTTAATCATTTTGTCTTATTGTTGAAGCCTACTCACTTACAAAAAAAATTGTTTATAGAGTAAGCCAAGAGCATTAATCTAAACATTCACTCTTGTAAAAATAAGAGAATATCTTAATTCCGCATATAATATAATCAATATACTTTTATACTCCAGCAGGTCAAGATAAGAGTATACTCACAGTAAACTTGTTTTTGTCAAGCCTTTTCTCTTTCCTTATACTGTAAAGCCTACATGTCTTACAGCTAAAAAATGTGTTTATTTTTATATCTTTAATACATACAACACTCACTTGAAAAGACTAATACACCTGCATTTAAAATATCCCTGACTACATACTACACAAAACTGCTTTACTGTATACAAAATGCACTTTATATCATGAAATGTTTCATACCAATACTAATAAGAACTACAATTGCTTAACTTAGATATTTTTCCCTTTCTGTGTCTTTATCAACATTAATGGCAACGTGGGGGTATATGTTTTACAGCCTACCCTCAAGTTTAACAAAGTCAACAAAAGTCCCGTCATTCTCAATTACTTTTTCATGCAAAGCCATATCTGACAAATGTGATGGATGCTTTATAGTCTCCCATGTATTCACTAATTTCAGTGTTGCTGGTCTTCTTCATGTTCTTCTTCCTGTTAATTATCCAACTCTCAACAGTCTATGGTTCAAGTCCAATGTACACTTGATTCTTCTATTCAACTCATGTGCTTCTTTCTCTCTCAAGCATTTTCCTTTGGCATATTGGAAAAGGTTTCATTGGCAAAGTCTCTCTATGAGCTTTATTTCAGAAAAATGAGAAGCAGAGTCCCCTTCTGTTTGCTGGCTCACTTCTTGTTGGAAAAAATATTTCCACCTTAGCCTGTTCTGTATCATAAATGTCTTTAATTTTCCAGGGAAAATATTCTGAAGACAACTGGATAAAGCGGCCTGATTCTCATACTTGTCTGTCAACATTCCCTGACTGCTGGGATAAATTTACTTCTCTTCTGTCTGGTGTACAATGAAAAAAAAGTTATGTACTCACCATAATGTTCCATGTTTGTTGTCCATATTCTCACCTTCATTACTGATGGTTGGGTTCAGAACTGAGCAGCGGTTCTGACTCAGCCACATACTAAAGCTCGAGAGCTTTCACTGGCTCGAGGCTACATCCTATCCCAAGATGTCTAGTGAAAGTTAGCCAGATCTCGATTGTAAGAAACCAATAACTAGACTATCCAACCCACTATGATAAATACAACCAAACCCTCTGCCTATAACTCATGAGGCCCAAAGGGAATCAGAGAACTCATAGCCAATTTCAAAAAAATTCCTCTTGATCCTCCAGGAAGGGGGAAAGAGGATGGGATGCAAGAATGAAGGCGAGAATATGGACAACAAACATGGAACATTATGCTGAGTACATAACTTCTTTATGTTATGTTGTCCTATTTCGCTTTCATTCTTGATGGTTGGGACAGCGTCCCCAGCACCTTCTTCTCGTGTGGCTCAAGGGAATAAACTCTTCAGAACAGTGGAATCAAAGGATGCCCTGTTCCGGGAGGCCACATCTACTTTATAATGAGTGATAAAGGTATGAGGGTTAACCCATGTGGCTGCAGCACAAATTGAATCCACAGGAAGTCTGGCTTGAAAGGCAGTGGAAGTAGACATAGTTCTAGTTGAATGACCTCAAATTTTTCCTGGCAGCTGCTTGTGCTGAGAGTTATAAACATAAGTAATAGTGTCTGCAAACCATTTAGATACAGTGACTTTTGAAACTGAAGTTCCTTTTCTATTTTATGTGAATGAAATAAACATTTGGCCAGATTTTCTAAATTCCTTAGTCCTATGTAAGTAAAAACGTAACTGCCTATGGACATCTAATTGGTGAAGCTTGTATTGTGCCTTGCTGCCCTGACTGGGAAAAAATACAGGTAGCTCAATAGATTGATTTAAATTGGACTCAAAACATACTTTTGGCAGAAAAGAAGGATTTGTCCTGAGAGAGACTCTGTCTTTGTGGATGTTCAAATAGGGAGAACGGATACATAGAGCTTGCAATTCTGAAACCCTCCTAGCAGAAGTAATGGCTGTTAATAAGATTGTCTTCCAAGTTAAGAACTTTAGTGGACAAGAGGAGGCTGGTTCAAATGGAGGGAGAGTTAAAGAAGCCAGTACCAAATTTAGATCCCAAGGAGATGGTGGTTCTCTTATGGGAGGTCTTAAAAGGAATGTACCCCTCAGAAATGCTTTGCATAATCTGTGAGATGTAATAATGGATCCCATGTCTCCTACATGGTAGTTAGATATGGCAGCTAGTTGTACCCGTATCGTGGCTGCAGCGTCACCTTGATTAAAGGTTTCTTTTAAAAATTCAAGAATTGCTGATATAAAGGCTGTAAAGGGGTCTATATGTTTTTTGTCAGCCCAACAAGAAAATCTCTTCCATTTGCTTGCATAAAGTTTCTTAGTTGTATTCTTGTGTGATGAAACCAGAATGTGTTGCACTGCTGGCGATAACTCTGAAAGCTTGGCTAAGATGGGAAGTGGAGCAACCACTCTGTCAGCTTGAGGGTTTGAATACAGGGGTGGAGTGTTCCTGACTGATGAGTCAGAAGATCCGGTACTGGGTCCAGGATCCAAGGCTCCACTGGAAGATGGAGCCATAGGAAGGGGAACCATATCTGATGAGGCCAGTACAGAGCGATACGAATTAGCCTGCAACTCAACAATTTGGCTTTCTGAAGAACTTTGAGTATTAATGAAAATGGGGAAAATGCATAAAGAAGTCCCGGGGGCCAATCGTGAACAAGTGCATCCCTTGGTGACTCCCCCGGAGGGGGGATTACGGCAAAGAAATTGTTGCATTGGAGTTCATGGACATAGCAAAGAGGTCGTAGCAAGGCTGGCCCCACTTGCAAAAAATTTGGTTCACAATTTCCTTTTTCAGAGACCACTCGTGAGGCATAAGAATTGCCCTGCTTAATTTGTCTGCTATCACACTGGATTTCTCCAGGATGTGCGTTGCAATCAGAAAACATTGAGAAGATATTGCCCATTGGCATACTCTTAAAGCTTCTTGCAATCAGAAAACATTGAGAAGATATTGCCCATTGTCACACTCTTAAAGCTTCTTGGCACAGGGGGTAAGATCTGGTTTCGCCTTGTTTGTTAATGTACCACACCACAGACATATTGTCTGTTTGTATTGAAATTGTACCTGGTAGAAGAGAGGTCTGGAATGCCTGCAATGACAGAAGCACCGCTCTCATCTCTAGGACAATGATGTGCAAGTGGTATTCATGTTCTTGCCAAGTCCCTTGGACGGTCTGTCTCAACTAATGCCCCCCCAACCCTATCTGGGAAGCGTCTGTGGTCACTGTAGCTACAGGCTGGGGAAGAACAAACGGTCCGTTTATCATTACCTGTGTGGACTGAAGCCACCATCATAGGTCCCTCTTGCAGGTGTCCATAATTAGAATCTTGTGTGACATGGGTAAATCCTGCATGGACCACTGAGCAAAGAGAAGCCACTGTAATACTCGCATGTGTAGATGAACTAGTGGGACTAATGTTATTGCAGCTGCCACTAAACTCAAAACCTTGAGGACAAACTTTGCCTGTACTTTCTTTTTCACGAGCAAGATTGATACCGGATGGCATAGCATTAGTACTCTTTCCTGAGGCAGTTTTGCGACTATATCTTTTGTGTTTAAGTCTGCCCCTATAAAGGTAATATACTGTGAAGGCAACAAGGAAGATTTTTCGAAGTTTACAGTGATGCCTAGCTCTGAACAAAGACGAATGGTAGTGTCCCTTGCTTTGGTCAGTAAATGCTCAGTGGTAGCGGTTAGGAGCCAGTCGTCTAAGTACAGAAACACTCGGAATCCTATACGCCTCAGGTGAGCCATGACTACTGCCATGCATTTGGTAAGCACTCTGGGGGCTGTAGTGAGACCAAAAGGGAGAGCTCTGAACTGGTAATGATTGGCTCCCAGCCGGAAGCATAGATATCTCCTGGATCTCCTGTCCATCTTTATGTGGTAGTATGCATCCTGAAGATCTACTGAGCACATCCCATTGTCTTTTCCCAGAAAAGGGAGTATAGACTGTAGTATCACCATCTGAAACTTTGTTTTCTTTATGGACTTGTTTAGTCTGCTGAGATCCAAAATGGGCCTCCAGTCCCCTGTCTTCTTTGGAACTAAAAAGAACCTTTAGTAAGTTCCAGATCCGATTTAGTCTGCAGGGACTTCTTGGATGACTCTTTTTCTTAGCAACCTTTGAATTTCTAGGGTTGCTTGATCCCTTTGATCGGGTGGTACATCCGGGATAGACATTGGTGGAAGGGGTGGAAAGGAGAAAGGAATGTTGTATCCCCTGGATATAATCAATCATACCCATTTGTCTTGAGTGATGTCCAGCCAGGCTTTTGGGTACAGTGATAATCTCCTCCCAACTGCCTCCAGAGGTGGGCCTCCTTTCAGGAGCACTGGAAGGGCCTACCAGAGAACGTATCTCTGTCACCCTGATTCTGCGGATCCCCCTCTGCTGCGAGGGTGGCGTCTTCCATTATTTCCCCCTCTGTCCCTGGGGGGGAGGGGGGGGAATCACCACGTGCATCCAGCGAAGCTCTTTGGGACTTCTGGAACCACATTTTCCCATCCTTCTGACCCTTGGGACTAGGTCTGGTAAAGACAAGAGAAATTTACTGCCACGGTAAACAGAGTTTTACTTTCTTGTAAGCACCTGGTAAGAGTCTCTTTCACTTTTGGCCTGAATAAAGATGAGCCATCAAAAGGGGCGTTAATAAAGGAAGACTTGAAGGGTTCAGCAAACTCACAAAGATGCATCCAGGAATGTCTTCTCAGAGCTATTCCTGTGCCTGCTGCCCTGCTCACTCCATTGGCTGCATATGAAATGAGATGCATGGACGAGTTTATTACAGAATTTAAGGTAGCAAGCTGTAAGTTTACCTTGTCAGGTACACCTGCAGCTGTAGTACCCTGGAGGGTATCTCCTAGCTCCTTGAGGAGATCCCTCGGAAGTTTAGTAAAGTGGGATAAGTAATTCAGTGACCTAAGGGTAAAGGCCGCTGAAGAAAACATATGCTTTCTGTATCTGTCCATCATACCAGAATCCTTATTCGGCGGATGGACAGATGAAGAAGTTTTGGCTAATTCCTTCTTGGTGGCCACTGCCACCACCATAGCATCTACTGGGACACCTTTAGTCAGAAATTAGAGAATAAATTCTGTTGACTGGTCCTGGTTCCTGGTTGTTGTAATTTTAGTCTGAAATTGTTTATCCTCTGTGGCTGTAATAAATTTGTTGGGCCTCCTCGGAACTGGTTCCACAGATTCTGGATAGCCCCACACCTTTCAAATGACTACACCAAGGAGCTGGTCGAAAGGCGGAGACACCCAAGAGGTGGAGGGTTGAGATCCAAATGCCTCCAGGTATACAGACTCATCTTCAGAAGGGGAGAGGATCTCCCAACCACCTCTCTGCTTCAGGATCTCTAAGATGTCAGAAAATGAGACATCCACAGAGGGTGACTGTGGGGACCCTTCTGAATCCTCAAGTCAATATCCAAAGTGATAGACTAAGGGGAGTCCTGGTGTTTCCTCTTAAAAGTTCTCCTCTGAGGGGCATCCTCAGAGGGATACTCTGTGGAGGTATTAGAAGAGAGTGGCTCACCCATTGGGGTGTCCTGGGTCATTGGATCTCTACGCTTGGGCTGGAGGGATGAGGTGGAATGGAGCGAGGGTAGAGCAGTCTGGGGGGACAAGACACTCCTCATCACCTCGAAGGCACCACAGTCCCAGCCCGAAAGAGCCTCTGGCTCAGAGGAACCCAGAGACTTTCCCCTCATCAAGAATGATAGCTCTGAAGCTAATGTGGGTGCCGAACTCACCTGCACTGAAGCCCCGAGTGGAAGAGTTACATCCAACAAGGGTCAGATTCGACTCTCCCCCCTGGAACCGACGCAGGAGTGTCGGCTCCCAGATCCCTTGACAGAAGGCAACATCGATGAGATCATAGCGAAGTCAGAACCGAGACACCGGGAGAGGTTTTTGGATGTGACTGTTCCACCACAAGGAACTCCAGGCACTCTGGCTCCAAACTCATCAGAGTCGAAGGAGAAATGGAAGACAAGGCAGGTTTGGTAGTCGGCTCCATGTCCTTTTGGGCTGGGCTTGAGAGAATTTTGCTAGGGCCAGTGTCCGGAGCAAACTCTTAACCACCCGCTCCACATCATCGTCCAATAAACTCCTACAAGATCGAGAGGAATGGGTGGATGATCTATGGCTACCAGCCACCGGCTGCAGAAGGGGTGACTGTGACATAGAACGGACCAGCTCCAAGGATGGTCACCAGCTCCTTTTTTGGCTCCGAGTCACAACACAGGTGGAACTGAGGGAGACTTAGACTTCTCGGACCCGAGAGATTTCAGATCCGAAGCTACTTGTTTTTCTGGTCTCTTTGTCGGCTCGGAAACCGGAACCAATGATGCTGATTTGTTAGCGGACTTATCCAAAGATTTTGAGGCCTGATTCCCTTCTACAACCATCTCAAAAGGTCCCTTTAACAAGCCCCTGAGTATCAGTTTGTTTTTCCACTTTTGCAGGACCCTAGAGCTAAAGCCGTGGCATATAGAGCAGGACTCTTGCAGGCAAACAGCTCCTAAACAATAAACACAACTAGTCTGGCAATATATCAACAACCTGTTTTGTGTGCATGAGTCACATTTTTTTGAATCCAGACTGTTTTGTCTCTTTTGTAGAATCCTTAGACAGGATGAAGATTAGACACAACTAAAGTCAACAATGCCAAGAAAAACATAACTATAATGTACAGCCCTTATGCAATACAGTAAGCATTAACAAACACAAGAGAGGAGACAATTTTTTTCTTTTTTTTTTTTAATTTGTATAGTGAAAGAAAAAAAGGGGCTAGAGGAGAGGTCTCTAAGTTAAATGATGATCTTCTCTGACCTGAGGGGACGCCTCTAACTAAAACGGCAAAACCTTCAAAGTTTAGGGAGTAAAAAGGCACAGAGAGGGAGCCCTCTAATTAAAATGGGCTAAAATAAAAGGGGACAAAAAAGAATCCTCTAACTCAAATGGATCCTTTTAAGAAGAAAACTAAATTTAGATGAGATAGTAAAGAAAGGCCTGAGAAAGAACGACGTCCCACACAGTAACAGCAAAAAACAGCGAAAGAACCAACATCATGCTCAAAACACTCAAAAAAGGAAGCTTCTTGAAATAACATAACAATATCAAAGTTCGATACTAAATATCACTAAAGAAGCATAAAATTAAGCAGCCTGAGCCAGTGAAAAACAATCCAGAAGCAGCAAGTGGCAAACAAGATCTGGGTAACTGTCGCTAGGCATCTTGGGATAGGGTGTAGCCTTGATCCAGTTAAAGGACTCGAGCTTTAGTATATGGCCGAGTCGGAACCGATGCTCGGTTCCGAATACAACCATCAAGAATGAAGGCGAGATAGGATAACATAACATTAATCATTTTCCACAAACACTCTGCTGTCTCTTATTTTAATACTTTTCATTTCAGCCTCAGCTTTGTCAGGATCAACTCTTTTTGCTGGTATGATAACATCTTTACTAATATTGGTCTTGGCTGTTTTCTCATTGCCAAGTTTGGAGCATACACTTGATGTGCCCTTTCAATTAACAAATCCTACTGTGGTATACCAGTCCAAAGGCTTATTTGTGCCTTCATATAATTAATATAGTCTGTTCCTTCAAGTTTCTCTGGTACAGCAGAAAATCTCAGTTTTTTATTCTGTCTTCTAACTCTACCATGTTTTTAAACAGCTTTTCTTAAGAAATTTCATACTCAGCCATCTTTTTAATCATTTAAATCTCTGATTTTTACAGTTTTATCAGTTCATCAAAATAGCTAGTTAAAGCTTCTACTGTTTTATCCAGCCTTTTATTTGAGTTGATAAGCTCCTTCAGTGTTTCATTCACCTCTGAGTACATCTGATTTATTTTTTCCTTTAAATTAATGAAGGCAGTCTCTTGTAGCAAAGCTGAAGCTTGAACTGTTTATTAATGAACAGCTACAGTAATCTTCCCAGCCAGTGTTTTCTCTTCACCTTTTCTGGTTTATTTTCTTTCAGGTTCTCTAAATCTCTTCTTTTCAGGTGTCTGGGTAGTATACTTACTAGCCAGTAACTGAATTTTATGCAAAAACATAGTTTCACTGGCTCTCTTTACTCAGTTTCTGTTTTCTCACTGGGAGAGATGAAACTAAACTGTTGTTCAGTGTACAGACATCTTGGAAGTCTTCAGGTGTGAAATGCCAATACTGTCTGGTTAAGCGATATGCTCAATCACACAGTAGGCAAATGGTGGCTGACAGAATAAACCACTGAACTACAGGAAACAGTGTGTTAACAGCTCATAGTCTGAATTATCTGCATTAATTGTCACTCCAGTTGAAAATAATATGAAGAGTTCTGTATAGTACACAGAAAAAGAAACAATTTACTCATTATATGGAACTGTACTCTCTCAAGCGCTGAACAGATTAATTTCCAGAGTGCCTCACTTCTAAAAGGTCATGACCATAAATGGTCTCTGAATCTAGAGCTCTACTACAGAACTGGAGGCCTAGCTCAGAGCATCTGCCAGCTCATATACCTCTCTTGATATGTGAACCGATGAGTGAAGGATGCCCTAGCTGCGACTTCTTGCAAAGGAGGTACAACTTTATAAACCATTGCTTGCTTAGATAACACATGACAAATAGGTTGTCTGACAGAAAGAGGAGATGCCCACAAGATGATGTTTCCTCTGATGCCTTTAGGGCCAACAGTACTGCCCTGAACTCTAAAAGGTTGATGTAAAAACTCATCAGCAGTTAGGAAAGCACACACCCTGCACAGTATGCAAATCCAGGATATCCAAAGCCTAAAATTAAAGCATCCATCATCAACATTTCCTATAGGTTTGACTACAAAATAGAAGACCTACTAGAATATTGGAGGAGACAGTCCAGGAGTCAAGGGTGTGGCAATAATATCAGGCTCATGAGAATATAATGGCTCTGTAGTCACTAGATCTAGCAGTCCACTGCAACACCCAAATCATCAAGTGTACAAAAATGTAATGAAAGTCATACATTCATTCTAGTTACTACTCATGCAGCTCAACAGACAATTGAGAAGCCTAGCCCAAATTTCAAACTGCTTCAGAGCATTGTCTGGTTTAATAACTTTTCAGGCTTACACAGTAGGCTCAAGGAATCAAATCATGGAATAAAGAAAGTAGCTCACAGCCTTAATCCTCTGTGTTAACTGCTAGACAATCATTGCCACCACCAAAACTATAAGGTTCAGAAAAGGTCAGATCTGAACCTTGCCCTTCTTCATCATCCAGAATGGTTCATAGATTAGTACTAGGCTAACTGCCCTTGCGAGCCATTTTTAAGCCTAGACAATTATCCCTTGTGAGACTCAAACCCTGCACCTTGTGTTTGTAAGGCAAACACTTTAACCATTAGGCAACCCCCCCAACCCTGCTAAGACTATGACCTCCTGTGACCTGTACAAATGGTAGGGAGGACTGGTACTGGACACTTTCAAACTCTACATAATGAATAATTTCCTCTGGACCAATATCAAAAAGTGCTACATCCAATTTATGGAACCACATAGGAAATACAACCAAGGAAGCATCTAAGTAAGAGATGGCTCCAGGGAGTCCATGGATGGTGCAAACAAGAGTAAGTTATCCAGAAAAATAAAAAAAAAATCATTAGCTCTTCTACTTCATGGTTTTGACTATAATGACTGACATCTTGGTAAAAAAAAAAAGCTATAGTCAGAGAAAACTCCAAATGGCAACACATTTTCCTGCAAGTAGTGTCCACCCAAAGAAAACTGAAGGAGTCACCTATGTAAGTCATAAATGGTGATGCGCCAAAACGCCTCCACCATATCTAGCAACACAATCCAGACAGGTAAGATTTGCAGCAAGACAGCTGTCCAAAGCTGAAGCCACTGGACAAGCTGACTAAAGTCTACAAGCTCCAAAATCAAACAAAAGTTATCCACCCCCCCCCAGGAAGAACTTGGGGTAATCTTCCTACACCTGAAAGCACACACACACGCACACACACACACACTTACACCTGTCCCATAAGTTCCTCTTGTACAAAATGATCAGTCCAGAGTTCATTTTGGGGAAGGACCAGCGAGTTGCAGAACACAACCAATATTGGTGATGTCTACAAACCATTGGTCTTTATGACTGCTTTTCAAGATAAGGAATACATGGTGAACCCTCATTTTCAATCAATGTCAGCCCAAGACCAAATTAAGTACTACTGTGGGGCAGAAGAGCTGTCATCTTGGGTAACTTCACAAACACCAGGGAGGGCAAGACCTTGTCATAATTAAAAGCCTCCCATGCAAGCATGTCTTTCTTTTGCAGTTAGCCATATGTAGAAGTGCAAGGGACAAATGTGATAAGAAGTGGCTCAAAGAGATCACCCACCAAGGTGGTAGCCTGTTTCCTCTTCAGGAGGTCACATGGCAGGCCATGACTTAGTTGACTGAAGATTACTTATATAAAATACTGGGAATCCAGAATCTTTTTTTTTTTTTTTGAGCTCCTCCTTCAAGGAGGCCAACCACAGGCACTCCACAGAACATGAAAACACCATTAAGTCTAGGCCACAGCTAAGGAACAGTACAGCCAAAACTGAATATAGTCAGTTCCATGGCACAGAGGAGGGAAAAAGCACTGAATGTGATCCAAACAATCCATGATTAGCAGTAACTTGAGTGATGCAGAAGATGGTGGGGGATGGTAAAGGTGAGCAGCCACTGCTAGTTCACCTCTCCTGGGATGCAGAAAGCAGCATGATCAAATGGACAGCTGACATTCAGCAAAGATGGTTGCTGCATGTTGCAGCAGAAAGACCAATAAATGTGTGCCATCTAATCTGTTTGCTTCTGTACAGTAGCTGTAAATCGAATCATGTACAGATATCACCATGACTCATGGGAAGATAGTGTTGGAGCATGCACATTTCAGCGCTGAACAGGGCAATAATAGACACAGCCATATAAAAGCTGTGATAGTTCTCAGGACTACAGTCTCCTGTGACTGGCTCTAACCCACAGGGAATGAAAGGGAGAATGAGGTAATAACAGGCTGATGATCAGCACATAATGAAGAAACAGCATACCTAGAAAAAAACAACTGCACTTGGAATTCCACTGTAGAAGCCACAGACTTTACTGAGCCTTACTAAGGGAGGCTGTCAAATGCTGATCATCAGCAGGCAAAGATGACAGAAAACACCTGCACTTGTTATTTCACTGTAGGAGCCACAAACCTTTACTAATCCTGATTCAGGGAGGCTGTCAAAATTACACAGTTTCTTCTTCTCTGAGTCAGGTGTGAACTGGGGCAGCTGACATTAATACTTGCGGACCTTATGCCTCAGTGTGGCAGTGAAGTTAAATACTCTATCCACACTTGTCCAGAGCTTTAGATTTCATGTCAGGTGGCATGGCTGTAAGCTGCTGTTATCTTTCAGACTTCTGGTACACTGAATAGATCACAACAATTAGCACTAGGAGCTTAATGAACTGCTCTGTCAGTCAGGTGTTGGAGTTTAGATGGCAGCAGTCTATTGGGGGGGTGGGGTGAAGGGGCAGAGTTGGGTGCTTTCAGGCTGCTTTGCAGGTAACTCCTAAGAAGGTTCCACAGACTTCATCTCAAAGTGCTCTACCAAAATTTTAGAGGTAGCATCCCAAGGCCAGCCCAAGCTGTTCTTCATATGTCAAAGGGCATCTGTAAATAAGCAATAATGCCCAAAAGGCTGGTCATTATGGGGAAATGATGGGCGATGTGAAACCACAATTAGAGGACCATTATAACCCTGGAAGGTTCATTAATTCCCTGGAAGGTATAACATTATTGAGCTTAGAAAACAGGCTGCTGATTTGTTTTTGATCCAATATGGACAGTACAGTAGGCTTATTTATATTCTGTATTTTATTAATGTTTTTACAAAAAAGGGCCATAATTTGTTTAACAGTATCTTTGCTCCATTCTTGTATTATCATGCAGTTGTTTTGCAGGCACCTAGCTTTATGTACAATAGATATCCCCACAGTGTTAGCAAAAATGTTCGTGTCATTTTTGAGTGTTTCTCTCTCTCTCCCTCATGCAGGTATACAAACACATATATCTATATTCTCCTGGATCCGGAATTCACTTCTGTGCATTCAGCACATTGGGCAATGAGCATCCTTCAGCACCTGTTTCTGTAGCAGATACGGGTTTTACAGGATCGGGTTGTTAGCCTGAGGCCAAACCCTCCTCAGAGGGTACACCACACAATCACACTCACACCTAGCGCCAATTTAGACTGTCCAAACCACCTACTGCATGTCTTTGGAATGTGGGAGGAAACCGAAGCATCCAGGGGAAACCCACATGAACGCAGAGAGGATGTGTATACTCCACACAGAAGGCACCCCAGCCGATAATCGAACAGGAGAACCTCTTGTTGTGAGGAGACAAAGCTAACCGCTATACCACTGCGGCATCTATATATAAATATATATATATACACATATATACATACATACATAAACACACATGTATATACACATACCTCTATATATATATATATATATATATATATATATACACACACACACACACACACACACACACACACACACACACACACACACACACACACACACACACACACACATATATATATATATATATATATTATAGGTTCATAGGTTCATACTATGGCCCATCTCAATACCGGAAGATTGCCAAATTCCAGTAATAACGGCCACACAGGTACAAAATGCACTCTCTAAAGCCAAGAATACAGCATCCATGGGACCAGATGACATCCCAGGCTGTGTACTACATGAACTACAATATGAACTGGCACCTCACCTAAGTGTCATGTTTAATCATAGCCTCACCTCAGGTTTCGTGCCCACTGAGTGGCGCAGAGCTACAGTTATCCCAATCCACAAGGGGGGATCCACCTTGGATCCCGGAAACTACCGTCCCATCAGTCTGACAAGCCTTATCTGCAAGGCCATGGAGCGTATTATCATGGAACTTATAAACAAAGACATTGGCAACCTTCAAACACTGGACCCTACCCAGTTTGGGCTTGTGAAGGGCCGATCTTGTCTCCTGAACCTGATTGACTTCTTTGAATCAGTCTCCAGAGCCATGGACAAGGGTAAGGTGGTCCACACAGCCTATCTAGACCTTGCCAAGGCCTTTGATACCATCCCCCACACTGGAATCATAGATAAACTTACTAAGTTGGGCATTAATCCCTATGTCACCCAATGGGCTGCTAAATGGCTTACTGATAGAACCCACACTGTAAAAGTAGCCGACTCCAAATCCAGCTCCAGACAAGTGACAAGTGGAGTACCTCAGGGTTCAGTCCTGGGGCCGCTCTTGTTTGGCATCTACTTCTCTGAAGTACAGGTCAACACTAAGGGACTCTGGCTAACAAAGTTTGCAGATGACTGCAAACTGGGAGCCATTACTGAATCCCCAAATGATGTGGATACTCTACAAAAGGGCCTTACAGAAACAGATGCTTGGTGCCAGAGCCATGGGCTCAAGCTCAATGCCAAGAAATGTATTGTTATCCCTATGGGAAAAACATGTATCCATGAATTACCATATAGGTGGCAGTACACTAAACACAGAAAGTGTGATAAGAGACTTAGGGACACAGGTGGACAGTGGTCTCACCTTCGATAACCACATCGCCACAAAAGTCAGGAAATCCTTCTATGTGGCACACCTCATCACGAAGGGCTTTTCATCCAGAAAAAAGGAGGTCATTGTCCCACTGTACTCATCCCTCATTAGACCCATTATAGAATACAATGCCCCATTTGGTATGTACCTCTCAAGACATCTGCAACAACTGGAAAGGCCTCAGAAATACCTCACTAAAAGAATCACAGGCCTAAAGCAGATGCCCTACGCTGACCGCCTTAAAAAACTCCAGCTATACTATGTTGCATATCGTCTACTCAGAGGCGATCTCTGCTTAACATACAAGGCCATGTCAAACCCAGAGCTGTTGGACATGCTACACTTAAAGAAATCCCAATCCCTCAGAGCTACACGCTCCAGGGATCTAAACCTTGTCATCACAATAAACAAAACATGCTGGAGGGATAGGTTCCTGACCCAGAGACTCCCCAGACTCTGGAATAGATTGCCCATACATGTCAAGCAGAGTGCCTCTTTGGACCTCTTCAAGAGGAACCTTGACGATTGGATGGGAGAAAGGAAATTCACCCCAGGGATCACGTCAGTCGCCCTGCTAGACAGGGGTCCAGGAAAGTAAATAATGTGGGAAGAAATAGCCAGGGAATTGTTATGGCTAGACTTGTATAGGCCCTAGGGCTGACAGCCTAGTACCAACCTATGAACATATCTGCCCTAGGGCATTTATAAGCCTAGCCAGAGTGTGTATGGCTTTCGCCACCCATTTTAAATTAATTTTGCTATGCCCTTTTTCGAGGTTAGTATACTGTGCCTCCGTCTAACAGTGACACAGAAGTGATACCTGGGGTAAACCTACGATCTCCCATCCACTCATCAAGATTCCTCTTGAAGAGAGTCAATGAGGGACACTGCCTAACTTGGACTGGGATTTTATTCCAGAGTGAAGGGAGCCTTTGGGTTATGAATCTGTCCCTCCAGCATGTCCTATTTATTTCAGTGCTGAGGTTTAAGTCCCTCGAGCGTGGCTCGATGGGATTTGGATTTTCTGAGGTGCAGCATGTCCATTAATTCCAGGTTGGACATGGCTTTATACGTCAGGCACAGATCGCCTCTGAGCAGGCGGTATGCCACTGAGTAGAGCTGGAGTTTCTTTAACCAGGCAGCATATGGCATCTGTTTGAGCCCCTTGATCCTCTTGGTGAGGTACTTTTGGGGTCTTTCCAGTTGCTGCAGGTGTCTGGTAAGGTACATCCCAAAAGGGGCATTGTACTCAATTATGGGCCTGATGAGGATGAGTAAAGAGGCACGATGACCTCCCCTGATCTAGATGTGAATCCCTTCATGATTAGGTGGGCTATATAAAATGTTTTTCTAACCACTTTGGCCACGTGGTTGTCAAATGAGAGATTGCTATCAACTTGGGTCCCCAGGTCCCTAATTACTTCTTCTGTACTTAATGGATTACCACCTATGTGGTATCTTGTGGGCACTTTGTTTTTGCCAAAGGGGATGACTATACGCTTTTTGGCATTTAGCTTGAGGGCATGGCTCTGGCACCAGTTGTCTGTTTCTATGAGGCCCTTTTGAAGGATGCTTGTGTCGGCTGGACAGTCTATTATGGTGCCCAGTTTGCAGTCATCTGTGAACTTGGTCAGCCACAGTCCTTCCATGTTGGCCTGTACCTCCGAGAAATATATACCGAACAAGAGAGGTCCCAAGACTGAGCCTTGTGGGACGCCACTTGTAACTGGTTTGGAGTCTGACATGGCTCCAGCTATTCTAACCATGTGGGTTCTGTCCTTGAGCCAGTTTGCAACCCATCTAGTTACATAGGGGTTTATATTTAAGCTGGTGAGCTTATCTATAATGCCCGAGTGGGGTATTGTATCGAAGGCTTTGCGAGGTCCAGGTAGGCTGTGTGGACCACCTTCCCTTGTCAATGGCCTTGGTGACTGTTTCAAAGAAATCAACCAGGTTTAAGAGGCAGGATCTGCCCTTAACAAAGCCGAACTGGGTAGGATCCAGTGTCTGTAGGTCCCCAATATCTTTATTTATAAGGTCCATGATGATCCTTTCCATAGCTTTGCAGACCAAGCTAGTGAGACTTACGGGGCGATAGTTTCCAGGATCCGTTGAGGCACCACCTTTGTGGAGAGGGACCACTGTTGCTGTACGCCACTCTTTGGATACATATCCTGTAGTAAGGCTGAGATTGAACAGTAGTTTTAGGTTTGGGTTTAGCTCTTCTTGGTGTTCATGTAGGATGCAGCCTGGGACACCGTCTGGTCCCATTGATGCTGTGTTTCTTGCTTTGGACAGGGCAGCTCTTACCTGAGCATCTGAGATGTCAGGGGGGCAGCACTCTGCTGGGATAGATATTAGCCCTTTTGGTGGGGAGGGGGGGGAGTTTGTGCTGAACCTGTCAGCTAGGATGTTGGCAATGTCTGTGGGTTCGGTGTATTTTTTGTCATTTTGGACTAATTCTGAGCATATCTGGGAATTCTCACCCAGGTTCCTAACATAACTAAAGAAAGCCTTGTGATTATCCTTAGTGTCCTGTGCAATTTTTCTCTCGAAGCTGGCTTTAGACGATTTTATGAGAGCCCATAGTTTTTTGCTAATACTGATCAGAGATGCCTTCCCTTTTTGGGATTTTGCTCTGACATGTAGTAGCTTCCTCCTTCTATTGTATAGTTTGTTTATGGCTGGGGTCCACCAGACAGGGCGTCTGCCTTTGGAGGATTGGGTCTTGGTTTTATTTGGGATTGCATGATCCATGCATTCCTGAAGGTGTTCATAGAATGCGTTTATAAAGGATTGTGTGGTCTGGGCCATATTATCCACAGGCCCGGGGGCTTTGAAGGATTCCACCTCGGTTTTGAGGAGTGTGAAATTTGCTTTAGAGAAGTTTTTCACTGTGGTTTTCTGGGCATGGGGTGGGGTCGGGATGTGAATATCCAGTGAGATTAGTTTATGGTCTGATCTTACCAGTGAGGGATACACTTCTGGTCTGGAGCATAGAGTCCCCATGTTGGTGATGATCAGGTCCAGTATGTTTTCCCCTCTTGTGGGAGTGGTAACAAGTTGTTCCATAGCATTTGAGTTTATAAATTCTAGGAACCTTTGGGCTAGGGTGTTGGAGCTAGAGTAATGCTCCCAGTCTATGGTTGGGTAGTTGAAGTCACCCAATATAATGGTGTTTGGAGAGACCTTCATATTTTCCACTGTTCTCAGGAAGGCCGAGTGGGGTTCCTGGGTTTGAGAGGGTGGTCTGTAGCAGGCTATAAACTGGAAGGCAGTTTTATCCACTGTTAGTTGCACATGGATAGTCTCTGATGCTTCGTGGAGGTGTGGGTATCTTTGACGAATACTCCCCCTCCTTTTGTGGTTCGGTCCAAGTTTTGGGGCCGAAAAGCATGGCATGAGGTATAACCTGGTAGTGCTGGGGTGCCCTCGAGAGCCTTGAACCACGTTTCTGTTACTGTACAGATATCGATGTTCTCCATGCTAAGGAGAGTTTCGAGTGTGTGCACCTTGAGGTTTAGACTTCTGGCATTGAGTAGCATTACTCTTAGTTTCTTATCCCTTGTGATACCTATGGAGGTGGGTTTATCTTTTGAGCCTTGCCTAAAAAAGGCACTATGGGGTAGCAAGAGCCTTTGCCAATATCCGAAAGCCCAGGGGTGGCAGGTGCAAGCCGTCCCTAGCGAAGCATCGTGGCTTGTCGAGCATGTCATCCCAGGCTGACAGGCATTGGATCCCCTTTGAATGACACCAATACTTAAGCCAATTGTTGAAATTGATAATCTTGTCTTCATACTGTGGCATCATTCTTGGTGAGGGTAAGATGCTACTCAAGGTCAGGGTCTTACCGGCCTGGGCTACATGCTCAGAGAGCTCCTCTATGTCTCTTTTCATGTAGTCCAGGGAGGTACGTCTCAGGTCATTCACACCAGCATGGACAATGACTGAGTCATATTTGTACTTGCCTTGGAGTGACCTGAGTGCTTGTGTTATGTGGAGGATCCTAGCGTCCGATAGGCAGCTCACCATGACCTTCTCCTTGTTCAGCCTGGTGAGCGGGACGTCAGTGTGCCTGATGACAGAGTCACCTATTACAAGTGTATCAGGTGTGTTGTTTAGCCTTAAGGGCTGTGACTGTTCGGCACACTGGCTTTGTGAGCTGTGTGTTGCACGTGTTTTGTTTTGGGGTAGCGGTTGCTTGGGTGTCTGCTTTGGAGGTCTCTGCTGCTTAGGCAGATTTTTATTTAGAGCCTCCAAGTATGTTTTTGTGTGTTTATGTGTTTGGTTTGCTGTCGTGGTAGGTCTATGTGAGACTGGAATTGTAGTGAGAGTGGTTTCCTTCTCCTCCTATATATACACACACACACACACACACACACATATATATATATATATATATATATATAGGATATATATATATATATATATATATATATATATATATATATATATATATATAGATATATATATATATATATATATATATATACACACAGTATATTATAACTTGGTCGAACAGCATCATTGTGAACTTGCATAATGTTGATGTCGAATGATCAAAATTATGCATGTTCTGAGCATCAATCTCGATACATACGAAAACAGAAAAAGAAAAAAAGGAAAACATTGTTTTTTGAAGGCAAGTAAGCTTCCCAGACCTCCTGCTAATTACATACATTAAGTCTGAGATCCTAGATCAGTCAATCTGCTTCTTTTGTCAATATTTGTTGACCAAATTGTGTTGAATAAACTGAGGTTGATCAAAGCACCGTTTGACAAAAGTAGAGGAACTATACCTCTCAAACTCTTAGAGGAAGATATCTGGACAAGGTCATCATTAATGGGGGGAAACAAAGGCCCAAAATAGGGATGCTTTTTAAATATTGCTCTTACAAACTTAGAAAAATTATATAATAACAGGTTTTGCATTAGCATGAATTTTCCGAATGGTATGAAGTCTGAAACTCAAGTGTCTTTCATTATTTTCTAACTTTAACCCTCAATGATTTGCCAGTAAATTGCCAGAAACCCACAATTTTATGCAAAACAAACCAAAAATATGCAACCAAAATTTTGACATTATGAACATCTGTAGAGTTGAGAGGTATGAGTGGAACCTATATAAGCATGCATATGTGTGTGTGTATAATATATATGGATCTATGCTGTTACATCAAAATTATGGAACACTAAACTACATATGGTTGAAGTTCCATAATTTTTGAAAAAAATAAACAAAAATAAAACTCTGCATTTTGGAGGGGAGCAAGCCTCATCCAACACTCCCACAACCCCTGCTAATTGCATATACCAACATAGAGATCGCACTACAGTGGGGAAAGGTACATTCCTTGATCCCCACTGTACCATGCTCACCATACAACTGCTTCGCCTTTTCTGAAAGTCAAACATATGATCTCATATGAAAACAACTTTATGAAGTCGATCTTCCAAATCTGGTTATGTAAAAATTCATAAGAGTGAAGCAGACCCAAAAATATCTATCTACCTACCTACCTATATCTATATATTTTTTTATATTTATCTATATATCAATATAGATCTATATATGCAAATATATATATATATATATATATATATATATATATATATATATATATACACACACACACACACACACATATATATATATATATATATATATATATATGTGTGTGTGTGTGTGTGTGTGTGTGTGTGTGTGTATATATATGTGTGTGTGTGTGTGTGTGTGTGTGTGTGTGTGTGTGTGTGTGTGTGTGTGTGTGTGTGTGTGTGTGTGTATGGCTCTAACCCAGCTGCTCATGTTCTAGTAGCTCATGAAATGCTACTGTCAAATGGTCTAAATGGCAGGTGTCCTAACTCACAACAGCTCAATCCTACCTCATTACTTAAACCTCCCACTACCCAAACCCATCAAACTGCAAAGCATAACCAGAGCCCTGACTCTAACCCTAAAACTCCCACCTGGTCCCTAACCATAACCATAGTACTCATCTCCTGTGCCCTAACTCTGAAGTCTGAAACCTAAAACTTCACTTACCCTCACTAAACCTAAAGTTCCAGATCATACCCTAAAAATAACATTCCACTGCCCCCTTCCCTAAACCTAAATTACCATCCAACTCCCTAAATTTAAATCCCTTCCCCATCTTTGCCAGGAACACCTAACCTGCACCTAAAAGTTGCCAGAGTCCCTGCCTTGAAGACAGTGGCCTTTGAAAACCTGGGACTCGGCACTTGTCGTAGAACCATACATTATACAGGTATCATTATATGATTATGCTGCTACTTTCCCTGTGTGGCTTTAGACTAAGAATTTAATGTCGCTGTGAGTTTCACCACAATGTATTGTACTGTACAAGCCAGGAATTCACTTTTAAAGAAGTTTTCCCCCCTTTTCTTCACTATGGTGCGACCATGGAGTTGGTATATATAATTTCAGGGGAGGGGGCTTATCCCCCTCCAAAAAATATTTATTGTGTTTTTTTTTACAGTATTTTGGTTCACTGTTTTCAGCATGTACTGCACGATGAACAGTGATCCACAAAACAGTGCGTTACATACGAAACTGTTATGTCAGTTAACTAAACAGGACCACACTTCTATAAAGCACATCATGATGAAATGTCTGCGATTTGAGACAGACGTGATGAAATATTCACAAAAGGTAACACACATGTAGTGTTCTGCTTCAGAAATCAACACTGCATTCATAGATAAATGAAATTCTAACACATATGCAATGTATATAAAAATCAACGTTTTAAATGTGGATAGTGGCTGCCAGGAAAACAAAGTGCATAGTCAGCAAATTTGTCCATATGGTCTTTCAAGTATATGGCAAGGGAGGAGGTACTTACAGGAGAAACTGAAGGTACTAACAAGAGAACTAAAGAACACATCAATTGTCATTTCAACTGATGTTAAAGTGACTAAACAATGTACTAAAACATAATGTGACAACACGGAATATAATTATCAGAATGTTCCTATTACTTCTTGCTACTGTTTTTAGTTAAAAGATGATCTCTTATATAGAGTAAGTAATGATTGGGAGGAAAGCCTACATCATCTTCCTGTATCAAAAAGGACAACAATAATGAAACTGCCCAGCAGCTGAGTGTTAAATGGCCACTTAGGGATGAACAAAAGAGAAGGCAAGAGTACTATCCATATTTTGCTGGCCAGTCATAATGAAACAAACAGAAAACTCCTGTGCTTCTTTCCCAGAATGCAAGAAAACTGCACTATCTTTATGTCAACAGTATTTAATTATGGGGTTGACTTGATGGTTAAGGTGTTTACCTTACAGATGCAAAATACAGGGTTTGATTCTCACCATTGAAGGAAACTGATTAGGCTTAAAATAGTCCAGAAGTACAGCTAGCCTAGTAAGTACCTATGAACATATTTATATCAATATTTAAAGTCCGCAGACTGATGGATTAGTATAGAGGTTCAATAAAATGCAGAAGTTAACTCTAAAGAACGTTATTGGTACAGATGAAGACAAGAAATGGGAGCAGATGTTACCCTACTTACTGTCTGCAATAAGAGGCATCACAAGCTTCAGCTGGGTTTACTCTGTGTGAACTCTGTAAGGAAGGCATCCCAGAGGAATGCCTGATACAGCTGAGAAACCAGGGAGGAGAAGACACCACTTAAAAGTGTGACAGAACACTGCTACTTTACAGAAACAGACTAAAACTGATTATACTCACAGCAAAGCAGCAGCAAGTTCAGGAAATACAATAACACGTTTATAATAAGAATGCCCAAATTGGGGGAATCTGACCTAGGCCATCCCATATTATTACTGGTGTCTTCTGCAGACAGCAAATTTCTGGCTAAGTAGCAAGGGCCATCTGAGGAGACAGAAAGAATGAATGCTGCGGAATACAAGGTTAAACACTCAGGAAAGAGAAACAGCAAATCTATCAACATTAATGTACTAAGCCATTGATAAAGTTCTGTGATTAGCCTGCATACTGAAGTTCATACAGAACAAGCCTGAAGTATAGGAATTCTTGTCAAGAGTACAAAAGTAGGAAGTAATTGAATTTCCAGTAAGAAATAGCGTGTGCTCCCATAAATACCTCGGAGGAATAAACTCACAGAACATAAAGTACAGTTTTGTACCTACCATAAATGTAGATGTCCGATAGACATGCAACTGCAGTCATAACATATGGGCTGTCCTGCCTCAGGCAGCCCTCGGTCGGCTGGATTCCAAAGTCTGGGTCCGACGTCGGCTGATGTCGCATTTCTCTCCGACGTCAGAGCGGCTGGAGTACATAAGCATCAGCCGACGCCATTTTCTTCAGTGTTTCTTGCCCCAGATGCCAGATGCCCTTTAAGGAAGGCTGTAATCAAATTTGGAAGACAAAAACAGGATTCCAGACATATAAATGAGCAATAAAACAAATACACCATAACAGATATCCCCAGCTAAGAGAAACAGGGATAGGAGTGGACCCTAGGCATAGAGGGGTATGGAGGGAGGGAAAATCCAACTGCAGTTGCATGTCTATCAGACATCTACATTTATGGTAGGTACAAAACTGTACTATGTCCTTCAAGAATGCAACTGCAGTCATAACATATGGGTAGAATACCATAGCTTAGCTGGGGGAGGAGGAATGCTCTAGGAAAAAGATGGTGTGGCAATCGAACCCTGCAGGACTGCCGAAGCAAAGCCTGCTCTGGATCTGGAGTATAGAGGGAGATTGTAGTGTTTGGAGAATGTATGCACGGAGCTCCATGTAGCAGCTTCTAGAATGTCCTTAGTAGGCACCCCTCTTAAGAATGCTGTAGAGGTAGCTGTAGCTCTGGTGGAATGTGGTCTGACATTGGCTGGAACAGTCTTTCCATGAAAGGAATAACAGAATCTGATGCAATGTCCAATCCATTTTGAAACAGTCTGTTTTGAAATTGCTTTTCCTTGGACTGCAGTGGTGTAAGCTACAAAAAGTTGTTCAGACTTCCTACTGGCCTTGGTTCTGTCCAGGTAGTATCGAAGTTGACTGTGAATGTCCAAGGTATGTAACAGTCTTTCCCCCTTATTCTCAGGATTGGGGAAGAAAGCAGGCAGATGAATAGCTTGATTTAAAGAAACCCTAGATACCACCTTTGGCATAAAAGTAGGGTTGGTCCTTAATGAAACCCTGTCTCTGTGAAAAATTATGAACGGAGGTATTGCCATTAGGGCCTGTAGTTCCGAAACCCTTCTTGCTGAGGTAATTGCCAACAGGAAAGCTGTCTTCCATGAGAGAAATTGCAAGTCAACTTAAACTGCTGGCTCAAATGGAGGTAGAGTCAGTTTTTCTAGGACAAAATTGAGGTCCCAGGCTGGCACTGGAGCCTTTCTTGGTGGCTTAATGTTCTTGATTCCCCTGAGGAATTGCCTTAGCAAAGGGTGTGAAAAGACAGGAGGATCAGTGTTATATCTAGCTGAAATAGCTGATGCATGTATCTTTATGGAAGAATATGAGAGGCCGTTCTTTAGCATATCTGCAAAATATTCCAAGATGAGTGGGATGTTCAACAATGATGCATCATGTCCCTTGCTGGTATTCCAATTGCTGAATCTCTTCCATTTTGCTAGGTAAACCTTTCTGGTGGATGGTCTTTGAGCCTCTGTTAGTATCCGCTGAACTTCCTTGGAGAGAGATAGGTTGAGGTTATTTATGGGATCTCCCAGGCTGTTAGCTGCAGTGTCTGAAGGTTTGGATGCACTGTTTTGAAATTGTGTTGAGTCAAAAGTAGAGGCCATTGGGGAAGGGCCCACCTCCTGGTGTGACATATGCTCCGTAGTAGTGGGTACCAGTGTTGCCTTGGCCAGTCCAGAGCTATTATGATTCCCTTGGGTCTCTGCTTTGATCTTTAGTAATACTGAGGTCATCAGTGGCAGAGGTGGGAATGCATAGATTGTTAGGAAGTTCCAGTTGAATGAGAGAGCATATATTTTCCAAGCTTTTGGATGGTATGTCCTTGTGCAGAATTTTTGTAGATGATGGTTGAGGTGAGAGGCAAATAGGTCTACTTCTGGCCTGCCCTATGTCGAAGTGAGTTGTGTGAAGATCTTCGGATGTAACCTCCACTCATGTGGATCTGTGAAATTCCTGCTTAGGCTGTCCGCCAACACATTGCCTTTGCCTGGAACAAACTGGGATTGTAACTGGATGTTTAGGCTCAGTGATTTTTCCCAAAGATGCATTGTCAGTCTGCAAAGGGGGTAAGAGTGGGTGCCCCCTTGCTTGTTTATATACCACATCACAGTGGTGTTGTCTGTCCGTATCAGTAAATGGCCTTGCTGAAGTTGGTGTTGAAAGGCCTCGATGGCATGCATTACTGCCAGCATTTCCTTTTGGTTTATATGCAGATGTGTTTCCTTTGGAGACCATTGTCCTTGTATACACCTGCCTTCCATGTGCGCCCCCCCATCCAAGGTCTGAGGCGCCTGTGGTCATGGTCTGTGTTATCTGTGGTTTTTTGAATGACATACCAGTGTTTGCCTGGCTCACCGAGGCCCACCATAGGAATTCCTTTTGTAGGCATGGAATGAGCAGTATGGTTGTCTCCAAGTTGTTGCTGTGCTGAGACCAAATGCTTTTTAGGTACCATTGAAGCTTTCTCATGTGTAGTCTTGCTAATGGAACCAGGAGAATGCAGGATGCCATGTAACCCAGGGCCTGTAGGAATCTCCTTGCAGTCATCTGGGTAAGTTTTGCTAAACCTTTGAAGTAATGAGTTAACTTCTCTTGCTTGTCTTCTGTCAGGTAAGCCATTTGAGAGGCTGTGTCTAATTTGGCTCCTAAGAAGATTATTTGCTGGGATGGCTGCAGTCTTGACTTTTGGAAGTTGACTGTGTATCCCAGAGCTTGAAGTAATCGTATGACATAGTCCAAGTTTTTGTCAACATCAATTTGTCGTCCGCTTGTATGAGGCAGTCGTCCAGGTACGGGTAAATTTGTATCCCCTGGAGCCTGCAATGAGCAATTACTGAAGCCAGGCATTTTGTGAATACTCTGGGCGCAGTAGATAAGCCAAATGGCAATGCTGAGAATTGATAATGCTCTGGCCCTGCAAGAAATCTGAGGTATCTTCTGCAGCTGTGTCTGATAGGGACATGCAGGTATGCCTCCTTGAGGTCCAGAGTAATCAGCCAAGACCCCTTGCCCAGCATGGGAAGGAGTTGCTGTAGAGTCAGCATTTTGAACTTTGGTACTATGAGAAAGGTGTTTAATGCGGACAAATCCAGTATTGGCCTCCATTGAGATTCTTTTCTTGGAACAAGGAACAGTCTTGAGTAGAACCCCTGGCCTTGTTCTTGTTGTGGAACTCTTTCTATTGCTTTCGTCCGAGTCAGCAGAGATATTTGCTTGATAGCCTCTGCCCTCTGGTTTTGTGGTAGGTTTGGCATGCCTTGTTTTCTTGGCAAGGTATGAAAATGGAACCTGTAGCCTCGGTCTATAATGTCCAAAATCCATTTGTCCTTTGTCAGTCTGTGCCAATTTTCTGCAAACAGAGATAATTTCCCCAAGGAGCTTCTATTTGTTCCCTGGTAGGCGGTAGTAGAGGAAAGTCATTGAGATTGTGGCTGTGGGGCAGGTGAAACCCCGCCGCTTCTTTGGTTTCCTGGCTGCCATTGTCGCCCCTGTAAGGACCTCTGTATTGGCCTCTTCCTCGCCACGTTTGTTTTTACCCCTTTGAAACTTTTCTGGATTAGGAAAGGACCAGTTTTTTGAAGGCCAATTCCTACTGAATCTGGGGGGTTGAACCTGGAGGAAATCTTTCACCGTCTGAACTGATTTTGCTTTTTCCTCGATGGTCTTTAACACATCCTTAGCATTAGCACCAAAAAGCTTGTTCTTTTCCAAAGGTGCATCCAGAAGTTTTGCCTTTACATGATCTGGTAGAGGTTGATCTTTTAACCATGCATGTCTACGAATGACTGCCCCTGTCATAGCTGCCCTACATGAAGCTTCCAGTGCATCATATCCACACTGTAGGAAGTGATTGCTTACTTGCTGAGTATTATGTACAGCTTCCTGCAAAGCCTTCCTGTCTAAAGGATCAGGAGTGGCCAAAGTTTTTTGTAAATCTTCTAACAGGAAATCCTGATATTGTAACATATGAAAAAGGCAATTCAAAGCTCTCATAGATAAGGTAGTGGATGTGTAAACCTTTTTGCCCCATCTCTCTAATGACCTAGCTTCCCTGTTGGAGGGCAATGGATTTTTAGAGGTGGAAGCTGAAACTCCTTTAGGCCCCTGTGAAATAGTTTCCAAATCAGCAGTATGGGCCCTGAATAAATGGGAATGTGTTTCTGGAACCCTGTAATACCTGTCTGGCTTGGCTGGAGCAGGAGGAAGAGAGTCAGGGGTAACACTAGAGTCAGAATATATCATCCAAAACATCAAGTACAGGAGGAATAGCTAAGGGCCTGTGCTGGGGCTTCTTAAGGAAAGTCCGAAGGCGTTTTCTGGAATCAGAATATTCCTGGCCTTGCCACTTGAAATGTTCCCTCATGGTATGCAGAACTTCCCCAAAAGAAATATCCTCAGGAGGGGAGGCCAAGGGGATGAAATCCTCTGCATCCGAGTCCTCATAGGTCTGGAAGAGCTCTTCCTGGCTATCAGAGTGGACAGAGCCCTCAGAATCTTCATCTGATGGAATAGGGTCAGAGGGTTCAACCCGGGGCCTTTTATCAGAAGGAGGCTGGGATCCTCTCTCAGGATGGGCCTGTGAACCTCTAATCATAGAAATTAAATCAGCAGCCATAGAAATAATTTGTGTCTCTGGAGTAGGCTGAGGTAAGGTTTTAGTAGTAAGATGTTTTGTTTTGCTGGCTGCCTTAGCCCTAGTGTAGGCCTTAATAGACATGGCCATAGGAGGCCTAGCAGCTCCAAGTGCAGGAGTGACCTTGTCTACAGCAATGGTCTCGGGCATTTCCTCGGTTTCGGTATCCGGAGGAAAATCAATAACTGGCATCGGAGTGATATCCGGAAACGGAGTCGTCGGTAATGCGGTGTCTTCGGTTCAGAGCGGTGGAGAGACCGTCTCATAGGGAACCGGAGCACTCACGATAGGTTTTGGCGTGGAGTCGGTGGTAGACGCGGGCCGAGGATGTCGGTCCCGGTCTTTTCGTTTCTTGGGAGTTTGCGATGTCGGAAGATCCGACGGCATTGTGTAAGCAAATTTTTCACGAAAAATCTTCAGCGAACTCCGCCCGGCGCCTGAGAGTGCGCTTGTTGAAGCGAGCACAGGCTACACAGGCCGAGACGCTGTGGTCTGGGCCAAGGCAAGGAAGACAGTAAGAGTGGAAATCCTTATGAGGTATTTGTTTACCACAAGAAAGACAATTGTTAACTTTTTCAGTAATTTCTGACATCGGCTGAGGCAAGAAAAGGTCCCCAACGGGGTACTTAGCTTTTTTGATACTTCGGAATTGAAGAATACAGGAGCTGACCGACCGGCACTTGCGAACTGCTTCTGCTTCGGGCACCGCGCGGCAAGAAAGACTGAAGAAAATGGCGTCGGCTGATGCTTATGTACTCCAGCCGCTCTGACGTTGGAGAGAAATGCGACATCAGCCGACGTCGGACCCAGACTTTGGAATCCGGCCAACCGAGGGCTGCCTGAGGCAGGACAACCCATATGTTATGACTGCAGTTGCATTCTTGAAGGACATCATAGGGATTAATACCTGGAGTGAAAATCAGACTGAGACTTAACAGATTACTTGAGATTCACTATATAGCAAGGGAAGCAATTCAAGAGATGCTCAAACTAGGAGTGGCAAAAGAGTGCAATACTGTTACACCTGGTGAAGTATTACATTCTGTGATGACTTTGAGTAACTGAACAGCTTTTCAAAGTTTGACAGTTAGCCCATGCACAGAACTGATGAGCCAATGAAAAACCTAGTAAAGGCAAGTACTTAACAATCCTATAGATGATAAAGGGGTACTGGCAGATACCATTTAATGACTTCCAAAAAAAAAACACTGGTTACAACACCCAACAATCTATTTTTGGTATACAGTGATAACATATGGCCTACGTGCAGCTGAAGCCATCTTTCAGATATGATGGATAAAACAGTGAAGCCTCCCCATATGCTGCAGCTCATTTGGCTGACACAGTCATTCATTCACAGGATGGATTTATTTATTTCTCTTTGTCTACCAGGAAGTTCCAACTGACATTTATCTCATTTTCAGTGGAGGCCCAGGAAAAAAGCTCCACATATTAGGCAAGTACATTTAAAGACAAAATAAAAAAAAAATGCCATTTTGTAAAATACAATGAGTTCACATGAAAACACAATTATATGAATACATTATATAACATCCAGTAGCCTATTTGTTATGAGGTAGTTGGCTGCAGAGAAATTACGCAGACAGACAGTGGACGTATTTAAGGTTGCCATGTTTCCTTGTGTCCAAAACCAGGCCATAGCCATAACCCCTCACACATCCCCTAATCTCGCCCATCCCTGCCTCTTCACATCCACTTCCAACCCATTTTGTAATATCAGGGGTAGGAGAAACATCTTCGTTTCCTGGACTGTCATGCAGGTGTATACTGTTAGCAATGCTTTTCTTAAATAAAAACAGAGATTTTAGAAACTCCAATAGTCTGTTTTATAAAACAGAATGCCAAAGTTTGTACACAGTAATGTGCTTATCAGATGGGCACTTAAGAATAATGTTCAGAAGGAGGAGCAAGGTTTGTTGAGGAGGCAATTGATCAATTTATGTAATGTGTAACTGGCCAGGGATTAATGAAAATATATCTACATCTTCTTTTCCATTTGCATAAATTAAAATCACACGCTTTTTCATTATAATTATCATGAAGAACAGGCTATCTGAATATGAGAGACTGAGAGAAGATGTTTCAAAAAATAATAAGAAAGAGAAGGACAGACACAGGAAAAAAAGATATTTTTTGCAATACCAGAGAGAGAAGCTGAACAACAAGCATTATTTTATTAAAGCACAAATAAGCAACTGGACTGGTATTCCACGGCGGGCTTAGCAAAATGATAAAAAACATTGTGTGTGTGTGTGTATGGCTATAAAAAAAGAAAAGGAAAGTTTTAATAGTAAAGATACGATAGATGCAGAGGAAGTTGGTTCAATTCTTGAAAAAACAGAAGAATAGCAAAGAACTAAAAATAGGAAAGACAGCAGAGTGAGTGAGAATGATTACTCACTACTTTATAGACACAAAAACCGAAAATGTAATATTCTTTTCATTACTCAGGAAGAAATGCAATGCAGGTGTAATATCCAAACTGCTGTACCTAGTTGTTTTCAATGTAAAGCAGCAGCAAAAACAAAATTTTTTTTGAGTGTATGCTATTAACAAATACAATTTTTTCCAACATAAATTGCATTTAAACATTTTATAAGTGTATATATTTAATATGGTATCAATACAATATGTGTAAAACCATTTATGAGTAACCAAAATTAATAACATTATTTATGTATATAAATAAATATAAATTTTAAAAGACACAATCTTTTAAAATAGTTTTAAAAACCTAACAAAAAGATTGTTTATATACATAAATACATTAATTTACTCATAAAACATATTGTATTGATACCATATTAAATATATATAAAAAATGTTTAAATGCAGTGTGATTTTAATTTCAAATAAGAAGATGTAGATATATATTCATTAATCCCTGGCCAGTTACACATATATATGTATATATACATGAAGTTAATTAGTGCAATATACATACACTTATAAAATGTATTTAAGTAGTGCAATTTATCTCCATGGAAATTGATTGATTAACTAATTGAAAGAGGAATTGCTATTTATACAGCAGCTGCTGCTTTTTTAAATTACTCTGAAGAAACCCACGAAGTAAAATGGGTGAAAGCGCTAAGGAAATGTGGTAGTCTAAATGTACTGAGGAGTTCGTGTTCCATTTGTGTTATTAAAGGAGTTTGTGTTCTAGTCGTGGTTCCTGGTTCTTATTTACAAGTTTGCTTGGTTTTTTGTCTAATTTCATCAAGGAATATTACTTATACGTGGGGACTAGAAATTGATTTGCAACAGTGAAGATGTGACTGGGGGCCCAGAATGGAAAATATAACACAGGAGGGTAGATTTTTGAAGAAATTTATGAAAATATTTGGCATGGAAGATGTGAATTCAGTAACAGGAGTTCAGAGTGAATGTACATATTATTCCCCAAGATATAAAAACTGGGCTAGGTTAGACAGCATTTACATTTCACAGGAACATGTGCATTTAATTGAAGGTCCTGATACTCACCCAATAACTATTTCAGATCATGTGCCAATAATAGCTAAAATAAAAGTATCCAGATAATGAAATAAAAATGAGACATTGGTGCTTTCCCACCAATCTGTTGAAAAGAGAGGAATTTAAGGAATGGGTAGTGGAAATTATTCAGGAGCTGTTAGAAAGGATAGACATTTTTTCAGAAAATATAGCTAGGGAGCGGGATAAAATTAAGGTGGAGTTTAAAAATACGGTGGAAATAAAAGAAAGGGAGCTGTGGTTAAGAAGTAACAAGAATTATTTGGACAGACAAATGTTAAAGTATTACAGAATAGGAGGAATCTCACAGAACATGAAGAGGATCAACTGCAGAATGCTAGGCAGAAAATAAGGGATTACCTCGATAATATGCATGAGCTTAGAAAGATTGCTGTTAAGCAACTGTTTTTTGATAATAACACTACAGCAAAAAAACTTTTAGCGCAATGACTCAGGCAACAGAAAGTAGAAAGGGCTGTTGCCAAACTTAGGGACCCTATAACAAGGAAGGTAACAAGAGATCCTGGAGAGGTATTAGAAATATTTTGTCAATTCCATGAGTCTATAAGTCACAGAAATATGAAAATCAAGAAAAGATACAAATGGAAATGTTTATGGAAGAATTAAATATGCCAAGGTTGGAGGTAGATGAGGCTCAAATATTAATGGTTAAGATAGGAAGAGATGAGATAAAAATTGTGATGTATAACCAATCTACAGGAAAGTCCCCAGGAATAGATGTTATTCCTGTGGAAGTTTGGAAGTTAGGAGGAAGAAAACTGATAAAGATATGGAAGGTTTTGTTTAACAGTATATTAAGAGGAGAAGTACCACCATCCTGGAAGAAAGCAGTGGCAGCTGTAATACCTAAAGAGGGTAAAGACCCATCAGATTCAGCTTCATACTGATACATTTCATTCCTAAACTGTGATTATAAAGTGTTCATGTCCATAATGGCTAAAAGTAATGCAAAACTGATAGATATGGATCATTGTGGTTTTGTGGCAGGGAGGCAAACATTTAATAACATTAACAGAACATTGATGATCCAAAGGGAAGCAGAATGCAAGAAAATACCACTGTTGTTGGTGAGTCTTGATGCAGAGAAAGCATTTGACAGAGTAAGCTGGGACTTTATGAGTAGAGCAAAGGATGCATTTGCATTTCCCGAAAAAATTAAAAGGTTGATTAGGAGGATATATGAGGGACTAAAGGCAAAAATTAAAGTGGGTGCAGCCCTATCTGATAATTTCTGATTGAGGAGAGTAACCAGCCAGGGGTGTCCTCTTTCCCCTTTATTATTTGCATTATATGTGGAACCAGGGGCTCAGAAATTCAATGATATAATTGGTATGGTAGTTAAGAAAAGTTGGCTTTATTTGCAGATGATATTGTTTTACATCTGACAAAACCAGAAAAAGACATTAAAATGTTGTGGAACATTTTGAGACAGTTTCATACCTTTTTAAGATATAAAGTTAATGAAGCCAAAACAAAGGCAGTAGCAGTACATTATGTACACACACATGAACTGGTTCAGGAATACCCATATTTATGGGCCATGAGAAAACGAAGTATTTAGCAGTATGGAATAAAAATGATTCTACTGTTTCAGCTAAGGATATGTGGGAAGAGACTAAGCAAAAGATAAAACAAAAACTGGAAAATGGAAGCTTTTTTATTTGTATATGGATAGCAAGATACAAGCAGTTAAAATGTTTTTAGTCCCTTTAGTCTTATACACAGGTCAGGCATATTTTTATCAACCAGAGGAGAAGTTGTGGGTAGCAATTAATAAAGAGCTGAATGACCTTACCTGGGAGGAGAAGACAAGAGTCAAGTGGATAAGATGATTCTTCCAGTAGAACAGGGCAGATTGGGACTACCCAATCTGAAGGGGTATTTCAGAGCTACACAGTTAAGACTCCTATACACAGCACAAGCAAAAAACTATAATTCAAAGTGGAAAGGGATGACGATGAAACTCAAGAAACAAGGAGAGACTGGGATTTTGATGTAGGCATTTAAAGAGAATAACAATAGTCATACAGAATATTATAAACTAGCAGAAAGTATACTAAGAAGTAAACCAACATAGGAGTGGATAACAGAGATTCTGCTGAAAAGGATGCAGACAATAGGCAAGAGGGTGCTGGACTGTATCGGAAAAACAGGCAAAGGAACCAAGGTATTGGGAGGAAATATCTAGAGAGAGAAAAGATGATTGAATCGGACGATGCCAAGAATTTATTTGGACTGCAGGTTAGAGATTGCCTTCCCAATCAAGGATTGATATCAGAGTATTGGCAAGGAGAAAGAAATAGGAGGGTTCTAAATGAAATACCAGCACTGGAAGAGTTTTTAATAGAATGTAGAACAGAAGCTGCCATTAAAAAGGATTAATTAGCACAGCAAATAAACTATTGCATGATAACTATAAGAATCCATCAGAGGAGGTTAGAAAGGATTGAGAAGAGAGATTAGATAAGCAATTCACAAAAAAAAAAAAAATGGGAAGATATATGTATGTCTCCCAAATATGCAACAAACTCTACAAGATTTAGGATTTTTGCATGAATATGTTTACACAGATATTTTTATACCCCAGGTAGACTCCAGAGAATTTTTCCTCAGGCAGACAGCAAATGTTGGAAGTGTGAAGGGGAAGAAAGAGGTAGTTGGGAACATTTGTTTTGGGAGTGCGGTGAGTTGGTGGACTTCAAGGATTCTCTGCGGGATGCACTGCCAGAGATGATGGGTGGGCAGACTGGTCTGACGAGGGAGATGATTTTTCTGAGCTATGATACAGAACTGGAACTGCCTAAACATGGTAAGGCCTTGCTGTGTTTAACAATGGTGGCTGCCAAAAAAGCAACTTCTAGAAGATGGAAATCAAAATCTGAACCAACTATATTAGAAGTAGTGAATATAGTAACTGTTCTAGAAATCTTGAGATACCAGCATTACTTTAATCTTCCCTGAGCAGCATGTGTATACAATCTTTTATGTGAATGCCAGTGACTGAAAACACGAATACAAAAGCTGCATGGATACAGTGTCTGGCTAAAAGGGCATCAGCCAAGATAAGATAGTGCTTATGAATAATTCCTCTCAGGCATAATTATTAATATAAGCAAATATTTATATTGAAAATAATTCCTCTAATAATCAAATGTCAGAGAACAGATGCAAACTATAAGACTTTGCAGGGTTTTTTAGGGTTTTTTAGAACTGTCACCCTGCTATTAGGATAAAGATAGAATGAAAAGGTCACAGCAGCCTGAAACAAGGGTCACACACTGATGTAATGTAACAGCAGGAATAGCTCTTCTATTAGAAGTTGTATAAAACATGTATTAATCAGTACTTTTCTATTTCTATCAAACATTTCTAAACTTTATGTGTAAAGAATGCAAATAATGTAAAATACATGATTTGTAAAAAGTACATATATGCCATAAACAGCAAAGAATCAGGAAATGTACATTGTTCTATTTCACACATTATCTATAGAATGAATGACAGGAGCAGATGTTGTGCCTTGCATATACATGCTGCAAAGCTGCAGACTTTATATGAAGTTTTTATTACGCTTTTCTATTGTACTACTTTGTAAGTTGCAAACTTTCATTAGTTCTGAATTATTCAACAGTAATAATGTAAATATGAACTGCAGCTGTAACAATAATAAATAGTCTTTCTCATTAGAAATGTTGTGACAGACAATTAAGCAGCAAGAACATATGATGACAAAGTAAGCTGAAGAAAGGAATGCTGACTCTGTACTTGTCACTAAAAAGGGAAGAAACCTGTTATAGTAGTAACTTTTAAAATAGTCTGGCTCACAAGCAATTTTAAATGGGTGTATAACCTGATTTGGACACAGTGTATGTCTAAAGAGGCAGGGCTGTATCTTTCAAGAGTGTATAAAAACCCTGACCTTATCTGTAATCTTAGTCAGTAAACCAAACTAGCTAGTCAAGGAATAATAAAGATTGTACTGTCCCTGGAATGCCTTGCTTTGCTGATCATTTATTATTCTTGTTCTTCTAACTGCCTGTATTTTTTCCTCATAGGTGCAGTGCTTACATATACGTTTACAGTAACAGAGATAAAACAACTGGAACTGAGATCTTTAGAAACAGGTAGGAGTAAACTACATAGAAAAAAATGGGAATTGTGGGAGCAATACATACAAGGGAAGAATGCAGTTTAAAAGGTGGCAGGACTTAAATGAACTACATAATATTTGAGTGAGAAAAATTGGGTCGATAATAAGTGATGTATAATGTTTGCAACTGGGAGTGTGTTACTATGGTTTGTGATGTAAATTGCTTACAACTAGGATTGTGTCGGTGTGGTTTATTTTCATTTATATAAATGTATGACTGCCTATGTAGTACGTTATGGTTTAATAAAGATGTTTCTTGTTTAAAAAGGCAGGAATTGAATAATTTATGTAATATTTCTTAGGTTATACGACATATAGCAATATATGTTAAGCATAATGTTTGTTGTTTGATTACTTTTATATGAATGTAAATTTGCCTATGTCACAAGTGATAAATTCAATAAAGGTGTTTGAAAAAAAATATTGTCTTCCTTTAAACCTCATTCCTCCTCCTGAATATTATTCTTGTGTATTGTTCCCGCAATTTCTATTTATTTCGCAAATTCCCTTTTCCAAAAACCTTTTTTGAACTTTACACTATACAATGGCTGGCCATTAACATTCAAAAATGAACATGCTGACTGGTCAGTCCAACCAGTGCATCTGTTTGTAAATCAAGACAATACCAACAGTAAAAGTCCAGCTGCTGAAGTATCACTGAGCAGCCAGGCTTTTTTATTCTATTCTTATGTGGTAGTCGTGCATTAGTCGGAAGGAAAGAAAGTCTGAAATTGAAACACATATCATTATTTAGTGACTTTGTCCCCCATAAAATATGTTGTTTTCCAATGAATCACTGAGAAACAAAGTCACTAAATAATGACATGAATTTCAGTTTCAGACTTTCTTTCCTTCAGACAATGCAAATCTTTCTTAAAACTTTATAAGTTTATAAAAGCAACATTGCCCACCCCCTCTTGTATTTACAGGTTTGTCCACATTTCTTAAAATAAGAGATGGAGAGGTACTTATGAGAGGACAGAAAATACAAGAAAAATCAGGTACGTTCTGGAAAAAGTACAGTTTTGTACCTACCATAAATGTAGATGTTCGAGTGCTAATACAGCTGCAGTCATAACAGATGGGTTTTCCTGCCGTCAGGCGGGTCCTCGGTCGGCCGAATTCCAAAGTCTAGGTCCGGCGTCGGTTGTCGTCGCTTTTTCCCTGACGTCAGTGCGACAGGGGTATAAAAGAACCAGCCGACGCCATTTTCTTCAGTTTTTCTTGCCCCAGATGTCAGGTGCCCCCAGAAGGAAGCAAATACATAAATCTATGCAATAATGCAATGCAGTATAATCAAAAAACAGTAGTTGCAAGCAAATATACCATAAAAGAATACCCCAATCAGGTTGTATGAGGAGGTGTTAGCCATAAGGCCTGTTCCAGAGGGGAAACTTGGACTACAGCTGCATTAGCGCTCGAACATCTACATTTATGGTAGGTACAAAACTGTACTATGTTCATCGTGCATACAGCTGCAGTCGTAACAGATGGGTAGAATCCCAAAGCTAAAATAAGGGTTTTAGGCACTAGGTGGAACTAGGAGGAGCCAGGATGACCTGCAAAACTGCAGTGGCAAAACCTGCTCTAGATTTGGAGTATAAAGGCAGGTGATAGTGCTTGGAGAAAGTATGCACAGAACTCCAAGTGGCAGCTTCCAAAATATCTTTGGTAGGAACCCCCCCCCCCCCCCTGAGGAAAGCTGCAGAGGTAGCTGTGGCCCTAGTGGAGTGAGACCTTATGCCTGCAGGTACAGTTTTACCATGAAGAGAGTAACAAAAGCATATTCAGTGGGCTATCCATTTTGAGATTGTCTATTTGGAAATAGGTTTCCCTTGAGCCCCTGTAGCATAGGACACAAAGAGTTGTTCAGATTTTCTGAAAGGCTTTGTTCTGTCCAAATAATAACGTAGTTGCCTGTGAATGTCCAAAGAATGTAGTAGCCTCTCCCCTTTGTTTTGAGGATTGGGGTAAAAGGTAGGTAAGTGGATAGCCTGATTTAAGGCTACCCTGGATACTACCTTTGGCATAAAGGAAGGGTTGGTTCATAAGGAAACTCTGTCCTGATGGAAAATGATGAAAAGTTGCACAGCCATGAGGGCTTGTAGTTCTGAAACTCTGCGAGCTGAGGTGATAGCCAGCAGGAAGGCTGTTTTCCAGGACAAATATTGTAGTTCTGTTAAGGTAGCTGGCTCGAAAGGAGGCAAAGTCAGTTTCTCTAGAATGAAATTGAGATCCCAAGCAGGCACTGGTTGTTTCCTTGGGGGTTTAATATTCTTAGCCCCTCCGAGGAACTGTCTTAAGAGGGGGTGAGAGAATAAAGGAGGATCAGTGTTGTATTCTGCAGAAATGGCTGAGGCATGGATTTTGATGGAGGAGAATGAAAGTCCACTGCTTAGCATCTCAGCTAGGTACTGTAATATTTGAGGTAAATTCAGTATTCCAGGATTCTGGCCCTTTTTCTCATTCCAAGCACAAAACCGTTTCCATTTGGCGGAGTAGACTTTTCTAGTAGAAGGTCTTCTGGCCTCCAAAATGACATCCTGTACCTCCTTGGAGAGTAGGGTCTGTTGTGATTTTAAGGAATCTTCCATGCGGCTAGATTGAGCATTTTCAGCTGACTGTGAAGAGTTTTGAAGTTGTGCTGAGTCAGAAGAAGAGGCATTAGAGGCAGGATCCATGGTGGGGAATGCGTCAGGCCCTTCAGGAGTGGGTACCAGTGTTGCCTTGGCCAGTCTGGAGCAATGAGAATCATCTGTGGTCTGTCTGCTCTGGTTTTTAATAGAACTTTGGGAAGCAGAGGAAGAGGTGGAAAGGCATAAACTGTCATTGTTGTCCAACTGAGAGAGAGTGCGTCCACTTTCCAGGCCTGTGGATGAAAGGTCCTTGAGCAGAATTTTGCCAATTGGTGATTTCTGTGGGAGGCAAAGAGATCTATGTCTGGCCTTCCTCATGCTTGAATTATCTTTGAAAAAACTTGAGGATGCAACTTCCATTCGTGTGGATCTGTCATATTTCTGCTTAGGTTGTCTGCCAGCGTATTTTCCTTGCCTGGCAGGAACTGTGCTTGAAGCTCGATTTGCAATTCTAGAGCCATGTTCCAAAGAGACATGGCTAGTCTGCATAGGGGGTATGAATGGGTTCCTCCCTATTTGTTTATGTACCACATTACTGTGGTGTTGTCTGTCCTTATTAATAGCTGGCCTGGATGCAGCAGGTCTTTGAAAGCTATAATAGCATTTATTACTGCTAGCATTTCCTTTTGATTGATGTGTAGGTGCTTTTCCTTTTGGGACCATCTGCCCTGAATGCACCGATTTGTCATGTGCGCCCCCCAGGCGTAGTCCGAGGCATCTGTTGTGATGATTTGACTTGCTTGAGGCTTGCAGAATGGGAGACCTGTGTTTCTTTGGCATGCTTGAGCCCACCACTGAAATTCCTTTTGAAGACATGGAATTAGTGGTATTATTGTTTCCAAGCTGTGGCTGTGCTGAGACCATAGGTTTTTCAGGTACCATTGAAGTTTCCTCATATGCAGCTTTGCACATGGGATTAGTAGGATGCAAGATGGCATGAATCCCAGAGCCTGCAGGATTTTCCTTGCAGTCAGCCTGGTGAAAGTTGCCATTTTCTGAAGTATTGAGTTAGTTGCCCTTGTTTCTCTGGCGTGAGGTAGGCCATCTGGGTGTTTGTATCCAAGTTGGCACCCAGGAAAATTATTGTTTGAGATGGTAGTAGCCTTGATTTCATTTTGTTGACTGTGTATCCCAGGGAATTCAACAACCTTATTACAAAAGCCAGATGTTTCAGAAGTATGTGTTTGCCGTCCGTTTGGATCAGGCAGTTGTCCAGATATGGGTATATTTGTATCCCTTGCAGTCTGCAGTAGGCAATTACTGATGCCAGGCATTTCGAGAACACTCTGTGCGCAGTAGATAAGCCAAAGGGCAATGCAGAGAATTGATAATGGGTTGAACCTGCAAGAAATCTGAGGTATCTTCTGCAATCTTGTCTGATTGGGACATGCAGGTATGCCTCCTTGAGGTCCAATGTTACCAGCCAAGACTCCTTGCCCAGCATGGGAAGAAGCTGCTGTAATGTGAGCATCTTGAATTTTGGCGAGTAAAAGTGTTTAGGATGGATAGGTCCAAAACAGGTCTCCAATCTTTGCCCTTCCTTGGTACCAGGAATAGTCTGGAATAAAAACCTTGACCCTGTTCTTGTGCAGGTACCTCTTGAATAGCTTTCATGTCCATGAGTTCTGAAATTTGTTTTTGTGCCTCTGCCCTTTGATTGTGTGGCAGGTTTGGCATGCCTCTCATTTTTGGAAGGGTGTGAAAGTGGAATCTGTAGCCTCTGTCTATAATGTCCAGGATCCATTTGTCTTTTGTGACAATATGCCAATTTTTTGAAAATAGTGCCAGTTTCCTGCCTAAAGGTGCTGCCATTTGAGTCTTGCTTGGCATGCAAAGGGGAAAGTCATTGGTTCTGCTTTCTGAATGGCTGTGAACTATCCTCACTACCTCTTTGGGTAGCTGCTTGCCATTGTCTGCCTCTAAACGATCCTTGAGATTGCCCTCTAGCCCTCGGGCTCCTGTATCTACCTCTTTGGGGTCTGTCCGTGGCTGGAAAGGACCAATTTATTGAAGGCCAATTTCTACTGAAATGTGGAGGTTGTACCTGTAGGAAATCTTTCACTGTTTGCATTGATTTTGCCTTTTCCTCCATTTTCTTTAATACCTCCTCCGCTTTAACACCAAACAATAGATCTTTTTGCAGAGGTGCATCCAGTAATTTAGCTTTGACATGATCTGGTAAGATTTGCTCTTTAAGCCAAGCATGTCTACATATGACTGATCCTGTAACAGCAGCTCTACATGAGGCTTCTAAAGCATCAAAACCACATTGCAAGGTATGTTTACCTACTTGCTCTGCACTATGTATCAAATCCAGCAACTCCTTTAAATCTGGTTGTTCAGGTTGTGACATTTTGCTTCTCAACTGTGATAGCAGAAACTGTTGGTACTTCAACATATGGAACTGGCAGTTTAATGCCCTCATGGATAAGGTGGCCGAGGTGTATACCTTTTTCCCCCACCTTTCTAAAGCTCTGGAATCCCTCTCTGAAGGTAATGGATTTTTAGCAGTGGAGGCCTTAATCAGCCGCATGGCTTTTGTATAGGAATTGGTGTGAGTCAGGAACCCGGTAAAACCCATCAGGCTTGACTGGGGCTGGAGGCAAAGAATCTGGGTTGAGGCAGGACTCCGAATATACATCATCAAGGATATCTAAGACAGGAGGTATAGCCAGAGGCCTGTGCTGAGGGAGCAAGAGAAAATCCCTAAGCCTTTTCTTGGAGTCTGTGTACTCTTGGCCTTCCCAGCGTAAGTGTTCCCTCAAGGTACGCAAGGTTTCCCCAAAAGAGTAATCCTCAGGGGGGGGGAGACAAAAGGAATGGACTCCTCTGCATCAGAATCTTCAAAAGGGGAGTATGAATGTTCCTGGTCATCAGAATGTTATGAAATAATGGAGGCCTGGTTCGAGGAGGGGGATTCTTCCTCCACTCTGGGCCTTTTTTCCGGGCGGGGTTGAGAACCCCTGATAAGAGTAATTAAGTCCTCAGCCATTTTGAGCATCTGCTTTTTAGGCATGGGGCCTTGAGAAGGACCCTGTGGGGTTTGTTTTTTAGAATGCATGGCTGTCTTAGACTTAGTGAAAGCCTTGATGGAAAAAAAAGAAGAGGAAGGCCTGAAGACACCTTGAGAGGAGGCAGACCTGTCTAAACTGTGAGTTTCACCGCCAAGAGTGGCTTCAGTATCTGTAGTCGGGTGTGGGCCAAAGAGCCTGCGACCTGGTACAGACAGAAGACACCGCCAATGAAGTGTCGCCGGTAGTCAGGGCTGCGAGGCGCTGGCTGAGAACTGGACCACCTGTAGTCGGCTTTGGCGTGGTGTTGGTAGAGGCCACGACCTCGTGTGTCAGTCTTTATCTTTGGCGTCTTTTAGTCAAAACTGGAGTCGGAGTATCCGGACATTATGTAGTTAAATTTTTTGCCAAAAAAGTGCTGGGTGAACTCCGCCCGACGCTTAATGGTGCGTTTGTTGAATGTAGCACAAAAACGACAGGCCGAGACGTCGTGGTCTGGGCCTAAGCAAGGAATGCAGAGGGAATGAAAATCCTTATGCGGTATTTGCTTCCCACATGAAATACAATTATTAACTTTGTCTGACATCGGTCTGAGGCAAGAAAAGTTTCCCCAATGGGGTACTTAGCTTTCAAGAAGACTTTGGTTGCAGATATTCGTAATCTCAGGAGCTGGCCAACTGGCACTTGCGAACTGCTTCTGCTTCGGGCACCGTGCGGCAAGAAAGACTGGAGAAAATGGTGTCGGCTGGTTCTTTTATACCCCTGTCGCACTGACGACAATCGACGCCGGACGTAGACTTTGGAATTCGGCCGACTGAGGACCCGCCTGAAGGCAGGAAAACCCATCTGTTATGACTGCAGCTGTATGCACGATGAACATCTAAAGAAAAGAACAGTTGTGTAAGAACTTACCATAACCTTAGATGTCCTTCTCTTCTATGTTGCAGTATTCATAACAGTAGGAGTTGCTGCTTGCAGCGTCACCGTCCAGCCAGTATATCACAGTCTTAGTCCAGGAGGGTAAGTGTGACATCTGTTACAGGGCCACAAACCGATGTTAGGTATAAAAGTGACGTGTGCACATACCCTCATCAGAATTGTTTTGCCGCATACAGTAGTGCCTGTGAGATATGACCAGGAGGGTCCTAATCTGAAACCCTTAGACTTACATGTAGGCCAGTCCCAGGGCAGTAGGATGGCTGTGTAGGTTGAGACCAGGGGAGATGATGGTAATTTGCCCTCAGGAGATACATTGGATAGTAGATGGAGAGCCAGGGGGTAGGTGGGTGGGACTGAATACTGCAACACAAAAGAGAAAGACATCTACGGTTATGGTAAGTTCTTACACACCTATTCTATGTCCTTCTATTCTGATGTTGCAGTATTTATAACAGTAGGAAGAGTACAAGAGCTTTAAGTATGAACGTGGGAGGAGGAAGGGGTCCTGTGGTCAAGGAGACACTGTAGGATAGTCCTGGCAAATCCACTATGTCCAACTTGTAGTGTTTGGTGAAACTGTGTACTGAGGTCCAAGTAGCTGCTTCTAAAATGGAAGAAGAGTCTATGCCTTTGAAAAAGGCAGTAGAGGAAGGAGCTGCTCTGGCAGAATGAGGTTTAATATTGCCTTGTAAGGATTCTCCATGGTGGGAGTAGCACAAGGAAATGGACTTCGAGATCCATGAGGCAATGGTTTGCTTACATACAGCTTTCACTAGGGCTCTGGGATGGAAGGAAATAAATAACTGATCTAACTTCCTGATATCGTTGGTTTTTTTTTTGGTTTTGTCTAAGTAGTATCGACGTTGTCTGTGTACATCCAGGGAATGTAGGGTCCTTTAAGAGGCATTTTGTGGATTGGAGTAAAAAACTGGTAGGTTAATGGATTGATTCAATGAGAGTTCATTAACTACCTTGGGCATAAATGAGGGGTTATTCCTGAGGACCACCCTGCCCTTGTGGAAAACAAGGTAGGGAGATATGGTCATCAGGGCTTGGATCTCTGAAATCCTCCTGGCGGAGGTGAGGGCTACTAGCAGGACTGTTTTCAATGTGCAGAGTTTCAAGAAAACAGAGTGTGCTGGTTCAAAGGGGGGGGGACAAGGTTAGCTTTTCTAATATAAAGTTTAGTTCCCATACAGGAGGGATGGGTTTCCGTGGGGGTTTGATGTGGAAGACTCCCTTCAAAAAGAGTCTGATTTCTAATCTAGATGCCAGAGGTGATGAAATGGGCAGAAATGGCAAACAACTGGACTTTGATTGAAGAATATGTTAGTCCTGATTGGATTAGCTCACACAAATAGGATAGGACCCTTGGCATGGGGGTAATGGGGGGTCCTGGTTGTTCCTATGACACCAACTGGAGAATCTGTGCCACTTAGCTCCATAATTTCTCCTAGTGCTAGGTCTTCTGGCCTCCTGCAGAACATATGAGTATGTCCTCTGAATAAAGGTGTCTGTAAGGGATCAGAATCCTATTATCCATAAGGTCAATTTTAGGATGTTTACCTGTGGGTGTAGCAGGGATCCCTTGTTCTGTGTGAGTAGGTCTAGATGGTGGGGTAACCTGTGGTGATTGCCCTTGGCTAGAGAAAGTAGGAGGGGAAACCTATGCTGTCTTGGCCAAAAGGATGTCACCAGTAGGAGTTTTGGTTTGTCCTTCTGAATTTTTAGGAGGACTTTTTTAATTAGAGTGAAGGGGGGTAGGCATACAGGTACATCCCCCCCCCCATGAGAAGGAGAAGGCATCCACTTTCCAAGCTTGTGAATGTGGGTTCCTTGTGCAGAAGTTGGGCATCTACCTGTTGACTGCGGAGGCAAATAGGGGTGATTGTGGAATACCCCACCTGTGTATCAAGTCTAGGAACATCTCTCTCTGAAACATCCAGTCGTGAGAGGGGGCTGAGGTTCTGCTGAGTGTGTCTGCCATAACATTCTGTGCTGAGGGGATATACATGGCTAATAAATGGACCCTGAGAAAAGCCACTAGATTCCATATCTGGATATCCAGGCTACATAGTAGGTATGACCTGGTCCCCATTGCTTGTTTATGCACCACAGGACAGTCATATTGCCTGTGATTACTTTTAGGGTTCCTGGCAGGATAGAGAACTTGAATGTTATTAGGGCTAACACCAGTGCCCTCATTTCCTTGATGTTGAGATGGCCCTTTTTCCTTTAGTGTAGACCATTTTCTTTGTACTGAGAGGTGCTATTGGTTTGTTTGTAACACTGCACCCGAGCCCAGACCTGAAGCATCTGTGGATAGCTTTTGTTGTGGTGCTGGAACCTGAAGGTGGGTCCCCAGGTTGTTCTACATTGCAGATATCCACCAGTGAATCTCCCTTTTAGGCATAAGAGAAGTGGAAGTGGAGAGTCCAAGGGTTGGGAATGTTGGGGTCCATAGGTATTTTAACACCCACTGAATTTTGCGCATGTGGAGTCTTGCCAAAGGCAGCATGGGTAAGAGGGATGCCATGTGGCCTAACAGTCTCAGGAATTTCTGAGATGTCAGGGCGATTTGGGTAAGGATCTGATTGAAGCACAGGCAGAGTTCCTGAATCCTTTGGTCTGGGATGAAGGCCTTCATGCAGTCTGTGCGGAGTCTGCACCCCAGGAAAATAATTTCCTGTGAGGGGATCAGGTGAGATTTTTCTACATTTATCGTGAAACCCAGAAGAGAGAGGGCGTTCGACACCTGCTGTAAATGAAGGAGTAGGAGTTGGTGGTCTTGATGCAGAATGAGTAGGTCATCTACGTATGGGTATATCTGTATACCCTGCGTCAAGCAATGAGCAATGAAGGGGGCTAGACACTTTGGAAACACTCTTATGACAGCGGAGGGACCAAAAGGCAATGCAGAGAATTGAAAATGACAGCAACCTACTGAAAATCTGAGGAATTTCCTGTAATCTAGATGAATGGGGATGTGGAGGAAGGCATCCTTGAGATCTAGAGCTACCATGACTGCACGGGAGCGGATTAGAGGCAAAAGAAGTGGTAAGGTGATTATTTTGAAACTGGGTATGTGGAGGAAGAGGATGAGAAAGGATAGATCCAGGATAGGTCTCCAAGGACCCTCTTTCCTTGGTACCAGGAACATTCTGGAATAAAATCCTGTGTTCCTTTGAGGGGTGGACACTGGTTCTATGGTGCCTTGATTTAGAAGATGATGAATGGTAGGTGGGAACAGTTGGATTTGTTTTTTTGGTGGTTGAGGAATTCCTTGGAAGGGTGGGAGCATCCACCAAGTCATGTAATATCCTCTCTGGATGATGGAGAGGACCCATTGTTCTGTATCTCCACCAGGAGGGAAGGGAGAGGGTGAGTCAAAGGGATAAGGGTGTTGCTGGATGCAGAGGGGGATGATTCACAGTGGAGGAGGCCTGGATTAGTCAGGGTGGCTGGCTCTGAAAGTGTGTGGTACAGGAGCTGGAAGGAAATCTGGGAGAAGAAGTCTTCCTCGGCTGTCTACATCCCCTTGATTGTGGTGCTGAGTGAAAAGATTGCCTTCTAACAAAGGAGGTTTTCTGAGGATAATTCCTATGATATCTAGGAATAGGGACACCAGAAGGTGTTTGAGCTTCTGTAATTCTTTACCCTTCTCTTGGAGGGATTTGAGAAGCTCAGCAGAAGCTTGCCCAAAAAGGGCCTTACTGTCTAAGGGTGCATCCAGTAGTTCAGTTTGAACATCCATGGGGAGGGTCTGTAGCTGTACCCAGGAGTAACATCGAAGCACTGACCCAGAAGCAGCAGCTTTGGATGTAGCTTCCACAGCATCATATCTGCACTTAATAGAGTGCCTGGTCACTTGGGATGCTGTGGAGAGAAGTGAATTAGTTGGGGGAAAGTGGAATCTGTAGCCTCTGTCTATAATGTCCAGGATCCATTTGTCTTTTGTGACAATATGCCAATTTTTTGAAAATAGTGCCAGTTTCCTGCCTAAAGGTGCTGCCATTTGAGTCTTGCTTGGCATGCAAAGGGGAAAGTCATTGGTTCTGCTTTCTGAATGGCTGTGAACTATCCTCACTACCTCTTTGGGTAGCTGCTTGCCATTGTCTGCCTCTAAACGATCCTTGAGATTGCCCTCTAGCCCTCGGGCTCCTGTATCTACCTCTTTGGGGTCTGTCCGTGGCTGGAAAGGACCAATTTTTTGAAGGCCAATTTCTACTGAAACGTGGAGGTTGTACCTGTAGGAAATCTTTCACTGTTTGCATTGATTTTGCCTTTTCCTCCATTTTCTTTAATACCTCCTCCGCTTTAACACCAAACAATAGATCTTTTTGCAGAGGTGCATCCAGTAATTTAGCTTTGACATGATCTGGTAAGATTTGCTCTTTAAGCCAAGCATGTCTACGTATGACTGATCCTGTAACAGCAGCTCTACATGAGGCTTCTAAAGCATCAAAACCACATTGCAAGGTATGTTTACCTACTTGCTCTGCACTATGTATCAAATCCTGCAACTCCTTTAAATCTGGTTGTTCAGGTTGTGACATTTTGCTTCTCAACTGTGATAGCAGAAACTGTTGGTACTTCAACATATGGAACTGGCAGTTTAATGCCCTCATGGATAAGGTGGCCGAGGTGTATACCTTTTTCCCCCACCTTTCTAAAGCTCTGGAATCCCTCTCTGAAGGTAATGGATTTTTAGCAGTGGAGGCCTTAATTCCCTTGGGGCCTCCCCTGTGAAGCCGCATGGCTTTTGTATAGGAATTGGTGTGAGTCAGGAACCCGGTAAAACCCGTCAGGCTTGACTGGGGCTGGAGGCAAATAATCTGGGTTGAGGCAGGACTCCGAATATACATCATCAAGGATATCTAAGACAGGAGGTATAGCCAGAGGCCTGTGCTGAGGGAGCAAGAGAAAATCCCTAAGCCTTTTCTTGGAGTCTGTGTACTCTTGGCCTTCCCAGTGTAAGTGTTCCCTCAAGGTACGCAAGGTTTCCCCAAAAGAGTAATCCTCAGGGGGGGGAGACAAAAGGAATGGACTCCTCTGCATCAGAATCTTCAAAAGGGGAGTATGAATGTTCCTGGTCATCAGAATGTTATGAAATAATGGAGGCCTGGTTCGAGGAGGAGGATTCTTCCTCCACTCTGGGCCTTTTTTCCGGGCGGGGTTGAGAACCCCTGATAAGAGTAATTAAGTCCTCAGCCATTTTGAGCATCTGCTTTTTAGGCATGGGGCCTTGAGAAGGGCCCTGTGGGGTTTGTTTTTTAGAATGCATGGCTGTCTTAGACTTAGTGAAAGCCTTGATGGAAAAAGAAGAGGAAGGCCTGAAGACACCTTGAGAGGAGGCAGACCTGTCTAAACTGTGAGTTTCACCGCCAAGAGTGGCTTCAGTATCTGTAGTCGGGGTGTGGGCCGAAGAGCCTGCGACCTCGGGTACAGAAGACACCGCCAATGAAGTGTCGTCGGTAGTCAGGGGCTGTGTAGGCGCCTCGCTGAGAACTGGACCACCTGTAGTTGGCTTTGGCGTGGTGTTGGTAGAGGCCACGGACCTCGTGTGTCAGTCTTTATCTTTGCGTCTTTTAGTCAAAACTGGAGTCGGAGTATCCGACGACATTATGTAGTTAATTTTTTTGCCAAAAAAGTGCTGGGTGAACTCCGCCCGACACTTAATGGTGCTTTTGTTGAATGTAGCACAAAAACGACAGGCCGAGACGTTGTGGTCTGGGCCTAAGCAAGGAATGCAGAGGGAATGAAAATCCTTATGCGGTATTTGCTTCCCACATGAAATACAATTATTAACTTTGTCTGACATCGGTCTGAGGCAAGAAAAGTTTCCCCAATGGGGTACTTAGCTTTCAAGAAGACTTTGGTTGCAGATATTCATAATCTCAGGAGCTGGCCAACTGGCACTTGCGAACTGCTTCTGCTTCGGGCACTGCGCGGCAAGAAAGACTGGAGAAAATGGCGTCGGCTGGTTCTTTTATACCCCTGTCGCACTGACGACAACCGACGCCAGACGTAGAATTTGTGTAAGAACTTACCATAACCTTAGATGTCCTTCTCTTCTATGTTGCAGTATTCATAACAGTAGGAGTTGCTGCTTGCAGCGCTACCGTCCAGCCAGTATATCAAAGTCTTAGTCCAGGAGGGTAAGTGTGACATCTGTTACAGGGCCACAAACCGATGTTAGGTATAAAAGTGACGTGTGCACATACCCTCATCAGAATTGTTTTGCCGCATACAGTAGTGCCTGTGAGATTTGACCAGGAGGGTCCTAATCTGAAACCCTTAGACTTACATGTAGGCCAGTCCCAGGGCAGTAGGATGGCTGTGTAGGTTGAGACCAGGGGAGATGATGGTAATTTGCCCTCAGGAGATACCTTGGATAGTAGATGGAGAGCCAGGGGGTAGGTGGGTGGGACTGAATACTGCAACACAAAAGAGAAAGACATCTACGGTTATGGTAAGTTCTTACACACCTATTCTATGTCCTTCTATTCTGATGCTGCAGTATTTATAACAGTAGGAAGAGTACAAGAGCTTTAAGTATGAACGTGGGAGGAGGAAGGGGTCCTGTGGTCAAGGAGACACTGTAGGATAGTCCTGGCAAATCCACTATGTCCAACTTGTAGTGTTTGGTGAAAGTGTGTACTGAGGTCCAAGTAGCTGCTTCTAAAATGGAAGAAGAGTCTATGCCTTTGAAAAAGGCAGTAGAGGAAGGAGCTGCTCTGGCAGAATGAGGTTTAATATTGCGCCTTGTAAGGATTCCCCATGGTGGGAGTAGCACAAGGAAATGGACTTCGAGATCCATGAGGCAATGGTTTGCTTACATACAGCTTTCACTAGGGCTCTGGGATGGAAGGAAATAAATAACTGATCTAACTTCCTGATATCGTTGGGTTTTTTTTTTGGTTTTGTCTAAGTAGTATCGACATTGTCTGTGTACATCCAGGGAATGTAGGGTCCTTTAAGAGGCATTTTGTGGATTGGAGTAAAAAACTGGTAGGTTAATGGATTGATTCAATGAGAGTTCATTAACTACCTTGGGCATAAATGAGGGGTTATTCCTGAGGACCACCCTGCCCTTGTGGAAAACAAGGTAGGGAGATATGGTCATCAGGGCTTGGATCTCTGAAATCCTCCTGGCGGAGGTGAGGGCTACTAGCAGGACTGTTTTCAATGTGCAGAGTTTCAAGAAAACAGAGTGTGCTGGTTCAAAGGGGGGGGGACAAGGTTAGCTTTTCTAATATAAAGTTTAGTTCCCATACAGGAGGGATGGGTTTCCGTGGGGGTTTGATGTGGAAGACTCCCTTCAAAAAGAGTCTGATTTCTAATCTAGATGCCAGAGGTGATGAAATCGGCAGAAATGGCAAACAACTGGACTTTGATTGAAGAATATGTTAGTCCTGATTGGATTAGCTCACACAAATAGGATAGGACCCTTGGCATGGGGGTAATGGGGGGTCCTGGTTGTTCCTATGACACCAACTGGAGAATCTGTGCCACTTAGCTCCATAATTTCTCCTAGTGCTAGGTCTTCTGGCCTCCTGCAGAACATATGAGTATGTCCTCTGAATAAAGGTGTCTGTAAGGGATCAGAATCCTATTATCCATAAGGTCAATTTTAGGATGTTTACCTGTGGGTGTAGCAGGGATCCCTTGTTCTGTGTGAGTAGGTCTAGATGGTGGGGTAACCTGTGGTGATTGCCCTTGGCTAGAGAAAGTAGGAGGGAAACCAATGCTGTCTTGGCCAAAAGGATGTCACCAGTAGGATTTTTGGTTTGTCCTTCTGAATTTTTAGGAGGACTTTTTGAGTTAGAGTGAATGGTGGGAAGGCATACAGGTACATCCCCCTCCATGATAAGGAGAAGGGATCCACTTTCCAAGCTTGTGGATGTGGGTTCCTTGTGCAGAAGTTGGGCATCTACCTGTTGACTGCGGAGGCAAATAGGGGTGATTGTGGAATACCCCACCTGTGTATCAAGTCTAGGAACATCTCTCTCTGAAACATCCAGTCGTGAGAGGGGGCTGATGTTCTGCTGAGTGTGTCTGCCATAACATTCTGTGCTGAGGGGATATGCATGGCTAATAAGTGGACCCTGAGAGAAGCAGCTAGATTCCATATCTGGATAGCCAGGCTGCATGGTGGGTAGGACCTGGTCCCCCCTTGCTTGTTTATGTACCACAGAACAGTCATATTTGTCTGTGATTACTTTTAGGGTTCCTGGCAGGATAGAGGGCTTGAATGTTAGAAGGGCTAACAGCAGTGCTCTCATTTCTTTGATGTTGATGTGGTCCTTTTCCCTTAGAGTAGACCATTTTCCTTGTACTGAGAGGTGTTGGTTTGTTTATAACACTGCACCCCAGCCCAGATCTGAAGCATCTGTGGATAGCTGTTATTGCAGTGCTGGAATCTGAAGGTGGGTCCCCAGGTTGTTCTACATTGCAGATATCCACCAGTGAATCTCCCTTTTAGGCATAAGAGAAGTGGAAGTGGAGAGTCCAAGGGTTGGGAATGTTGGGGTCCATAGGTATTTTAACACCCACTGAATTTTGCGCATGTGGAGTCTTGCCAAAGGCAGCATGGGTAAGAGGGATGCCATGTGGCCTAACAGTCTCAAGAATTTCTGAGATGTCAGGGCAATTTGGGTAAGGATCTGATTGAAGTACAGGCAGAGTTCCTGAATCCTTTGGTCTGGGATGAAGGCCTTCATGCAGTCTGTGCGGAGTCTGCACCCCAGGAAAATCATTTCCTGTGAGGGGATCAGGTGAGATTTTTCTACATTTATCGTGAACCCCAGAAGAGAGAGGGCGTTCGACACCTGCTGTAAATGAAGGAGTAGGAGTTGGTGGTCTTGATGCAGAATGAGTAGGTCATCTACGTATGGGTATATCTGTATACCCTGCGTCCAGCAATGAGCAATGAAGGGGGCTAGACACTTTGGAAACACTCTTATGACAGCGGAGGGACCAAAAGGCAATGCAGAGAATTGAAAATGACAGCAGCCTACTGAAAATCTGAGGAATTTCCTGTAATCTAGATGAATGGGGATGTGGAGGAAGGCATCCTTGAGATCTAGAGCTACCATGACTGCACGGGAGCGGATTAGAGGCAAAAGAAGTGGTAAGGTGATTATTTTGAAACTGGGTATGTGGAGGAAGAGGATGAGAAAGGATAGATCCAGGATAGGTCTCCAAGGACCCTCTTTCCTTGGTACCAGGAACATTCTGGAATAAAATCATGTGTTCCTTTGAGGGGTGGGCACTGGTTCTATGGTGCCTTGATTTAGAAGATGATGAATGGTAGGTGGGAACAGTTGGATTTGTTTTTTTTGGTGGTTGAGGAATTCCTTGGAAGGGTGGGAGCATCCACCAAGTCATGTAATATCCTCTCTGGATGATGGAGAGGACCCATTGTTCTGTATCTCCACCAGGAGGGAAGGGAGAGGGTGAGTCAAAGGGATAAGGGTGTTGCTGGATGCAGAGGGGGATGATTCACAGTGGAGGAGGCCTGGATTAGTCAGGGTGGCTGGCTCTGAAAGTGTGTGGTACAGGAGCTGGAGGGAAATCTGGGAGTAGAAGTCTTCCTCGGCTGTCTACATCCCCTTGATTGTGGTGCTGAGTGAAAAGATTGCCTTCTAACAAAGGAGGTTTTCTGAGGATAATTCCTATGATATCTAGGAATAGGGACACCAGAAGGTGTTTGAGGTTCTGTAATTCTTTACCCTTCTCTTGGAGGGATTTGAGAAGCTCAGCAGAAGCTTGCCCAAAAAGGGCCTTACTGTCTAAGGGTGCATCCAGTAGTTTAGTTTGAACATCCATGGGGAGGGTCTGTAGCTGTACCCAGGAGTAACATCGAAGCACTGACCCAGAAGCAGCAGCTTTGGATGTAGCTTCCACAGCATCATATCTGCACTTAATAGAGTGCCTGGTCACTTGGGATGCTGTGGAGAGAAGTGAATTAGTTGCACTCTAGTAGGGGAGTCCTAAACCTCAGACAGAAGGGTAGAGGCTTTTGAAATGGTATCAAGCGCATACCTTCCCATGTGGGTTTGGTAGTTCAGGGCCCTAATGGCCAGAGTGGAGGAGGTATATACCTTTTTTTGGGTCTATTTTAGGTGAACAAAAGTTCATCTTAGTGAACGCTCACATGAGCGAATATCCAGGTACTCGAAACTGCAATTGTGGAGGGCTGTGCCCCCCCCACCCCTATATATATATTCCAACTCCAAGATCACACTACAGTGAGGAAAGAGCAAATATTCCCATCTTCACTCTACCGCGATCTCACAATTGTGGTTTCAAGTTCCGCAACATTCGCTCATGTGAGCGTTCGCTAAGATGAACTTTCGTTCATCTAATATAGACCCTTTTTTTCTGTCCTGTCCATAAATTTACTGTCTTTATCAGTTGGATAAAGAGCAGTAGAAGGTAGCTGTCTGGATGTCTTACCTGCAGAAACAGCTATAACAGCTGGGTCTGCAGGAGGGTTCTTATAAAGAAACTGTATGTCATGGGGACCCTGTAAAAATGATCAGGTCATTTGGCTGCTGGGGATTGGGAGTCAGGAGACTGTGAAGCAGCTGGGAAGGCATCCTGAAAAGCAGGCAGTAAGGGAGGCACAGCTGAGGGTGATGGTTGCTCCATTTGCAAAAGGTCAAAGTACCTTTTCTTGGAGTCTGAGACCTCAGAGGCCTGCCACTTAAAGTGTTCCCTCATGAGGGAGATAGTATCCTCAAAGCTGAATTCTTCTCCTGGGGATTCAGGAGAAATAGAATCCTCCTCTTCCAGAATAATGAATTCCTTGGGAGATTCAATTTGTGTTTCACAGGAGAAGGACTCCTCAGAAGAGGAGTACTCTTCCTCAGGCAAATGGGTTGGTTGAGTAGTGAGAGTAGGAGAGAGTTGCTGTGAATGTAATGCCTGAAAGGCCTTAAACAGACTTTGAGAGAAAGATTCCCAGCCAGGCATCTGTGGGGGTTTAGAGTGCTTGGATTTTTGTTTCCTTTTCATGGGGGTTGTCGGAACAGTCAGAAGAGAAGCGGACGTTGGCCTAGCATGAATAGGAGGAGCAGAGGCTTCCAAGAATGTGAGCCATGGTTCCCCTCCGCCATCAGACTCTGATGGCTGAATTACCTCAGCGGACGCACCTTCAGTATTCTGCACCCCGGCTTCCATTAAGGTTCCCTGGCATGCTTTGGTAACAGCTGTCTGAACAGACACCGGGTCCTCCTCCCCCATGCCTAGCACCAAGCGTCTGAGTCTTTGGTTCTCCAGATAAAGATTCAAAGCTGCTAATTGGCTATGTAGAGTCTTGGGGATAAACGACTTACAAATCAAGCAGGATGTATGGTCATGGGCCTCGCCTAGACAAAACACAGACTTATCGTGTGTATCCTTGTGAGGAATTTTTCTTCCACAAGCACACTTCCCTTTCTTAGCTGACATGTAAGTCTAAACAGTTGGCAAAATAAGTAAGAAAACCCCGTGGGGCACTTATCTGTAATGGTCAAAAGCGGTTGTCTGGTCTTTAACGATCTGGAATTCGGTCGTCTGAAGAAACGCGATGCAGAAGTGGAACTGGCAAATGGGCATCCAATGATCACTGTCGCAGAAAAATTCTGATGAGGGTACAAACAAACGTCACTTTTATACCTAACACTGGTTTATGGCCCTGGTAACAGACATCACATGTACCCTCTTGGACTAAGGCTTTGGTATACTGGCCAAACTGTGGTGCTGCAAGCAGGAACTCCTACTGTTATGAATACTGCAACATCAGAATAGAAGGACATTGTACCTTATTTTCCTTGTATTTTCCCAGTCTTTCGTACCTCTAAACTGTCTGGAGGTTACAGTTTTATTTTTCTTTTCCAAAAAAAAAAAAAAAAAGGCAATGGAGATCTTCATATCTCTGTTGTTTGCTTTCTAAATCACTGATGACTGTGTAAACATGGGAATGGAAGTATACATGTGCAGTACAACAACAATGCAGCAGAATCAGGAAATAACATGGAAGAACACCAGAGCGCCGTTATACAAAGACATTATTTAAGAAAATTAAGTAATTTCTTTCTTAAATAATGTCATTGTATAAAAGCAACAACCCACAGCTGGGTGTGGTTAATGCTGGATTTACAAAACAGAAGTCCAGGAGGATGAGGTGCCTAAAACAAAACCAATAAGTGAGAGAAAGCACCAGTAAGCCGTATCCACTTGAAAAAATATTTAATGAATTTCACAGCAAGCAAAGTAAAGTAAAGCACAGCACAACACACAGTAATGCTGAAACCACTATCAGTTTGTTTTCATCTCCAACTTCATCAGAAAATGCTGAAAATCCATACCTCTCCCCATTTATACCCTTACATATTAACAATTTTAAAATCATGTGACATCAATTACAACTTTAACTCTTTCGTGAGCAGGAATAAAAAGTTCCTCTGTTTTATATTAAATAAAAACTTTCTTTTAAAACATGTAATGAATAAATAATTAAACAAAATAAAATAATAAATATGTAAACATTAGTTTGTTCAGCAGAGTGCATATAGAATTCATAACTTTGCTGCCCTTAGTTTCAAGATAGGTGCTAGGGAGACCATGTCATTCAAATCTGGCCACTTGTTGACTTCCAGCACCAGTTGCCAGTAAACCTCCCTATACTCAGGAACCACCCCTACTATCCATTGCTACCAGATGGTTTTTATTCCTGCTCAAGAAAGAGTTAAAGTTGTAACTGATATCACATGATTTTAAAATTGTTAATGTGCAAGGGTATAAATGGGGAGGGGTTTGGATTGTTAGCATTTTCTGATGAAGTTGGAGATGAAAACGAACTGGTAGTGGTTTCAGCATTGCTGTGTGTTGTGCTGTGCTTTACTTTGCTTGCTGTGAAATTCATTAAATATTTTTTCAAGGTGGATACGGCTTACTGGTGCTTTCTCTCGTTTAATGCTGGATTTTCCACAGCAAGTGTGGTTTGGTCACCATGCAAACCGTGGGTAAATCCAGCATTACCCATACCCAGCCATGGGTTACTGCTATAATATTCAATGCTTTTATTTCCATTTACTAGGCAATCAGCAGTATTAAACTTAACAAAGCCTTTTTATGTCTTGGCAATTCAGATCCTGTGTCCCAGCTCAGAAGAATCATTTCCTTAGCTATAGCCATTTGCTCCTCCAATACTTCTGACAGAGTACTCTGTAGGGAGGTTTTAAAATCTGCCAACTCATCATACTCCCAAAATATGTTTTCAGTTACCTCTCTTATCCGCCATATCTGCAACATTTATTATCTATGAGAGGAAAAAAAGGAAGTTATGTGCTCACCATAAAGTTCCATCTTTATTATCCATTTCATTCTTCTCAACAATTGGGTTCAGATCCAACCCTTGGATCTGACTCGTCTGCTTTGTACAGCTCGTGGAAAATCTCAAGCTTCTCCCTTACCCATAATGCTCTAGTCCCCTACCATACCTCAAAACTTGTTTGCTAGCCTTATAGTTTCATAGAACTTTATAAACAGTACTAGAAAGGGAAGCCAATATGTTAAGCTCAAACGCAGGAATATTGGTTCCTTTATTATCTTCTCGTTCTTCCAGAAGTCGCAAACCAACTGGTACAGGGTTGGAGAGATGGGAGTTGAGGATGAATGAAAATGGACACACAGATGGAACGTTATGGTGAGTACATAACTTCTTTATCTGATGTTGTCAACTTTCATTCATTACTCAACAACTGCAGCAAAAGAGTCCCATGCTACATGAATCTCAGGAGGACTCTAAGGAAGGATTTTCCTGAGCACTGTTAAGCCGATAAGACCAGATCCAATTTATAATGAGTAATAAAGGTATAAGAATTAGCCCAAGTTTCAGCCACACAGATATCGTTTATGGTAGACCTGGATAAAAATACTGATGAAGTTGCCATGGACCTCAAAGGGGGGCCAATCGTGTATAAGAGCATCACTCTGTGATTTCCTCGATGGGGGGATCAGGGCAAAGAACCTGCTACACATGCTGTTGAGGAGAGATGCAAAGAGGTTGCAGCAAGGTTGACCCCACTGGTGGAATATCTTTTCCGCAACTTTCTTGTTGAGAGACCACTCATGAGACAATAAAATGGACCTGCTCAACTTCTCTGCTGTCATGTTGGATTTCCCCAGAATGTGCATTGCTATCAGAAATTGACTGGATGAGATCGCCCATTGCCATACTCTGAGAACTTCTCGACACAAGGGGTAAGATCTGGTTCCACCTTGTTTGTTGATGTACCACAACACTGACATATTGTCTGTATTGCAATAGTCCCAGAAGGCAGACAGTCTTAAAGGCCTGCAATGCTAGCAGTACTGTTTTGGGGGGACCATGTGCCTTGGACTCTCTTTCCCAAGAAGTGCACCCCCTCACTTGGGAAGCATCCATAGCCACTATGGCTTTGAGTTGAGAAGGAATGAAGGGATGTCCTTGTAATACCTGATCTCAGCAAATCCACCAAAAGGTACGTTTTGCATGCTTCAGTTATTCTGATCTAGATGGACATAGGTTGGTGTAGCATGGACGACTGAGTTACTAGGGTCCACTGAAGAATTCTCATATGGTATCTTGCTAACAGTACTAGAAATATCACAGAGGATATTGACCCCAGTGCTTGCAGAATCAAACTGAGCTGATAGAGAAGAATTTTGAATTATCTTCTTGACTTGAAATCAAATAGTTGAGAACCCTAGGTAACAGAAGGGAGGTTTGTCACTGATACCATATTGAACAAGGCCCCTATGAACTCTATTGTCTGAGATGGCTCTAGCTGAAATTTGTTGTGACTGATGGTAGTTCTTTAATGAGAGCAAAGCTGGAGTACATACTCTTCTGCCTTTATCAGAAGATGCCTAGTCGGAGCAGTTATCAGCCAATCATCTAAGTATGGAAATACCCAGAATCCCTGCAGTCTCATGTGAGCTGCTACTACTGCCATGCATTTGGTGAACACCCTGGAGGTTGTGTTGAGGCCAAATGGCAGGGTTCTGAATTAATAATGACTGGCTTCCAGCCAGAAGCATAGATATATCCTGGATCATCTGCTCATCGTTATGTGACAGTACGCATCCTGAAGATCTATTAAGCTCATCCAGTTGTCCTTGTGCAGGAAGGGCAAAATGGACTGAACCTTGACCATCTGGTACTTTGTACACTGAACTGATTTGTTCAGATTGCTGAGATCCAAAATTGGTCTCCAGTCCCGTTTCATTTGGCACTAAAAAAAAAAAAAAAAAAAAAAACCTGAGTAAGTTCCAAACTCTTTCTAGTCTGGTGGGACCTCTTGGATGACTCTTTTTTTTAGCAGCATTTTTCATCTCTAGAACTGCTGCTTTCCTCTGACTGGGTGGAATATCAGGAATTTGTTTACTTTTAAGGGGGGGGGGGTAGGGAAAAGTATATTATATAACTTCTTGAAATAATCTTCTGCACCCATGTATCTTTTGTAATGTCTAGCCAGGCTCTCTGATGCAGGGATACACAACCCCTGACTGCCTCCAGAGGTGGACAAACAGGCCTCCTTTCAGGAGCACTGGTAGGGTTTATTAGAGAAGGTATCTCTTGACTCCTGGTGCTGCTGGCCTCCTCAGCCACATGGTGGTGTCTTGCATTAAAGACGCCCCACCCCCCACCTCAGGGAAAACGATCTCCACGTAGATCATGGAGAGGACCCTGGAACTTTCTAAACCACATTTTCAACCTCCTCATTGATTTCTGGAAAAGATTCTTTAAGGACTTGAAAAATGCACTTCCACTGCAGACAGGTTCTTACCATCTTGCTCACACCTGGAGAGTGTGTCTTTCACTTTAGGACCAGACAAAGAAATTCCATCAAAGGGAGCACTGATGAAGAAAAACTTGAAGGACTCCACAAAATCACAAATGCGCATCCAGGCATGTCTCTTAATGGAAATGCCTAAACCCACTGCCCTTGAGGTACCTTGAGCTGTATGTAAAATGAACTTCATGGAAGAATTTGAGATGGATTGTAAGGTAGCCATCTGTGAGGTAACTGAACTTTGTGCCTCAGAAATACTGGTTCCAGAGAGGGATTTGAAAAGTTCTTTAATCAAGTCCCTTGGAACTCTGGTAATGTGTGCCAAATAATACAGTGACCTGAGTGCAAAGGTCACTGAAGCATATACACGCTTCCCAAATCTGTCCAACGCCCTGAACTCCCAGCTAGGGAGATGGACAGATGAACTCTGTTCCACGAGTTCCTTCTTTGTGGCTGCTGCTACCACCATGGCATCTATTGATAATCCTTTGCTCCAAAACTCTCTTCCTTTCTGTGGTGCTAGGATCCTGTCTGGTCTCTTGGGGATCGGCTCAACAATATCGGGTTCCTTCCATGCCCACCTACAGATCAAATCAATGAGCTCATTGGCGGAGTCACCCAGAAGGTAGATGGGCCAATGGGTCCCTCTGACCTGAATGCAGCTCACCTGAGGCCCAAGTTGAAGCCAAACTGTCCAATGCTAAGGCTATGAGGGGCAGAGATAGCTCTGGCAACTTTGGAGTTGATTCTACACCTCAGATCTGACAACAACACTACGGTCATAGAGTCATCCAGCACCAACACACTCACAGCCAGTGCACTCAGAGAATGTATCAAAGGCGAAGATATAGCAATCTTTGGATCTGACATAGATGGTCCTGGAAGACTCAGATCCAAGGGCTCTGAAGCCAAGGGTCAGACTGGAGAAGGAGCCAAGAGGGGTGGAGTAGCACTGCAAAAGGGCTCTGGACCTGAAGGGGTAGAAGCCAGGAGAACTCCCATCTGAATTTGTGCCAAGAGAAACTTCCTCATTATTCTATCCATATCTGCTTCTGTCAGGGTCCTGGAAGAACGGGAAGAGGAGGCCACTGAAGGAGACGTAGAATGGCAGTGGTCCTTCAAAAAAAGGTGATGGTAGTCAGGAAGGAACAGGGTTGAGAGAGGACATACACTGGGTCTGAGGGAGTAGTTTCAGATCAGAGTGTGCCAGATCTGATGACATGGATCTCTTGTCAGAAGATGTCCTGTCCAATGATTTAGTTTTCGAATCTGTGAAACTTGGATTCAGTTACTTGGACACTTCAAGAGAATGTTCAAAAGTCGAGTCTGAGCTAGAAGTGGATGAACCAGAAGACTCCAATGAACGCTTTCTGGAATCCTTCTTATCAGACTTTTTTTGGAGGTTTCAGCTCCAGATAAAGTCTCCGAAAAAGCAGAAGGCAATAAGCCTTTTAAGATCAACTTATTCTTTTCTATCCATTAAGGCCCATGGGTTAAAGGCCTTACAAATATCACATGATTCATTTAATGAACTGAGCCTAAGTAATACACACACAAATCATGTGCATCCGATATGGGAATCTTCTGCCCACAATTCTTACATTTTTTTTAAAAACCAAAGGTTTTCCAGCCATTGTTAAGCAAGAAAAAGAACTAGAAATAACGACAAGAAATAGAAAAGTTTTTTTTTTTTTTAAAAGAAATAGAGAAAGGAAGAAAGTATAAAGAAAGGGAATTACCAACAAAGGAATCACAAATACTATAAGGGTACAGAACAGGAAAAACTACCAACTATGGTAAACAAATAATACACTGATAAGTGTATAAAGGGGAAGTGAGGGAAATACAACATAACTGGAAAATCAGGAGAAGCTATATTACTCACAATAGCACATTAAAGCTTGAGAGCTATCAGCGACCACGTTTGTAAGAGAAGACAGCAAATGAGATCTGAGGTATGGTAGGGGACTGCAGCATTGTGGGTAAGGGAGGAGCTCGAGAGTTTCCAGTATCCACGAGCTGTAAAAAGCAACCAAGTTGGATCTGGGTCGGATGTGAACCCAATTGTTGAGGAATGAATGATAACTGAAAACACCAATTCAGCAGTTTCTGTTCTAGATTCAAGTAAAAAATGTACCAGAGCAGGTCTTTCACTTATGATTCCCCAATATCTTTTTCTTTGCCTATACCCTCTTTTCAATCCTGATAGAGAAGACAGTCTCTACCCTGAAGTTCAAATGTCTTCTTGGCCTCATAGCACTTTATTACCTTTCCCTCTCTAGCTATTTGCCCCCAGTACCTTGTTTTTTTGTCAGTTTTATCCAGTAAATTCCTGTCTCCTTTTTCCTATTTTCTGTACCCCAACTTGCAGCCATTCCCACTGGCAAAATCCCCTTTCTCACTTCTTCTGTTGGCTTAGTTATAATACTTTCTGCTACTTTATGAATATAATATTCTATATGGTTTATTATTATTCCCCTTAAGAATCTACATCCAAAATCACACTCTCTCCTTAACTTATTTCTTGAAGCAACCTTTCCCCACACTTCATCAAGATCATCATCATCATCATCTCTTTCCACTTTGAACCTTCCGCTTGTGTCATGTATATGAACTTTAGCTGTGTAGCTTTAAAACATCCCTTCAAATCTGGTAATCCTAAACCATTTTGTTCCATTGGAAGAATCAAATTATCCCACTTAACTTGCATCGTCCCCTCCCAGACAAATTCCCTTCTACTCTCTATTAATTATTGTCTACAATGCCTTCTCTAGTTGATAAAAATATGCCTAACCTGTATATAAAATTAAGGGACTAAAAACATTTTCACTGCTTATAACTTACTATCCATATTCATAAACAAGACCTTCCAGTTTCTCAGTTTTCATATTATCTTTTGTTTTAGTCTCTTCCCATATATCCTTAGCTGCCATAACAGAAGCCTTGTTAATCCATATCCTAAATACTTCATCTTAATGTGTCCCCAAAAGTATGGATTTTGCTGTACCGATCTGTGTGTGGCTATGGCTTTTGTTTAAATTTTGTTAATTTTAGTGCCCAAAAATACTTGAAATTGTCTCAGAATGTTCCACAACACCAAGATCTCCTTTTTTGGATTTATCAGGTACAAAATAATATCATCTGCAAATAAACAAACTTTTCTTAAATTACCATAGCGATTATATCCTTCAGTTTCTGAATGCCTTATTTTCTTTACTAATAGCTTTAAATATAAAGCAAATAACAAAGGAGAAAGATGATACCCCTGCCTAGTTACTCTGTTCAGACACAACAGAGAGGAATCCTCCCACTTTTAGTTCTTGCCTCTGATTCTTTACACATCCTCCTACTTAACTTCATTATTGTATCATGGAATGCAAATGCTTCCATTTCCCTACTCATAACTCCTACCTTACTCTGTTGAATTGTTTCTCTGCATCAAGACCCAACAACACTGGTGCCTTTTTACATTCTGCGTCCCTCTGGATCATCGCTGCTCTATTAATGTCGCCAAATGTTTGCCTCACGTCCACAAAATGCTGCTTATCATCCTTAAGAAAAAGAAGTGAACAACCATATAAGCCACCACTGAAAGACAAAGTGAGAAAGCTCAGTGGTAAAGGGAAAAGGAGTGCATAGTCCTGTAATTATCAGAAGGCACTAGGTTCAAAGACAGCGAAGGAATTGCAAACACTGCATATATGAAGCAATTTTGGAAATGAGCAGAAAGTCTGACTGCCTAGGACTGAAAGCATAAAACACAGGGGAACAGGCCAATTATACAACAACCCCCCCCCCTTAATATTCCAAAACGTGCACACTGATTGGTCAGCGTGCACGTTGTAAATCAGAGTTATAGTAATGGAAAAAGGTCCGGTCGCCCAGATTTTTTCCATTAGTATAACTCTTTTTTTTTTTTTACAGCAACGGAGAACGCAAGATCTCCGTGTCTTTGTTACAACCTGTCTCACCATGTTAAACGAGTTTAACATAGCGAGACAGCTTTTAAAAAAAGCAACGGAGCATCTCCGTTGCTTTTTTTAAAGTTGTCTCACCATGTTAAACCCATTTAACATAGCGAGACACTTTAAAAAGCAACGGAGATCTTGCTTTCTCGGTTGCTTTTTTCAAAACTGTCTCGCTATGTTAAATGGGCTTAACCTAGCGAGACAGCTTTAAAAAAGCAACGGAGATTCTCTGTTGCTTTTAAAGTTCTCGCTATGTTAAACTCGTTTAACATAGCGAGACAGGCTGTAAAAAGCAATGGAGATCTTGCTTTCTCCGTTGCTTTTGCCCACAGCTCTGATGTACTGCATAAATATACGCATGCGCAGTACATCAGAACTGCCGCAGAATACCCAGACAGCTGCGGAAGGGCAGCAAGGAGGCATTATACAATGCCATTATTTAAGAAAAGTAATTCTTTTTTTTCTTAAATAATGTCATTGTATAATAGCAATAACCCACTTCTGGGTGTGGGTAATGCTGGATTTACCCACGGTTGGCTTTGTTTGGCCACTTGGGCTTCACCCTCGTGACCAAACCACGCCAACTGTGGGTAAATCCAGCATTACCCACACCCAGACGTGGGTTACTGCTATAGTAAATGAGGCTGCTGGTTCCTATCTGCCACTACCACCATATTTTACACAATTCTGAAAAAAGCAACTTTCAGGAAGCACATCTGAAAGCAGGTCAGACAGGAACCACACTGAACATTTTCTGCTTATTTTATGCAACTCCTGCAAAGCGAAAAAGAAAACCAATCAATTACATGAAACAAAAAGCAGTGTGATGGAATGAAAATTTAAATCTGAAAAACTTTCAAGATCAGAAACTTCCAAAAACCTCCTGTGAGTGTAAATTCCATCTACAAACTACATTTATGTATTTAAGTTGATAAAGTTTTGGGAATTACTATGTTCAAAAAGCACATATTCTGGTCAAAGTACACAAAACTACTTACACTATCATTAAATGAAAAAAAAAGCTTAAAGATGAGTAATCATTGATGCCCAATAATTACACCCTGGGCTACTTTCTTTTAAGAAGCCTATTTAAGAGGTACAGTAATCTCATCCCTTAGTACCCCTTGGGTTGACACCATTAATGAAAAGGAATGAAGAACATTGGAATCCTGGACATCACAAGTATCTGTGCCTGATGGTTTCATGACAGCACTGCTACTGTGCAAATAATGCCATACTAAGATTACTTCAGTGGGTAAATATGAAGCTCATTTACTTATTTTATTTATTTACTCTTGGTTGGCGAAGGTAGGGCTCTGATTCAACTTGATCTTTTTCAGAATCAGCCCAGGAGAGTACAAACTGGAGCCAGCAAAAGGTGCAAGCAAAACCAGATTAAACAGCAGAGTTAATCAAAGAAAATAAAAATCGGATTACTCAGAACAGATTTATAAATTATTTTTTCACCAAGCTGTTAAGTTTACTATGATCTGTTTTTTCAAATGACAAACAACATTGTGCATGTGCTGAAAATGCAACTATGCATGGCAGAGATGTGGGACAGCAACCAAAAAAAAAAATCACATTTCTTCTTTATTAAAGCTCCCTTAGTAAGATTAGCATGTGACACTTATCAACTACAAAAGCAATGTGATATCCATCACAAATAATTAACTCATACCATTACTGCAACCATTACTAACCCTATTGTTTCACAAAATTCCAGCAAACAACCACAACAGGTACAAGAGTTGTGTAAACAAAGGGCTTAAACTTAAGTTCACTACTGAAATGTTGTTAGCAGTATACAGCTTTCCTCCAAACTGTCAGTCTCACAGCCCTCAAAAAACAACAGTCACTAGTTAGTTCGTGAAATGTCCATAAGAAGGCATTGGTGTTTTAAGTTCAACTAACAGCCTCCCCTTCCTGCTTTAAGTGCTGTGGCAGAAATAGCAGAAAGCATGTGATTCAGAAAATAAAGAACAAAACAGAATGTGCATATAAATGACAATACAGTGTCTTTGCTATTCTTTTTTGTTGTTGTTGTTGTTGTTGTTTCCTAACATTATTTAGCAAATATCTTCTCAGGCTACTCAGAGAGTATCATTAGATTTAAGAACCCCATATTTCAGCTTATTTTGCAGTTACAAAAAAGTCTGATACTAGACTATCGTCCATACAGCCTGGCAATAACATACTCATAACTAAAGTCTGTTTCAAGTACATTTTCACAGCGGAAAATTTTCAAAGCAGAACTCCCCTGATGCAACTCACCTGCTCTGAGGTATCTCTGAAGTTGCAGAATTCTGTCTGAAAACAGGTGACCGGGAGATGCTCTGAGATTTTGCATCTGTGAAATTGATTTTCTTTTTAGCACTGGAAGGCGGGTGGCTGAACGTGTGTGCACGTCTTCGGAACTGCGGAGAGTCAGGATCTTCTTCTGGGAATGACTGTGTAAGTGACGAAATAGGGGACGCTGGTGGCGTGCCTGGTGGAGAGTCTCCTGGTGAATAATCCTGTAAAGAGATCAGAGAATGAACTAAGGACGTGCTTTTTCTTAACTGCTGACATAAGTGACTTAAGCCCTGCACAGTTAGCAGTGCCTTGCTATCAATCCATTGTTTGCTAATTTTCCACTATGGCACCAATCACTGCATCCTGTCACTTGACTCTAGAATCAAGACAATCCTTCAAGGTATTTGTGCACAGACATAAAGACAATTCATTATCAGCTGACAGAATTACCAAAGTTGCTCTTTACAGATTTTCAAGTGTAGTTTTCAGATGTCTTTCTGCAGTTAGAATTTAAACCGCAAACCTGAATGACAGCCTGTTTTCACTAAGAGTTTCCTGTACATATCCCCAGCATGTTTTCCTGTGCTGTCACAAAATATCCTGAAAAACAGACTATTATTATACAGACTGATTACTCAGCTAATACAAGCCTAAAACATCAGCAAAATGTGACAAAAACTTTTAAACCGACTTTTATAAATTTATGTACAAGTATATGAGGTAAATCTATGTTGTCACAAGCTGAAAAACCATAACTTAATCCACACTTGCATATTTTCAGTTTGGTGAATAAAAGCTGTGTAGGACTCCCAAAAAATAATATAAACAGCATCTACCTTAATGCAAACTCTTAGGGCTCAAAGAACCAGTTTTCCACATGCAGTAACTAAAAAATCAAACTTCTTTCTGCACTCTTAAACAAGTAATTTATATGACTTAAAATTAGATGCAGTATGGTCATAAGGTTAGAAATGAGAATATTTGTTAGTGCATTGCTTATTACCTACCCGATCAGATGTCAGGCTATTGCAGCGTTCAAAGCTGTCCATACTTCCAAGGCGGCCTCGCATTCGACTAGCCCCCTTAATAAATAATTAAATATTAATATTAAGCCATAGCAAGACAACTAAATGGGACAAAAAAGTCAGCAATTAAAACATAAAATTAACAAAAAATAATTGAAATAGAGTGTTCTGTTTATAAAGTCACTCAGCAGCTATTCACTTAATCACCTGGTAATTAAAAACAACAAAAAAGGAAAGCCTTAACTATCATTTCAGAGTTAAAAATTTCTGTGGGAAGGTCAAGGGTTAACATGATTTTTTTAAAACATTTTACTTACAATAACATTCCGCCACCAAGGTGTTCCATTCATATTACAGCATGAGTCATCTAGACAGAGATGCACTAATGGTTGCCTACTGATATCCTGGAAAGGTACAAATGAAACAGGATGGAAATGCATCAGGCAGGAATGTAATGGCTTTGAGGTCTCTCAGGTCCACTTTATGTTTAAAATTCATATTTTGACTAATGGATATGAGGTGGGATGTGGGGATTAAAATATGGAGAATGTGGGACAAAGTACTGTTTCTGAGGGTGAAAATGGAAAGTCACATTTGGAAGAAATCTGTAAAACTCAAGGACTGGTTGTCAGCAACTGTTCCATTTGAAAGCTTTACTTTAGTGGAATCAGCATAGTTAACTGCATGAGAAATGTTTTCTTGACAACAGCAAACAAAATGAAGACAAGTTATACACAGGAGCAGGAGAAGGGATAGTACTTTGGCCAATGATTCCCTACTAACTAGACTACCTTTGATGCCAAGCAAACCCAACAAATACAGACCATTCTTGTGAAAAAAAACTACACAAAGGGTGGTAAAGCATTTCTGTATTTCAAGATGCTGCAGTCGGGAACAAGGATGCATAGTTTAGTAAAATATTATGTTTAAAAAATATTAATTGTAACAGGACTTTCCTTACGTATACTCTGACCCCAAGCCACCAGTCCCGATGAGCGGTAATACAGTTGTTTGTATACATCCTCTGCTGTAGTAAATATTGGTAATGGAATTTTTGTTTCAATCTTTTCCTGATAGTGGTCAAACTGAAGTCTTGACCAACAACATCTCTGCATAAGTCACAATCTGGGCCTAAAAAGCACATGCACATCTCCGTCTGATGGATGGGACAGTTCCTGATTCCAGAAGAGCCAACACAGAAATGCAGCCAGCAAAGATAAGCCAAAATAAGCAAAAACATTTTGACCAAAAGACAAATTTGGCATAAACTTTTTCAGTGAGAATTATATGACTTGCCTTACTGTTTCAAGTGGAAATACTTCACTGACATATGATTGGAAAAACAGTTGTGGGGGAAATGTTGAAGAAGGGCAACACTTCGTTTTATAATGAGGGAGATATGACCATCACAAAACATTCATGCTGAATGTATAGTACCAGACCTCATTTTAACTGATTAGAAGGCAGTTCTAGGTGTCATGTCAGCTTGCATTCAGCACAATTATACCAACTTAAGCTTACTTCCTGACAAAATCCTTAAGATCTTCAACTATACATTAATCAAGGATAATTCTATCAAAGGTTCTCTATCTTGAGGTTAGACCCCCCCCCCCCTCCACCCGGTCTACTTAACCAGCAATCAAAGCACATGCAGCTTAACTTTCTTTTAGAGAATGGGTGACCTGTACATTGCCACTCTGATTGGAGAACACATTTTCTCCAACAGGGTGTTACTGTACAGGTAATGCCCACTAAAAAAAATGAGTCTGCTGGTTCAAGGCAGTATATTAAGCTGCCATGGAGCTCAGACTGCAATGGAGCTAACACCCACCAGTATTTTACATTCACTAAGCAGCACTTTTGATATCTAGTGAATATAAAATTAAAACAAACAAAAATGTGTGTGTGTGTGTGTGTGTGTGTGTGTGTGTGTGTGTGTGTGTGTGTGTGTGTGTGTGTGTGTGTGTGTGCGCATGCGCAGTGTGTGTGCACGCGCGTGTGTGTGTGTGTGCGCATGTGTGTGTGTGTGTGTGTGTGTGTGTGTGTGTGTGTGTGTGTGTGTGTGTGTGTGTGTGTGTGTGCATGTGCATGCGTGCGGGAGAGAGAGTTTATGAATGCATGAAAGTGAGATTGTTCAAGAAAAAAAAAATGAAAAAAGAATGTGGGAAAGAAACAGGAAGAGTAGATAAAAATGTGTATAAGAAAATGAAATCAGGACAGGGCAGTAAGGAAGGGTGTGTATAAAACTTGCTAGACAGTCTAGCGAAGAAGGCAGGAATAGCAAGTAAAAGGTTTTCTAATTATAGCAGTAAGGAGTTGTTGGAGGGTATTCTGGAGGGCAAGCCTGATAACAGGGTGGAGCTTAAAAATATGAAAAGAGGACTGATGTAAGAAGGGATCAGTTGAGACTCAAGAGTCAGAAGCAACAGTGAAGTAAAATAAGGGAAAACTGCATGTATTATTTATGGCTCGTACAACTGCTTAAGATCAAGGAGGAGAACTGCAGGCTTTAAGAGCAAGTGTGGTGTTGATTAGAACAAAGTGGAGAAGATAGGAGGAAGTCAGTCAGAATGAAGAAAAAAAAGCTGCTACAGAAGTGGAGGGCCATAATGAAGTGGGTAGAGAAAGCTGTTATACACGTGGACGGGGAATGCAGGCCACTGTAAGCTACGACTGAGATGCAGAAGAAAGGGAAATGATAGAGGCAGCTAGCTAATCAGAAAATTAGTAGAAATAAATGATGAAGATGTGTGAGAACAATCCATATTTTAGGGATGGTACGGGATAAATGAGAATAACTCAGTGGTATACTGCAGCAGTTAAGTTGGAAAGGATAAGATAATGGATGAGGAGTTATGTGGAAGGCAGGATACAGATTATTGCACATATTCTTTCCTCGTGAATGGCCATGGCCATGTGAAAAGAGATCTGTGATGAACAGGAGCAAATATTTGAGCACCAAATAAAAATAAATTGGAGATTTTCACAAACAGAAGGAAAAAGTGAAGAGATGGATATGAAGACACAGATGCAAGCCAAAAATACTTAAGAACGTAAACAAAGAGTATGCATGAGGAGGGAGCCTTGCATCTGGAGGACAAAATGAAAACATTGGGAATTCCAAGAGAAACAGAAATGAAGGATTACTGGGGAAGGAATGGAGAGAAATACCAGAATCCTACAAAGAAAGCCAGAGGGAACTCAAAGGTGATTAATATTTATTGTATAAAAATTGAATAACTTATCTGTATTACACAGACTATTGTAATTATGCCATGAATTTGGGAAAATAAAACAATTTTGTTAGGCACCTTTTTATGTCAGAAAGATGCTTAAGTAGCTTTCACTACTTGTTAAGCTCTATTCTTATGTAAGAGTATAACAGTGGGCATCACAGAATAGTGTCCAAAGCATTTTCACATTTTCAGAACCTGTAACAGTTTGTTTCACACAATAAAAAGTGTCAAAGAGTAATCTGTCTAACATTCATCTATTCATCAGAGGGACACAGTGTCTGGCTACTGATTGTGTGGCATGGTTAAGTCTCTTCACATTTTTTTCAACTAGTTGTAGAGTGGAGCAGCTAACATTCTATGTACTACAAAAATTATGACTGGCGGTCCTGTCATAACTCACATGCTATATGTTCTTGACAGAGAAGTTAACATTTACCTCTTGAGCGTCACTTTTTAGGTGAATTTCTTAACATCTGACTTCCAAAATGGCTGCACTTTGAGTAACAGCTTAATTCTAGCTCTCCCAGTGTGAAAACAGAAACATAGCAGAGAAAGCCAGTGGACTTGGATTTCTGAGTAAATTTCAGTAAGTGCACTGCTGGATACCAGGAAAAAAGAAATACAGAAGACTCAAAGGAAAATCAGCTACAAAAGGTGATGAAAAATTACTGACTGGGAAATGTACTGCAGTTGTTCAGCAAAAGGCACTGCACGCTCCAGACATGACTTCCGGTAACTTTGAAGAAAGTATAAAGCAACTGCACACGGACCTGACTGAAATAAATTAAACACTGATGAAATACATCACCTCAAACAGTAAAAGGCTGGAAAAAAATGGAAGAAGCTTTAGACAGATACTCAGATAAGGTGATAAAACTGGAAAACTCAGAGGTCAAAATGATGAAAAGACTGGCTGAATAAGAATGCACAAGAAGAGATATTTCAAAAAAATAATAGAATTAGAGGACAGAGCATGTTGGGACAACCTGAGATTTTCTGCTGTACCTGTGAAGCTGGAAGGCACAGACTGTATTAATTTCGTGAAAACATAAAAAAGCAACTAGACTGGTATTCCATAACAGGAATTGTTAACTGAAAGGGCACATTGTGTGTATGCTCCAAACCTGGCTATGAGAAAACGACCTAGACCTTTAATAGTAAAGATGCAATCTACCAACAAAAAACGTTGATTCTGACAAAACTGTGGCAGAAGGGCAAAGTACTAAAAATGGAAGAAAGCAGTGTGTTTGTGGAGAATGACTATTCATTGTACACCAGGCAGAGGAATACATTTATTCCATTGTTTAGGGAATGTTGAGAAGCAACTAAGAGATTCAAACTGCTGTACCCAGCTATCTCCAAAATATTTTTCCCTGGAGGAACAAAATTATTTTTTGATGAAGTACATGCTAAGGAAGAAATACAAAAGTTTGCCCAACAAAAAGTGAGCTATGAAACAGAAGGAGATTCTGCTTCTTGTTCTTCTGGTAAGAAAGACCACAGAGAGACTGTGCCAGTGAAACCTTTTCCGCTTTTTCAATGGAAAATGCTTGAGAGACAGAAAACAGCACATGAGGTGAACAGAGGAATCAAGAGTGCACTGGAAATGAATCAGGGACAGGGTTTGGGAGATGCAGATAAACAGGAGCAGAACAAGAAACTCCGGAAATATTGGACTTTCTTGGACTTTGTTAAACTTGCAGGCGACTCTAAAGCATATGCCCCACTTCATATCATTAACATTTGGAAAATAAAATCAGTAACTTGGAAACTCTCAAAAGTGGGATTACAAAGCAATAATTATATTTGCAAAGCAGGACAGAACAAGAACATCTGGAAATACTGGACTTTTCTGGACTTTGCTAAACTTGGGAACTCTAAACCACATACTCTACTTCATGTCATTAATGTTCGGGAAAATACTCAGAAAAGGGGAAGAGGAGAGAGAAAGTTAACTGTTAAGTAAAACAAATTTTTTCTTTAATAGTACTAGTTAAATGGTGCATGATTTTCTTTGCATGTTATAAAGTATTTTCAGTTATTTTTAAGTGTAATGGGAATACTAATGTAAATAGATGCTCCTGTTTTTTTTTCTTCCTTCTCCCTTTTTCTCTCTTACTCCTTGTTCAGATTTAAGAAATGTAGGTACTGCATTGTACAAAAAAAAAAAACATTTGGTTAAGAGCATGACAAAATAAAAATTAGTCTGCTTTTTCTCATTCTTGCATAGGGGAAAGACTGGCCATTTGCTTTATATAGTAACAAGGTTTAACAAAAAGCAAGAAAATGAAAAAGAATATTGCATATTATAAGGCTTTTTTTCTAACAAATAGTTTTGTATCCAGTTCACATGTATCTAGCAGACAATCTGATAAAGGAAAATGGCTTGGAGAAGATGTTTACTGAAAGCATTCATATGTTTTCCCAGCTGAGGGAGCTATAAAGATATGGCAAAAACAAACAGCACTTAATAGAATTACAGGTTCTACCATGCATCTTAGCATGGATAATCTTTCTTTTAGTTTAGCTTGAGGCTATGTATCTGGCTGTCAGTTTGGAACATTTGTTCCTATTAGGAGAGTAAAACTTCAATAGTTGAAGATGTATGTACTTTTGTGTGTTATTATTAAGTTAATATGTTTTAGGGCGATAGTGTGTGTGTGTGTGTGTGTGTGTGTGTGTGTGTGTGTGTGTATGTGTGTGTGTGTATTTTTGTTTGATGTGACATAGGCTCAAATGGAGATGACAAGAAACAACTGTATAAAGGATTAACCTGCCAAACAGTGCATGCATGTAACACAAAAGCTGGAACTAGGCATTTAACAAAAAAAAAAAACTATTATACATAAAAGGTGAGGATAACAATCCCTCAGTAATATGATTCTTTCTATAATGTCTTTAAACGTTACTGGTCTTACAGATAAATACAAAAAAGAAAAAGTAGTGAACTATATTAAAAACGTAGAGTGCAAATAGCTATGCTACAGGAGACGCACTTGAAAAGAACTGAACATGTGAGTTTGACAAAGAAAGGTTTTCAAGATGGTTATTCAGTGGAATACTTGGGGCAAAGGAAGAGAGAAGTACTTATATTTGCTTCAATAATTCTAGAAGAGAATAAAAAAGACAATAATGGTAGATTTGTAGTTCAAATGGACTACTGGCAAGGGAGGAGGATTACACTGGCATGTATTAACATTCCATAGAAAACTGCTATAATGGAGCTTAAGAAAATTCTGGGAAAATAATCAGCTTTCAGCAAGGAATATTACTTATAGGTGGGGACTGGAATTTATTTGCAACAGTGAAGATGTGTCTGGGTTCCCAGAACGGGATCAGAGCAAAACACTTGTTGCACTTGAAGTTCAGAGGAGAGGCAAAAAGGTCACAGCAAGGCTGGCCCCAACAGCTGAAAATTTTTTTTTGCCACTGACTGGTTGAGGGACCACTTGTGAGGAGTCAGAATGGACCTGTTGAGTCTGTCTGCTAGAAAAAGAAGTTATTTACTTACCATAATATTCCATGTGTGTTGTCCATCTCGACCTTTACTCTCACTGATGGGTCGGATCCGATCATTCAGATTCATCTCGGCCATTTCAAAAGCTCGAGGCCTTCAGCAAAGCTTGTGGGCATTTTTCCTTACCCATAATGCAACTCCCTAACTTTCTCAGATCTTGTTTTCCCCAGACAACTCATATGGTGGTAACTGTTATATATATTTAACAAAACATTATTTCTGAGGCTACGGAGTCCTGTAATAACCAATTAGTACTACTTGGTCTCCCAGGAGTGTTGGCAGGGGGTATGGAGGGTGGGTTGTGAGAATAAAGGTTGAGATGGACAACACACATGGAACATTATGGTAAGTACATAACTTCTTTATGTGATGTTGTCAATCTCGCCTTTATTCTCACTGATGAGACCGCATCCCAAGCTACCTGATTCTTGGGTTGCTCATGGGAGAATATTCCTCAGAACCATAGAACCAGAAAATGCTCCAGTCCTAGAGGCCAAATCCACTTTTTAATGAGTAATAAACGTACGAGGTTTTGTCCTTGTTGCCGAAGCACAGATATTATCCAAAGATAACCTAGCTTGAAAGGCTGCAGAAGTGGCTACTGACCTACTGGAATGAGCTTTAACATTGTTAGAAAGAGTTTTGTTCTTAGAATTGCAAATGAAGGGTATACATTGTGAAAGCTAATTGGATAAGGTAACTTTGGACACTGGTTGGCCTTTTCTAATATCAGAACACGAAATAAAGAGCTGATCTGACTTTCTGATTTCTAAAATTCTGTGGAAGTAGAAATGTAATTTTCTACGAACATCCAGAAGATGCAGTGAATGTTCCCCTTTATTTTGGAAGTTTGGGAAGAAAATTGGCAGCTCGATAGATGGTGATGGTGATGGTGATACAGATGGTGGCTTGGCAGACGAAGCTTGTAATTCTGAAACTCTCATTGCTGAAGTAATAGCCACTAAGAGGTATGTTTTCCAAGAGAGAGACTACTATTCACAGGTAGCAGGTGGTTCAAAAAGAAGAGAAATAATGTTTGACGAGAAGAAATTCAGATCCCAAGGTGGTAACAAAGTCTGTTTGACATGATTCCAGAACCATTTTCTCCTATATGAAAATTTTAAATTGCTGCCAAATGAACTCTAACAGTGGCTGCAGCAGCACCTTCACTGAAAAGTTTTGTCAAAAATAGAATTTATGGACACATTAAAGGGATCTATCTGATTACTGCTGGCTGAAGCCACAAATCTCTTACATTTACCTCTGTACAATTTTCAGGTAGATGACTTATAGGAAAATAACAAAATATGTTTAACTGGAGAAGAAAGGAAAGGAAACCTGGCAATTAGGGGAACTGGAGTAGCCAAGTTACTAGTTTGAGATGGTTCAGCTTGGGATGAACCATTCCTGATGGGTAAGAAGGTCTGGATCAGGGTCAAGAATCTTTTAGTTATGTACTTACCATAACGATAGATGTATGTGCTCCATCTCGCCTACATTCATTACTGACGGTCTCCGACTCGGCCGCTATAACTAGCACGAAGTCTCTCATTGGCTGGGCTAACCCTGTATCCCAGGATGCACCACACCCAACCCCCCAGATCTTGTTTGCCCCAATATTATCTTCCCACATACACCACACCACAAGGATATATATGTAAGAGGAGAGAAAAAATAATATCCTCAGAGGGATCAGAATACAAGTTTCCTCCAAGTCCAACAGGTAGGGGGAAGGAGGGCGGGTATGTAAGAATGTAGGCAAGATGGATCACATACATCTATCGTTATGATAAGTACATAACTAAAAGATGTAATGTGATCCTATCTCGCCTACATTCATTACTGACGGGACAGCGTCCCTAGCACTTAAATCCTGGGAGGTTCATTGGAAAACACTCCTGAGCACTGTGGAAGCAAAGGAAGCCCGACCTCTAGAGGCCACATCCAGTTTGTAATGAGAAATAAAGGTATGTGGAGAAGTCCAAGTAGCCGCTGCACATATCTCATCTATGGATAGTCTAGCATGAAAAGCCACTGAAGTTGACATAGCCCTGGTAGAATGCGCCTTAACTGGAAAGGGAAGATTCCTACCCGCTAATGCATAAATAAATGAGATGCAGTCCCTAATCCACTTAGCTATGGTGCCCTTAGTTACAGATCTGCCAATTCTATTTTCCAAAAAGGACACAAACAACTGATCTGATTTCCTCTCCTGTTGTGTCCTACTTAAATAAAACCTCAGTTGTCTATGCACATCCAACTGGTGAAATTTGTATTCTGCTTTGTTGCAAAACCGTGGAAAAAAGACCGGAAGCTTGATAGACTGGTGGAGACAAAGGGCAGAAGAGACCTTAGGGAGAAAGGAAGGATTAAGTCTCAGAGATACTCTGTCCTTATGAAAAATCAAATGAGGAGGTTTAACAGAATGGGCTTGAAGCTCCGATACCCTTCTGGCTGAAGTTATGGCTACCAAAAAGGCAGTCTTCCATGGCAAAATTTTCAATTCGCAAGAGGCTGCCGGCTCAAAGGGAGAAGGCATTAAAGCTCTGAGCACCACATTTAAATCCCATGGCAAAACGGGTTGCGAAACTGGAGGGCGAAGCAACCAGGCTCCTTTCAGAAAGGCTTTACACAGCTTATGACTCATGAGGGAAGGCTCATATGCAACATGATAATTAGAGATTGCTGCCAACTGAACCTTTATAGTGGAGGCAGCCAAATCCTGTCTAAAAAGTGTTGCTAAGAAATCTAACACCGCCGACACAGGGGCTGTAAGGGGATCAAGATCACGTTGCTGAGCCCAAATTGCAAATCTCTTCCATTTACTAGAGCATATTTTCCAAGTAGAAGACTTGTGGGAGGAGGACAGAATATGTACTACTTCCGGGGTAAGGACATGCTGTCTGACTAAGGTCGGAAGTGGAGAAGCCAGGCAGCGAGCTTGAGAGTTTGTAGGGATGGATGGAGCTGTCCTGACTGATGAGTCAATAGGTCTGGAGCTGGGTCCAGAATCCAAGGACCATCCACCGCATACTTTCGAAGAAGGGGAACCAAACTTGATGGGGCCAGAGTGGTGCGATCAAAATCATCTTGCTTCCCAAGCAGGTAGCCTTCTAAATCACTCTTGGCAGAAGAGGGACGGGCGAGAAGGCGTAGAGCAGACCGGAGGGCCAATTGTGGACTAGAGCATCCCTGGGTGACTCCCCCTGTGGGGGGATCAGAGTGAAAAAAATGCTGCACTTCGCATTCAGGGGGCTGGCAAAAAGGTCGCAGCAGGGAAGGCCCCACCTGGAGAAGATCTGAGCAGCCACTCGATTGTTCAGGGGCCACTTGTGAGGCATCAGAATAGCTCTGCTCAGCCTGTCTGCTATCACATTGGACTTCCCCGGAATGTGCGTTGCCACTAGAAAGCGCTGGGAAGCGATCGCCCAATTCCACACTCTCATGGCCTCTCTGCAAAGGGGGTAGGATTTGGTTCCTTCCTGCTTGTTCAGATACCAGACAACCGACATATTGTCGGAAAGAATTGCAATAGTTCCCCTGGGAAGAGAGCTGTGAAGTGCCTGCAACGTTAGAAGCACCGCTCTCATCTCCAGAACATTGATATGCAAGTGAACCTCGTAGACATCTCAGGTGAGCTGTCATCAGGTGAGCTGTCGCCACTGCCAGACACTTGGTGAACACCCTGGGGGCTGGGGTGAGACCAAAGGGCAGGGCCCGGAATTGAAAATGACTGTCTCCCAGCTGGAAGTGTAAATGATTCCTGGAAGCCTTGTTTATCTTGATGTGATAATAGGCATCCTTGAGATCAATGGAGCACATCCATACTCCTTTTTCCAGCAATGGGAAAATGGATTGCAACGTGACCATTCGGAACTTGGACTTCTTTACAAAGTGGTTTAAACGGCTGAGATTCAGAATGGGTCTCAAGTCCCCTGTTCTTTTTGGCACCAAAAATAATCTTGAGTAAGTTCCTAATCCAATCTGGTCTGCGGGGACGGGTTGGATGACTCCTTTTCCTAGCAGATTTGAGACCTCTATTGCTGCCTGATCCCGTTGACTGGGTGGAACATCCGGGATTTTCCTTGATGGCAGGGGGGGACAGATAAAGGGAATGGTGTAACCTCCGGTGATGATACGAAGCACCCATCAATCCTGAGTGATGGACTCCCAGGCCTGAAGATGCTCCAAAATACGACCCCCCGACTGGCTCCAGAGACACACAGTAATCCCTCAGGGACGTTGGTAGGAGGAACCACGAAAGGACTCGCGGTCTCCTGTATTGCGGGGGCCTTCACCGCCTCTAGGGTGACGCCTTCCATTAAAATTCCCCCCTCCTCTGCCCCTGGAGGGGGGTTCACTTTGATGGGCAGGGGAAGACTTTTGAGACTTTCTGAACCACATTTTTCCTCCTCTCTGAGCCTTGGGATAAGGTCTAGTGGGAAGTGAAAAATGGGCACCAACGGCAGACAAAGTCTTACCCTCCTGCTCACATCTAGTGAGGGTGTCTTTCACTTTGGGTCCAAAAAAGGAGGACCCGTCGAATGGGGCGTCTGTGAAAGAAGACTTGAAAGCCTCTGCAAAATGACACAAGCGCATCCAAGCTTGCCTCCTAAGGGCTATGCCCAAATTCGCTGCTCTACCCGCCCCCTCGGCTGCAAAAGATATGAGCCTCATGGACGAGTTGACGATGGAAGAAAGGGTAGACAGCTGGGCGTTAACAGACTGGGCCAACGCCTCAGGCAAGTTACCTGACAGGGTATCTCCCTTTGGAGCCACGTAAAATGACACAAGTAATTCAGCGACTGCAAGGTAAAGGTCGCTAAGGACAAGGTACGCTTCCCATACCTATCCATACTCCTAGACTCCTTATTAGGAGGATGGATGGAAGTAGAAGCCTCTGCCACGTCCTGCTGAGTGGCAGACGCCACCACCATAGCATCCACAGGTACTCCCTTGGTCAAAAATTATTTTCCAGGAGGCGCAGATAAGAACTTATTGGGGCGGCTAGGAATTGGCTCCACAGAGTCAGGATGTTCCCACACCCTTCGACAAATAAGATCCAATAATTCATCGAAGGGTGGAGACACCCAGGAGGTGGAAGGCTGGGCTCTGAAGGCCTTGAAGAAGACCGACTCCTCCTCAGAAGGGTTTTTGGATGGCCAGTCGCCCCACTGTCTCAAGATCTCCAGGATATCGGAGAACGAGACATCATCAGAGGACAACTTCGGGGACCCTTCTGCATCATCGAGGTTGGTATCCATGGTGACAGACTCATCTGGGGAGTCTATGTGCTTCCTCTTACACAACTTCTTCCTGGGAGGTTCCTCAGGCACGGACTCTGAAGGGCCCTCAGAAAGCAGGAGACCACACATGGAGGTATCCTCAGGCCTAGGAGCCCCGCTGTCCAGAGATAGGGGGGCAGCAGAAGCTCTAGTCGCAGCGTCTGGGGATGGAGTTGCTGATTCAGGTGAAGTCACTACGGACTTGGCCAGCGCGCTCCTCATAGCCTCAAAGGCAGGTCCACCAGAATCGGACGAAAAACCCGCCTCCGAGACCATGACCAGAGTCAGGGTACCCCTAGCCAAAGCACCAAGGGGGAGACTCGGAGCCGAAGCCTGAAGCCCCAATGTATCCCCCTCAGGTTCGACTGAGGACACCCGAGTACCGAAACCTGTAGAAGGGATGGAAAAGGTTGGAGCCGAGGTCGGATCCAAAAGACTAGCAGGAGGTTTCGGAGCCGACCCAAGGACTTAACTGGATTCATCAGACTCCGGCTCCGATGACACTGAGGTTGTCGGAGGAGGAAGAAATGGAACTGATATCGTGGCTGGCTCCGGAGCCGATTGAGCTGGAGCCAAAAATGATTTAGTTAACACTGGCGACTGGAGGAGCCTCTGGACCACCCTATCCACATCCGAATCCGACAGTCTGGAGGACTTGGAGGAGACAGAAGAGGGTCGAGAAACCTTCTCTGTCGGAACAGAGACAAGGCTGGGGGAACGGCTCTGAGTCGGCTCCAAAGTGATCGGAGCCGAAGCAGACTCGAGAACCACCGCAACCTTCTTCGGTGCCGACGACCGTGGAGTCGAAGAAGCCAACCCCGAAACAGACAAGACTTCCTGCGGCTCCGAGACCAGTGGAGCCGAGGAAGGAGACATAGCCTTAGACAGTACCTCCTGCGGCGCCGAGACCAGTGGAGCTGAGGAAGGAGATATAGCTTTTGACCTTTTCTCCGGAGGCTCCGATGAACTAGCTGGAGACTTTTTTTTAGACTTAGACCTGGATTTCTCTGAGGGGGGAGAAGACGCTAAAGTTTCCTCAAAGGAGGGTTTAATCAAACCCTTAAGGATAAGCTTATTTTTCTCTCCTGTAAGACCCTGGAAGAGAAGGCATGACAAACACTGCAGGATTCCTGCAAGTGTATGGCACCAAGACAGTAAACACAGATGGCGTGGCCATCAGTCAAAGACATTTTATATGCACATTTGGCACATTTTTTAAAGCCAGATGGCTTATGTTCTTTTTGTTCCTTGCCATACATAAGGAAACACGACCGCACACTCAGCAGCACAAGGAGGGAGGGTGGAAAGGGCTCTAACTTAAACGTCCGAACACTAAAGACACAAGATAGGGCAAAGGCCCTCTAACTCAAACGGGCCTAGCCCACCAAACAGAAGGATTACACACAAAAAAACGCACTCAATCACAAAAGGGAAACAACAGACAACATAGCTATTAAAATACCTTTTTGCAAATAATCACTCGAGCAAACAGTTATTAAAGTAAAAAAAGAGGGTACTTAGCCACTGCCAAGTCGAGACCACGTCATTACTCTAGGAGCGGCAAACGAGATCTGGGGGGTTGGGCGTGGTGCATTCTGGGATACAGGGTTAGCCCAGCCAATGAGAGACTTCGTGCTAGTTATAGCGGCCGAGTCGGAGCCGATTCTCGGCTCCGAGCCCATCAGTAATGAATGTAGGTGAGATAGGATCGCATTACATCCATGGTTCATCCTGTACATGAGGCTGAAGAAAAGAGAACCAGATTTGGTGAGGTCAATAGCGGAAATTAGGATTACTGTCGTCTCCAATAAACTTGCTTTCTACAAAAATTTGGGAATTAGAAGGACTGTAGGAAAAGCATAAAAAAGTCCCAGGGGCAAATCGTGAACAAGTGTATCCCTTGGTGACTCCCCCGCAGGAGGGATCAGGTCAAAGTAGTTGCTGCAATTGGCATTAGTGGGTGATGTAAAGAGATAGCAGCATGGCTGGCCCCATTTTTGGAAGATCGCTTCCGTAACTCTCTGACTGAGGGACCACCTGTGCTGCCATAAAATGGCTCTGCTCAATTTGTCTGCAATTATGTTGGATTTCTCCGGAATGTACATTGTCAGAAAGTGGTTAGAAACTGTTGCCCATTGTAAGATCTCAGGGCCTCTCAACGAAGGGGGTAAGATCTGGTCACCCCTATTTGTTTATGTACCAGACCATAGATATGACGTCTGACTGGATTGCTATCAGTCTCAGATGGAGGGAGTGTTGAAATGTTTGCAATGCCAAAAACACCGTCATCATCTCTAGGATATTTCTGTGCAAATGAGTCTCATGTTGCCAGATGCCCTGAACTGTTTTCCCTAGATAATGACCCCCCCCACCCTATTTGGGAAGTGTCCGTGGTCACCGTGGCTTGGGGTTGAGTGGGAATGAAGTGACAGCCTTGAAATACTAATGGAGAGTAAATCCACCATTGGAGATCCTTTTCTATTTTATGTGACATGGGCAGTTCCAGACTTGACCACTGTGTTGAAAGTAACCATTGGAGTATTCTCATATTGAGACAAGATAGAGAAACAAGTACAATTGAAGCAACCACTCTTCCCAGTACTTGGAGAACGAGTTTTGCAGAAGCTTGTTTCTTCCTCATTAAGAGACTTACATAATGGCGAAGATTGCATACTCTGTCTTGTGGAAGTTTAGCCAGAGTGTTCACGTAGGAAAAACTGTCCGAAAGCTAAAGGACAGGATTGGGGAACATCTTAGTGCCACTAAAAGGAAAGACGGCCACAATGCACTACTTAATCATAGTGCTGGTTGCCCGGATTTCAAAAAATTCATTTTCTTTGTTATTGATTGTGTGGTACCTAATTGTAGGGGTGGCGATGACAGACTTCTTGTTGAAACCAAAGAAGTAAGGTGGCAATTGAGGTTAAATGCCATGCGACCACCAGGGCTCAATGAAGGTATTTTCCTTATGCCTGTTTTAAAGCATAGATCTAATATTATTTAGTTTATTCAGTGTACTGGGTAAAAGGTTTATTTTGTATCTGAACCGGATGTACAATGCGGATGGAATAGTATTAGGAATAAGTTTGAAACCATGGTTTGGTACAGTTGTTTATGAATTCAAAAGGAAAATGTCATTAGTTTTTCAGCTTGATTACGTTTATTGGCAGTGTTTGCTGCTATGGTTGTCTACAATTTATCTACATAAGTGTTTTTAATTCTTAGTAAGCTTTTTTAGCATTCATCACGTTTACTCAAAATTTTTTTAAACAATTGGTTATTTATGGTATTCTGCAAAAATATTTAGATCATGTCGAGCCTTACATGCATTGTCAAATGGTGTTTTTATTTGTTGTAGATTAAGTGATTTGCACTAGGCACTGTTTTATGGACGGTTTCTGCCTTATGTTAAGCTATGGCTAATGATTGGCTGATTAATTAATTGTTTGAAATTTTTACTATTTATTCTGTTGTAGTAAGAGGTTTTCTTTGACTATGATGAAGCCAATTACTGGCAAAAGCACTTAGTCAAAGGAACGTATTGTCAATAAAGCCGGTGTGTTCCAGGTCATTGCTGGGATTTCTTCCTTCATCGTCTTTCCATTTGCATGATGTAGTGCACATCATGAAGGTCTATAGAGCACATCCAATTGCCTTTTTCCAGGAATGGAAATATCAGCTGCAGTGTCACCATCTGGAACTTGGTCTTTTGACAGATTTGTTCAGATTGCTGAGATCCAAGATGGGTCTCCAGACCCCTTGTTTTCTTTGGAACTAAAAAACTTTTGAGTGAGTTCTGGATCCTCTCTGGTCTGCGGGGACTTCTTGGATGACTCTTTTTCTTACCAACTTTTGAATTTCTAATGTTGCTTATTCCTTCTCACTGGGTGGAATGTCTGAACTCACTTGTTTACGGGACTGGGGAAGGAGAAGGGAATGACATATACCCTGGACATTATGTCCTGCACCCATCTGTTGTTTATCTTTTGCCAGGTTTTGTGGTACAGAGACAATTGCCTCCCAACTGCCTCCAGAGGTGAGCAATCGGACACTCCTTCAAGAGTGCTGAAAGGGTCTACAAAATAAAGATTCTCTGGAGCCCTGGTTCTATGGGCTTCCCCTGCCACAAAACCGGCATCTTCCATTACTGTTTTCCCCTCTGCCTCTAGGAGAACTTTCACCCTGTGTTTCCTGGAAATATCTTCGTAATATTCTGAACCACATCTTCCCACTACCTCTCTAACCTTTGGGAAAGGGTCTGGTAAGTGTGGAAAATCTCACTCCAACAGCAGACAAGATCTTGCCCTCCCCACACTTGGTAAGCATCTCTTTTACTTTAGGCACAAAAAGAGAAGAGCCATCAAAAAGGGCGTTAATGAAGGGAGACTTGTAGGGCTCCACAAAATTGCAAAGGCACATCCAGGCCTACCTCCTGAGACAGATGCTTGAACTCATCTCCCTACTCATTCCATCTGCTATATAAGATAGCCTCATAGAAGAGTTTAGGACTTTATTGAGGGTGGTGAGCTGAGCACTGAATTTATCTGCCACCATGTCAGCTACAGCTCCCTGGAGGGAGCCTGAAGGCCCCTTCAACAAGAACCTCTGTAATCTGGTAAAGTGGGTAAGGTAGTTCAAAGACCATAGGCAAAGGTCGTTGATGGAAAGACATGCATTCCAATACCTATCCATGGTCCTGGAATCCTTATTCGGAGAATGGACAGAGGAACTGGTATCAGATAGTTCCTTTTTAGTGGCTGCCACCATGACCATGGCATCAATTGCTACACCTTTCATTAAGAATGACTTGTCCTTTGGGGCAGTAATGTACTTATCTGGTCTCCTAGCAGTAGATTCTATGGAATCTGGGGCCACCCAAGCCTTCTGAGAGATTAATTCAATAAGCTTCTCAGAAGGAGGAGTCACCCAAGAGGTTGAAAGGCAAGACCGAAAGCCTTCATCTGATTGCATCCACTAGTGTAGATAATTCCTGGAGATCGAAGACAGTTTTATGGGAACAAAGTAGTTAGTAGAGAGTGGACCACTGAACAGCTATGATCCACTGAAGAACCTTTATAAAGAACCTTGCTAATGAAACTAGAATGATTGCAGCTGCCATTGACCCCAGAGCCAGTAGATTAAGTCTTGCTGGAGGAGACGGTAGAACTAATAAGCCCTGAACCTGTTGTTTTAGAGCTAGTACGCGATGCATTAGTAAGGAAGCCACTTGTGTTGTCATGTCCAATTGTGATTCCATGAATTCTATGTTCTGAACAGGAATCAAGTTTGATTTTGCGAGATTTATCATGATGCCCAGCTGATTGAAGATCTTTACCAGATAATCTCTGGACTGTAGCACTTGATGCCTTGCTGGTGCAGTAAGGAGCCCATCGTGTAGATAGAGAAACATCTGGAATCCTTTTAGCCTCAGGTGAGCAGCTATGACTACCAAACGTTTGGTAAACACCTGGGGGATTGTGGTGAGTCCAAAGGGCAGTGCTCTGAACTGGTAATGACTGGCTCCCAGCCAAAAGCACAAGTGTCTTCTGGAGCACCTGCAGATTTTGATATGATAGTACACACCCTAACGATCTACAGAGCACATCCAATCCATTCCTTACAGAAAAGTGGATAAATGGACTGAACTGTAACCATTTTGTACTTGACCTCTAGATAAACTGATTCAAGTAGCTGAGGTCCAGAAAAGGTCTCAGGTCTCATGTTTTCTTTGGCACTAAAAAGAAGTGAGACTTAAGTTCGAAATCCTCTTTTTCAGTTGGGTTCTCTTGGATGACTCTTTTTGTAGAAGTTTTTGAAATTCTTGAATAGCGTACTCCCTCAGACTGGGTGGTACAGCAGGGAGTTTCTTCCTGGGACCTGGAGGTAACAGGGAAAAGGGAATACAATAACCTCTGGATATAATGTTTAGCACCCAGGTGATGTTTGTTATGTTTGTCCAGGCTTTTAGGTGCAAAGATAAATGACCCCCAACTGTCTCCAGAGATGAACAGTCAGGCAACACTTCAGGAGTGCTGATAGGGCTTGTCGATGAAAAGGTTCCCTGAAACCCTGATTTTGTGGACCCTCCCACCTCTAGGGTGGCATATGCTGTTAAATCTTCCTCCTTTGCCTATGGAGGAAGTGTCCCTGCACAGGTCCTGGAAAGGTCCTTGAGACTTCCTAAACCAAGTTTTCATCCCTCCTCGCAGATTCCTACAGAAGGTCCTCTGAGGGGTCGAAAAACTGATCCCCATGGCAGACAAAGTCTTGCCTTCTTGCTTGCTGTGGGTTAGTGTGCCGTTCATGGATGATCCAAACAAAGAGGAACCGTCAAAGGGGGCATTAATGAACAATGTCTTGAAGGGTTCTGCAAAGTCACAAAGTCAGTTCCAGGCATGTCTCCTAATGGCTATGCCTGCAGCGACTGCTTGCGAGGTGTCTACCACCATGTGTGAAATCTACCTCATTGAGGAATCTGCATGAGAGGAAAGAGTAGCCAGCTGGGGAGAGACCTTGTTCAAGTCCTTCTCTGACAAGGTCTCCGCAACACAGTTGATTAACTTCTTAAGCAGGTCATTCTGCAATCAGTTGAAATGTGCCAAATAGTTTAACAACCTTGGAGCGAAAGTAGCTGAGGTATAAATGTGCTTTCCATGTCTGTCCAACAGCCCAGAATCCTTGTTTGGTGGATGGATAGTGCAGCTTTGTTTGGCTAGCTCCTTTTTGTGGCTGTTGCAACAATAATGGCATCTACCAGAACACCTTTACTCTAATGTGGATGATCAGAGGGCTGGCTAAGGAACCTCTTGGGCACTTGGGGATAAGCTCAATCATGTCTGGTTCCTTTAAGGTCCACAGGGAAACTAAATCTATCAGCTCATCTGCCGGAGGAGACACCCAGGAGGTTGGATGGTCCTTCCCCAAAAGCCTCTAGGAACACAGATTCCTCAGAAAGAGGAGAATAGGAGGACCTGCTACCTTTCTGCCTAAGGAGTTTTAGGATGTCTCTGAAAGTGACTAAGGTGATGATAATGGAGATCCTTCTCCCTTACTGAAACCGGTGTTCTCAGTGAGAGACTCAATAGGGGAGTCTATAATCCTCCTTTTACACTTTTTCTTTCAAGGGACGTCCTCTGTGGGGTGTTCCTGGGAGGTATCAGAAGAAGTGGGGATACCATGGGGGATGTAGCCTAGAGGCTCCTCAGGACAGGCTGACCCTGAGTGAGAGAAGACAACTCTTTAATCCTAGAGAAAGCCCCTTCTGCAACCTGGAAGGCCGATGGACCTGGGGAGATCCACCCCCTCTCCTTCAGAGCCAAAGTTACTGGAGGAGAAAGAGCAGAGGCACCCAAGAATCCGAGGCCTCCCAATAGAATCAGATCCAAGCTGTCTGAATCTCCAAGGGGAAGCAATGGATCCCACAAAGTTGGAGTCAAAGGGAACCCTCTAGAGTCGGTGCCAACGTCACGGATCCAGGACCCATTCTGATCCAACAAAGACAAAGCAGGGCTGGTCAGGGATCTAGTTGGAGTAGAGGAAGGAAACTTCCTTGGATCTGACATCATCTCTCTCTTGGGTACCCAGGTTTCTGGGATTCCAAAACCAGGGATTGGATTGGAAAAGGAGTTTTCAAGGTAGGAGAATGAGAACTCATGGATCCCAGATGGGATGGAGATGGCATGACTCCATCTGGATCTGCGCCCTGAGGAACTTCCACATCATCCTGTCCACACTGGCCTCAGTGAAGCTTTGAAAAGACCTGGAATATGCAGAGGAAGCATGCCTTGATTTGGATAGAGTTTGAAGGACTTTTGAGGGAACAGCTGGGGATACTGATTACAATTGGAAGGCCGGTTTAAGGCTCCTAACCACTGGATCTGAAGCTTTGGGATCCGAGGAGGAGGAGGTTGCTTGTTGCAGGGGATCCTGCAGATCACAATCACTCTTTCCAAACTCATAGAGGACCTTGGATCCATAAGTGACTTAGAGGTGCTCAGAGCTGAGGAAGACGGATCTGAAATAACCTTCAGATCCGACGCATGCTTTGACACGCTGAGAGCCGCAGGTGACGGATCCAAAGAGATCTGAGAGGGGGCAATTGGAGACAACATGTTTGGAAAATGCAGGCAGCAAGGCCTTTAAAATGAGCTTGTTCTTGTGGTTGGCCACATCTTGGGGATTGAAAACCGCACAAACAACGCATTCCACATCTAGATTTCCTGGTCCTAAGCAAGAGATGCGCTTCTTGCGGGCATCAGTTGGGGATCTTGTCCCCACAAGAAGTGCATCTCATGAAGCTTGTTGGTTTTCTCAGACATAACCAGAGAGAGAGAGAAGCCACAGCAGCAGGTGCACATGCGCGTGTGCAGGCGCCCACACACACACACACACACACACACACACACACACACACACACACACACACATTTGATCCTCTTGGTGAGGTACTTTTGGGGTCTTTCCAGTTGCTGCAGGTGTCTGGTAAGGTACATCCCAAAAGGGGCATTGTACTCAATTATGGGCCTGATGAGGGATGAGTAAAGAGGCACGATGACCTCCCCTGATCTAGATGTGAATCCCTTCATGATTAGGTGGGCTATATAAAATGTTTTTCTAACCACTTTGGCCACGTGGTTGTCAAATGAGAGATTGCTATCAACTTGGGTCCCCAGGTCCCTAATTACTTCTTCTGTACTTAATGGATTACCACATATGTGGTAATTTGTGAGCACTTTGTTTTTGCCAAAGGGATGACTATACACTTTTGGCATTTAGCTTGAGGCCATGGCTCTGGCACCAGTTGTCTGTTTCTATGAGGCCCTTTTGGAGGATGCTTGTGTCGGCTGGAGAGTCGATTATGGTGCCCAGTTTGCAGTCATCTGCGAACTTGGTCAGCCACAGTCCTTCCGTGTTGGCCTGTACCTCAGAGAAATATATACCGAACAAGAGAGGTCTCAGGACTGAGCCTTGTGGGACACCACTTGTAACTGGTTTGGAGTCTGACATGGCTCCAGCAATTCTAACCATGTGGGTTCTGTCCTTGAGCCAGTTTGCAATCCATCTAGTGACATAGGGGTTTATATTTAAGCTGGTGAGCTTATCTATAATGCCCGAGTGGGGTATTGTATCGAAGGCTTTTGTGAGGTCCAGGTAGGCTGTGTGGACCACCTTCCCCTCGTCAATCGCCTTGGTGACTGTTTCAAAGAAATCAACCAGGTTTAAGAGTCAGGATCTGCCCTTAACAAAGCTGAACTGGGTAGGATCCAGTGTCTGTAGGTCCCCAATATCTTTATTTATGAGGTCCATGATGATCCTTTCCATAGCTTTGCAGACCAAGCTAGTCAGGCTTATGGGGCGATAGTTTCCAGGATCTGTTGAGGCACCACCTTTATGGAGAGGGACCACTGTTGCTGTACGCCACTCTTTGGGCACATATCCTGTAGTAAGGCTGAGATTGAACAGTAGTTTTATGTTTGGGTTTAGCTCTTCCTGGAGTTCATGTAGGACGCAGCCCAGGACACCGTCTGGTCCCATTGATGCTGTGTTTTGCTTTGGAGAGGCGGCTCTTACCTGAGCATCTGAGATGTCAGGGGGGCAGCACTCTGCTGGGATAGATATTTGCCCTTTTGGTGGGGGGGGGAGTTTGCGCTGAACCTGTCAGCTAGGATGTTGGCAATGTCTGTGGGTTCAGTGTATTTTTTGTCATTTTGGACTAATTCTGAGCATATCTGGGAATTACCACCCAGGTTCCTAACATAACTAAAGAAAGCCTTGTGATTATCCTTAGTGTCCTGTGCAATTTTTCTCTCGAAGCTGGCCTTAGACAATTTTATGAGTGCCCGTAGTTTTTTGCTAATACTGATCAGTGATGCCTTCCCTTTTTGGGATTTTGCTCTATCATTTAGTAGCTTCCCCCTTCTATTGTATAGTTTGTTTATGGCTGGGGTCCACTAGACAGGACGTCTGCCTTTGGAGGATTGGGTCTTGGTTTTATTTGGGATCGCATGATCCATGCATTCCTGAAGGTGTTCATAGAATGCGTTTATAAAGGATTCTGCGGTCTGGGCTGTATTTTCCACAGGCCCGGGGCTTTGAAGGATTCCACCTCGGTTTTGAGGAGTGTGAAATTTGCTTTAGAGAAGTTTTTCACTGTGGTTTTCTGGGCAGGGGCTGGGGTCGGGATGTGACTATCTAGTGAGATTAGTTTATGGTCTGATCTTACCAGTGAGGGATACACTTCTGGTCTGGAGCATAGAGTCCCCATGTTGGTGATGATCAGGTCCAGTATGTTTTCCCCTCTTGTGGGAGTGGTAACAAGTTGTTCCATAGCATTTGAGTTTATAAATTCTAGGAACCTTTGGGCCAGGGTGTTGGAGCTAGAGTAATGCTCCCAGTCTATGTTTGGGTAGTTGAAGTCGCCCAGTATAATGGTGTTTGGAGACCTTCATATTTTCCAGTGTTCTCAGGAAGGCCGAGTGGGGTTCCTGGGTTTGGGAGGGTGGTCTGTTGCAGGCTATAAACTGGAAGGCAGCTTTACCCACTGTTAGTTTCACATGGATAGTCTCTGATGCTTCGTGCTGTGCCACCAACCTGGAGGTGTGGGTATCTTTGACGAATATTGATACTCCCCCTCCTTTTGTGGTTCGGTCCAAGTTTTGGGGCCGAAAAGCATGGTATGAGGTATAACCTGGTAGTGCTGGGGTGCTCTCGGGAGCCCTGAACCAGGTTTCTGTTACTGCACAGATATCGATGTTCTCCATGCTAAGGAGAGTTTTGAGTGCGTGCATCTTGAGGTTTAGACTTCTGGCGTTGAGTAGCATTACTCTTAGTTTCTAATCCCTTGTGATACCTATGGAGGTGGGTTTGTCTTTTGAGCCTTGCCTAAAAAGGGCACTATGGGGGTAGCAAGAGCCTTTGCCAATATCCGAAAGCGCAGGGGTGACAGGTGCAAGCCGTCCCTAGCCATTCCCAAGCTAATTCCATGAACATCAGTACTCTAGTACTCTTCCGTGGCAGGCAAATACTTATCCTTTCCTCATTTTCTGATGCAATTAAAATACCACTTAATGTTTTCAACCTCTAATATCAACCTGCACTTTTAGATAAGCAGGATCTGATAAGAAAATTCGTTTCTGAGTTTTATTTTATCACAACGTATTTTTGTGAGTAGTGGAAAAATAAGTAGCATATCTTTTTTATATCTTTTTTAATTTCTCCAAGTCTTTTGGGTTTCTAATACCGTGAATGGAATGGACCCCATTCCTAAGTCAAAGTCTGATTAAAATTCATGATTAGAATTGTTTCAGTCTTTGATGTTAGCCAGAAGTGCTGTTCGCAGCACCCGCAATGTGCCCAGTAATGACTCCTTCTGCAGTTCACATGGAGTTATAGGTACTGCTAACATATCTAAATATGACTGCAAATTCTTTTTTATAAGACCCATTGCTCCTTCTGCTATTGGAACTGTCTGGGTATCATTCTTCCACAATGCTTTCGTTTCTGCCTGCAGATCCTGAGATTTTTTACTTTGTCTCTCTCTGTACGCAAGACAGTATAGTCACTGGGTATGGCAATTTCAATGATCAATGCTACTTTTGTCTTCTTTTCTTGGACCACTCTATCCGGTTTTCTAGCATCTATCTTTTGAACTGTTTGTAATGGATGATCCCATGTGATGTAGACTTCTTCATTTTCTGTGATGCTTTGTGGCTCATGTTTCCAATGTTTTTAGGCCACTTCAGTACCACAATGTTTGTACAATACACCGTGCAACAGTCTCGCCGCATTATTATGCCTTTCAGTATACAGTCCCTCTGCCATTATTATGTCGCAACCAGCAACAAGGTATGCAACCGTTTCTAATTCGGCTTTACAAAACCTACATTTGTCTGTTTCTCCCACATGTTCAATGGACTTCATAAACCAATGTGTACGCAGCCCACTATCTTGGGCTGCCAATATTAACCTTTCATCTCTTGGTTTGAATTCGCCTCTCCTTAACCATTCCTGTGTTCGTTCCTGATCAACATGAGGTTGTTCCATAAGTTTCCTATACTTGCAACTATATTTATGCATTTTCTACATTTCTTGCCTTCTCATCTGGTCCGTCACCTTATATTCTTTCTTTTGTTTTTTGGCACATTCAGTTGCTGACTGATTTTTATCTACTTCTGGTTTGATTTCCACTCCTGCTTGACACTGATAAGCCTCTGCTAGATTAAGCAGAGAAGTCATCTTAGATTTATTCTCCTCATGTTTCACAACTTTCATGGCTGGGTCTTGTGATGTCAGCAGATATGTGTGGAGTCCCACGACTGCAGATCTATACATATAATCAATTTCAAGGTGGCCCATCCCTCCTTCGGAATGCGGAATATATAATCTCGGTATGCACTGATTTTTATAAATCATCTGGTGAGCATGAAGCAGCCTTCTTGTTTTCCTCTCTAATCTATCCAACACATTTTGGGGCCAGTCAGTTACTCCAAAACTGTAAGTTAGGACAGGAAGAGCAAATTGGTTTATAGCTTGGACTTTGTTCCTAGATGTCAGTGCTGTTTTCAGGATTAATTTAAGTCTTCTGAACTATTCCTTACTAAGTTTTTTTTCGCATTTGTTCATGTTTTACTGTTGATTCTTCATCAATTCCCGAGAATTTATACAGTCCTTCTTGCTCAAGTTCTTTTATATCACATTCTTGTCCCAAACTGATGTTTTCCTGGTGTTGCAGTTTTCCTGCTTTAAAGGTTGCTTTTGCAGATTTATCAAGACCAAATGACATTCTTATATCATCTGAAAAAATTTTGACAACTTGCAGTTGTGCTTTCAGTTCCTCATCTGATGAGCTATACAGTTTTAAATTATCGACAAAGAGAAGGTGAGAAGCCTTTACACTTTGTTGTTTTCTAGGAGCCAGATTATACCCATGGCCTAAACTGTCGAGTTTATACTGTTTATCTGATTTAATGTTACTAAAGGAGTTTCTGTTAAAATTACTAGTACGCAGTCACGAATGCAGTAGAATTATTATAGTTCTAAGTTGAGTTCATAGGAAATGTTTCTAAAAATGCATTTCTGTCACCTTGTAAATGGAATAACCTCCAGGGGGATATCTCTTGGCCACTGACTTTTCTTTATCACAGCTATAAATGCTTTTCAGTTGTCATCAGTTACACTTTTTTTAAATGCTGCTATTGTCTTGCAGTCCTATAAATGCAGCAAACTTACTGGCCTCAGAGAGTGAAATGTGAATGCTAACTATTTTTGCAGTATTTTTTCTGTTTATAAAAGCAATTGCTTTTTTTCAAAGAAGACATATATATTTTACCTAAAACAATACATAAAACTGAGCATTATTCCACAAGCCTTTTATTAAGGCTAAGCAAATATTAATTATCTGTGCAAAATGTGAAGAAGCACTGCAGAATACAGGGAAGTCAAAGATGGTAATTTAAATATTAGATGCGGCCCCAGAAATAATATGATTATTATCTAGCAAAAAGTATAAATGCTCACAACTTAAAAAATATCCAGGACTGTGCAAGACAGGATGGTACGGAGAATGGGTATTTTACACAGAAGCTATACAACTAAAGACAAGACAACTTTTTCTTCAGACTGGGAGCGGAGCAATTCATTATGTGGATACTATGTAATCACCCTATAGTGAACAGTTTTTGGATACAAAGTCTGGGAAACTGCAACTTGTTATGCCATTTTACTAACTTTTCTCTTTCGAACGTCTGTCTACTTCCAACAAGAACACAAAGGTTGTAACAGGATAGCTGGTCAACCACGCAGAGTGATATTTACATCACAGTTACAGACACCACGATTATTTCTTTCATTTTGTTCAGCTGACTGATTTCAGGATGAATACACTAGAAACATGCTTATCTCAGGTGTGACTATGCTGGTTATAACACATTTTAAGAAAAGGTCATCAATAAAGTACTATGTGTTGAGTCTTTTGGCTTTTCCCAGTTAGGGGTCGCCACAGCGGAACTCCGGTCCGCTAATGACTGGCAGTACATTTTTACGTGCCGAGTTGCCAGCCCTGACGCACAACCTTCAACGAAGGTACATTCACGCATGTCTCCACACAGAAGACGCTTTAGCTGAGAATCGAACAGGACAACGTCTTACTGTGAGGCAACAACTCTACCGCAGCACCACCACCGCAGTCAATAAAGTACTATGTGTACAAAACAATTAATAAAATGCAATTTGCCTTGACTAAACCTAAGGCAAAAAAGATCCATAACGTAAATCTAGAAAGGATATATTACTGTAATACAGTAATACACATTATCCATTTGTTAACAAAGACAAACTGTGAATTTTGAAAATGACTTGATCTGCAGCAGCAGGGAGAGTATTAACTGCACCAATGTAGCAAACAATGTTGTCATCCTTACCCTTGAAAAGATGTTTTCCAGTGAGCTGGTCAAGGATTTTCTGGCCTTGTTTTTCAAAATATCAAGCTTAAACCTGCCACTGCCTGCTGGATTTTCTGGGACCACAACACCTGAGGTATTCTATAATGAAAAAAAATCAATATTACTTCAAGATTAAAAGCAAGCTAAAGGCATTACATCTGCACAGATGTTCATTTGCACCTGGTTTCTTCAAGCACTGCAAAATATTACAAAATTATGAATGATGCTAAAACTACATTTGTTATACATACCACTCAGAATCAAAGACTGCACCCACAAAAAAACAAAAAGCTATCAATTATTTTTGCCTACAGCAAGTTAAAACCACCTCCTAGTATCAGGAAATGTCATTAACAATAAAGCAATGTTTTAAATCACAATGGTTACACAATTGTTTATTCAAGTAATAAGTACATATTGTCTCCATACTTCCTTTCACTGTGAGACACTTACGTCCACTAACAGCAAGCAGTTCCTTTACATATAACTATGTGCTAACTACCAAACACTTCTGGTCATACCTCTACCTCTTTGCACAAGAGATCTGGACAAAGCCTAAAATAATAGGAACAAAGGCTCAAAAATAGGGACAGATTTTAAATGTTGTTCTTATAGACATTTTCTGTTACTATAATAAGATGATTTGTGTTACCATGCATTTTCTGAAGGATATGAAGTCGGAAACTCAAATGCAAGTCATTCTTTAAGAATTTCAGTTTTCAGTGATTTGCCGGAAAGCCACAAATTTGATGAGGAATAGTCCAAAAATATGAGGCGAAAACCTGGACATTTGAGAGGTATGCTTCCGGTTCTTATTTACACACTACTTATGAAGCTTAAGTTGTTATTATCACTGCATTTATATTTTAAAGGCAGAAACTGGGCCATATTCTAAAAGAGTTTCTCTCAGTTTATGTCTGCCCTGATTCCGAAAGACTTGCTCTCAGTTTAAGTGACTTATTTCTGTGTAAGTCCTATCTGTAAACAGGCTTTAAACCGGGGGCCAGATTCCAAAAGGCCTGGTCTCAATCTACGTGGTCACTTACATTGAGAACAATTCTAAAGGAATCAAGGCCCTACGTGGACACTTACACTGAGAACAATTCTAAAGGAATCAAGGCCAGTGTTTCACTCACTCCCTTTGTAGAAATTCTGATCTTCCATCTTCTTAATTTAAAAAAAATGTCAAAAACTAAAACATATCTCTCAGACAGTCTTGCCCATCACATGAGTCATTGATTCTACCCTGGTATACAACACTGCCTTTACCAAACTGTGTAATCTTGGGACAGAACGGGGGGATTCCAGTCAATAATGCCACAAGCCACTTACAGTCCTTATTTTAGAGAAAATACATGAAATCCAAATAACTGTGTTCCTCCAACTTTCCATGTGAAGAGGGGCCACTAATTAAAAACTATTCCTAATTCTGAGCTCCTGCCTCTTACTTTTCTGTCTTTTGCTCAGGTATTTGCTGTATACCTAGGTGACCCATAGCAGGTATGAGCCAAGCTCCTGCTTGACTAGAAACTTGAAACAGGCTCAAGTCAAATAGACTTAAAAAGCCACAATGAGTCTAGCTAGGATTTTTGACTCACTTTCACCTTCTGCACAAGTTAAATCATCAGCCAAAACAGAAGAGGATCCTCTGCTGATGTCAAAGCTGCTATACCCAGACACCTTCTCAATCCTTACATTCAACAGAGAAATGGTACATATAACAGCTACGTCTACCAACAGTGTTACAAGTTATTGTAACTTACTTAGCCTTGATCTCCAGAATCAGGGAAAAAGTGAAAAATAATCAAGGACAATGGTTACAAACTGGGGGCATGCTTTAAATATTGCTGCTAATAACTTATAATACTGCCAAAAAGAGAGGACATGAATTAACATACATTTTCTGGAGTCAGGTAAGTCTGTAACTTTAAAAAGTGTCATTACTTTTATTATAATCGATTACCTTTCTTGAAAAAATTCACCAGTTTTGAGAGAAAGTGCAAAATTCTGAGCCAAAATAAGGGATGTCCCTGAAAACCTGATACAGTTGAGAGGTATATTTACCATGTGTTAACAAACATTCTTGTCTATAACAAGAATAATAATTCAATCTATTTTTGTCATGTTTTGAGGTTTGCTGTGTCTTATATAATTAGTTACATTACTTTTTATACTTTACTGTCACAGTGCATCACATTACAGGTGCACATACTATGACTATGGAAGGGTCAAACAAAAATGTTATGATTACCCACAAGCGGCACTCCTACTTGAATCAAACTCTGAAGAAACCACCTTGTACTTATATGACATCAACCACAGAGGTGTGATAAATGTTTAGCTACTTTGGTTTTAAACTGCCCCCTGTAACCGAAAAGCAGCTACTCAAGTTTACTTATGAAGCTCCTCTGTTTGAATTTGTTGAGCTTTCTGGGCTGCCACGAATCTATTTACATCAATACTGACTGCACCATTTCTGATAGACCTTGTAAAGTTACATGCATATTAGGTTTCTTGGCCACTGTACATCTTCCCTTGTCAATGTAACGACTTCCCTTGTCAATATACAGCCCATACAAAAATAAAACAAAAGAAATACATATTTTTATGCAGGAGGTTAAAAACTCTGTACACCCCACCAGGGCCGGTGCTAGTATTTTGGGGGCCCCCAGCAAGATTCAAGTTGGGGGCCCTACCCAGGAGAATATAAAGTGTGACCATATTGCCATCATGCCTCATTCCCTATCAAGCTCATGCAGCACCATTTAACAATCACTGTGCAGTGTTATTACATTCAGACCATTAAAAAGACTTGAAATGTCAAGGTACACACGGGCTGGCATTTAGTATCAATGTTACATTATGACAAGCCCCTGTACCACAGTAAGGTAGCCACTCACAATGGTACACACACACACTGACTGGGACTGAGCAGTGGTGCAGCAGTTAACTTTGTCACCCCCCCCTCCCCAGCAAGAGGTTCTCTGGTTCGATTCTCAACTGGGGTGCCTTCTGTGTGGAGTCTGCATGTCCTCTCTGCGTTCGTGTGGTTTCCTCCCACATTCCAAAGACATGCTTCTGCAGTATTTCTCACTGGGCCTCTGCTAAAAATAGGCTCTGTCCTAGTCAGGCATTCCCGGTCAACATATGTTAAATAAATAAAATTTAGTACAATAAATTATGACAAGCCACTGTACCACAGCAAGGTAGCCACACACAGAGTTTCACACACTGACTGGCATTTAATACTAATGTTGCATTATGACAAGTCCCTGTACCACAGCAAGGTAGCCACTCACATACACACACACACACACACACACACACACACACACACACACACACACACACACACACACACACACACTGACTGGCATTTAGTAGTAATGTTGTTACATTATGGCAAGCCTCTGTAGAGCATCAAGGTGGCCAGTCCCACAGAAGTACACAAAGACACCCACACAGACTCCCTCACACAGGACAGAGACACAAGGCAGACAGTTATCCAAACTCGCAGACAGGACATAGACACCCACACATGATGGACAGCACTACAGTAAGACTGAACATTAAGAATTTAAAATACTGGGCTTATGAACTAATAATGATGCTAGAATAAGATTTTGCAGTAGCATACATTGTGTGACCCCATATTTTTGAAGAAGAGACCAAAACTAACAAACATCTGGACATTGTGCAACATTCTCACAGCCCCGACCAACCTCCTAACCTCTCAGCATAATTCCAAAGCTGAAAATAACTGCAGAACAAAGGTGTAACATCCAGGATAGTTACAAACATTGCTATGATAAACTTAGATAAATATTAGAATAACAGGGATTGCATTAGCATTCATTACAATAATCAGTACAGTCTGCAGAACTCTCATAGTCCCCCCAAAAGTCTCAGCACAGTTCTAGAGGCAGTACAAACAAACAAACAAAAAAAAACAAGACAAGGATGTAACATTAGGAGGTTTAAAACATTGTGGTTATGAACTAATAAAAATGGTAGGGCAAACATTTCTATGATAAACTTGGAAAGATATTAGAATAACAGGGATTGCATTAGCATTCATTACAATAATCAATACATTCTGCAGAACTCTCATAGTCCCCCCAAAAGTCTCAGCACAATTCTAGAAGAGGTACAAAAAAAAAAAACAAGACAAGGAAGTAACATTAGGGGGTTTAAAACATTGTGGTTATGAACTAATAAAGATTGCAAGATGGCAGAATAACAGATTTTTCCAGTAGCATGCATTGTGTGAATTCACATTTTTGATGACTAACAGACCAAAAATACAGGTCAAACATCTAAACATTGTGCAAAAAAGGCGGAATCGCGCGACAGCGCTGCCGAATGAACTAGGAGACAAGCAAGGAGTGGAAGCGATGTTGAAACCCGCGGCTGCTTCATATGGGGGCCCTCATACGTGGTGAGATAATCGGGGGTTCCCTGCAGCTGCGGGTTTGGCAGGTGCCTAACGCCGGCTATGCCTCCCACTACCCTACCCTGCTAATTATAAACCGTTTCGACTAAGCAGATATCCAGTATAACCAAATTCAACCATGTACACACACACTCACACACACACACACACACACACACACACACACACATATATATATATATATATATATATATTTACATACAAATGCACGCACACACACAGATATATACAAAGACAAATATACACACACATATATACAAACACAAACACACACACACACACACACATATATATATAAATATATATATATATATATATATATATATGGATTCCTATTACAAGAACGAAAGTTCACAACTTTGAACTAGTAATAGGAAGCCTCACTTACGCAAAAGTTCACTTTAACGAAAGTACAGCAGCACAGTGGAGGACATCAAAAAACAAGCTATGTCCTCCACTATGGTGCGATACTCATGGACCTTAGGGTTAGGGCATGGGTTAGGGTAAGGGGATAGTTAGTAAAGCTATCCCCTTACCCTAACCCATGCCCTAACCCTAAGGTTCGTGACTATCACACCATAGTGGAGGACACTGCTATGTCTTTCACTGCACTGCAGTCGTCATGGACCTTAGTGTTAGGGCACGGGTCATGTAGGGTTGCCACCTTTTCAAATGCCCAAAGTGGGACATTTTTGGTACAAATGTTAGATTTTGCAGGCCAAAACAAGCCACCGGACAGTGCAAAGGACAGAACTTCACTTTTTTGCCTAAATAAAACTTATTCTTGTAGCATTTTATTTGCTTATTCTGTTTCTTATAACATTTAGGTGTTTTAGATACAGAATAACTGTTTTATGCAACTGTTACATAAAATATAGGAAATCATTTTGCCCTAAAATCTCAGGATATTTGCCATTTTTACAATTTTTTTGCAGGACACAACTGCCCAAAGAGGGACTGTCCCTCGCAAAATGGGCCAGGTGGTAACTCTAGGGTCATGGTAAGGGGATAGCCCTGAACTTCGCGTAAGTGCACTTTCAATTAAGTGCATTTTCACTGCGGTGTGCATTCCATACACTATTTCGAAGTAGTGAACCTTTGATCTAGTGTATGGAATCTATATATATATATATATATATATATATATATATATACACACACACACACACACACACACAAACACACAAATATATAGAAAGACAAAACATATACAAAGACAAATATGCACACATATATACAAATACACAAACACACACACATATACATATATATATATATATATATATATATATGTATGTATGTATGTACAAACACACACACTGAAATATTACACATAAAAGATGGTGGTTCAGGCTGCAGTTGCATTACTTTAATGCTCTTTATCTTGAGCTTTCAGATGGTGATTTGGTTGTCTCTGTAGCAGGTGAAGCATTCTGCAGCCAGGGTACAACCAGTACATCTCACACCAGTCACACTACACTAGGTTTGCAGGATCTGTACTGGCTGATAGTTTCCACCAGACGCATTTTTATTTTTTCAGTTTTGTTTCTGACCTACTGTTCTCTTTACAATCTGGGTCATGCACATCTAAAAGATTTGCTTATACCCCGTGCCCCAGAAAAGTATCTCATGTTGTCATGTCAGGACTGTGGGCATTTACGACGACTTACCTTAATACACTGAGCAGGCTTTCTTTTACTTACTTTGCTACAGTCCATTGGAACCAGCTATTTTCCTTGATTCAGGCATGTCAATCCAATCACTCCTTTGGGAGATCTCTGAAACACAGCCTACAATAACAGCATGGCAATATTTAAAGAGGGGCACTATATCCACTTTCATATATTTTTTTTTATATTTCACTTATGTATGATTTCCCACAGATGTTATTGTCAGACAAGCTGCAACTTAATATTTCATGCATTTTTATTTGCACAATGCCTAGAAATAGGCATTTAATTATTTTAAATAAGAGTGTAGATAGATATCTGTCCATTTTCTCACACTGTATAAGGTTGCATATCCTCTTAGAACACTACTTAACAAGTAAATTCACTAGGTTTAAGAGTTTTCCCTTTAGGCAGCCATCTCACTCCTGAGCCAGTCACAAGTCTGCCATCATCTGGGAGGATGTATGGATAAAGACAGGAAATAAAGGGATAAGTAATGACAGGATAGAGTGAAAACAACATGTAATGTGCATTTAGGAAGGAAGGCAAGTGACAACAATCTGAGGTGGAGGAGATTTGACTTGATGAGTGGTGCACTGGTTAGGAAAGTGATCAAGGTGGTTCCATAAGAAGATTACAGGGATATGTTAAGAGGCTCATATAAGGAAAGGAACTATGCAGGAGGGCCAAGACAATGGAATTGACAAGATGGGTTTGGGGAAGCAGACATTTTGAGCATTATTACCTATCAATATATGCATTCACAAGCCTTACGATGAACATGCTGTTACTTGCTGGGATATACCAAAGACGTGGTTGACAGAAGCAGTAAAGGAACCTATCCCTGCCTGCATCAGAATAAAACAAACCAGTTGGCAGCTTCTCGTTTTTAGAGTTTAATGACTCTTTCAATTCAGTACTTGCTATCTACAGCGTCTCAAGTGGTGGATTTGGGAATTTAAGGCTGCTTAGCTCCTTATGCTTGAATATGGAAGAACATTTTAAATTTCTGAAAGAACTTTCATGTACTAATAAAGCTGAGAACATTCCTTGGGAGACGTAAACTACTTTAATTTTAGTTTCTGTTTTATTTAAGTGTTTAATCATTAAGCACTATATACAGAATGAAAAAATAGTAACAAAACACTAGTTATTTGCAGGACAAAGTTCAAACTGCAACCTGGAGCAACTGTTCATTGCGCCAGTTCATTTGTAACATTGCAATTCCCATAAGGATCTATTCTCGAACCACTGTTCTTCATCATGACCTTTATTAATAACATTCATCACCATATGTCCAACTCTAAACTCGTACAATGTATAGATGACTCCACTCTCAAGAATAGCCCCTAATAATACCCACAGTCACTATCCCTATTCAATACTCATTAAGCATATTACTTACTTCCTTAATTAAATGACTAAATTTAAACAAAATAAGATGATAAAAAAAAATTATAATCATTGGCCATAGCAAGACTGCATTTTCCACACAATTCAATTCAATAATGCCAACATTCAAGCTGTAAAAGCAAAAATAACAATCAATTGAAAATCATTAACCTCACAACCTAATTACGTTATGTCTAAAAACCCAATAACGTTTAAGTACTAACCCTTTACATCAATTATAATGGGGTGCCTATATATATATATATATATATATATATATATATATATATATATATATATATATATATATAAGTTAAGTGATACACTTGTAATAGGTGACTCTATCGTCAGGCACACTGACGTCCCGCTCACCAGGCTGAACAAGGAGAAGGTCACGGTGAGCTGCCTGTCGGGCGCTAGGATAAGCCACATAACACAAGCACTCAGGTCACTCCAAGGCAAGTACAAATATGACTCAGTCATTGCCCATGCTGGTGTGAATGACCTGAGAAGTACCTCCCTGGACTACATGAAAAGAGACATAGTGGAGCTCTCTGAGCATGTAGCCCAGGCCGGTATAACCCTGACCTTGAGTAGCATCTTACACTCACCAAGAATGATGCCACAATATGAAGATAAGATGATCAATTTCAACAATTGGCTTAAGTATTGGTGTCATTCAAAGGGGATCCAATGCCTGTCAGCCTAGGATGACATGCTCGACAAGCCACGATGCTTCGCTAGGGACGGCTTGCACCTGTCACCCCTGGGCTTTCGGATATTGGCAAAGGCTCTTGCTACCCCCATAGTGCCTTTTTTAGGCAAGGCTCAAAAGACAAACCCACCTCCACAGGTATCACAAGGGATAAGAAACTAAGAGTAATGCTACTCAACGCCAGAAGTCTAAATCTCAAGATGCACGCACTCGAAACTCTCCTTAGCATGGAGAACATCGATATCTGTGCAGTAACAGAAACCTGGTTCAAGGCTCCCGAGAGCACCCCAGTACTACCAGGTTATACCTCATACCATGCTTTTCGGCCCCAAAACTTGGACCGAACCACAAAAGGAGGGGGAGTATCAATATTCGTCAAAGATACCCACACCTCCAGGTTGGTGGCACTGCAAGAAGCATCAGAGACTATCCATGTGCAACTAACAGTGGGTAAAACTGCCTTCCAGTTTATAGCCTGCTACAGACCACCCTCCCGAACCCAGGAACCCCACTTGGCCTTCCTGAGAACACTGGAAAATATGAAGGTCTCTCCAAACACCATTATATTGGGCGACTTCAACTACCCAAACATAGACTGGGAGCATTACTCTAGCTCCAACACCCTAGCCCAAAGGTTCCTAGAATTTATAAACTCAAATGCTATGGAACAACTTGTTACCACTCCCACAAGAGGGGAAAACATACTGGACCTGATCATCACCAACATGGGGACTCTATGCTCCAGACCAAAAGTGTATCCCTCACTGGTAAGATCAGACCATAAACTAATCTCACTGGGTACTCACATCCCGACCCCACCCCCTGCCCAGAAAACCACAGTGAAAAACTTCTCTAAACCAAATTTCACATTCCTCAAAATCGAGGTGGAATCCTTCAAAGCCCCCGGGCCTGTGGAAAATACGGCCCAGACCGCAGAATCCTTTACAAACGCATTCTATGAACACCTTCAGGAATGCATGGATCATGCAATCCCAAATAAAACCAAGACCCAATCCTCCAAAGGCAGATGTCCTGTCTGGTGGACCCCAGCCATAAACAAACTATACAATAGAAGGAGGAAGCTACTACATGATAGAGCAAAATCCCAAAAAGGGAAGGCATCTCTGATCAGTATTAGCAAAAAACTACGGGCACTGATAAAGTCATCTAAGGCCAGCTTCGAGAGAAAAATTGCACGGGACACTAAGGATAATCACAAGGCTTTCTTTAGTTATGTTAGGAACCTGGATGGGAATTCCCAGATATGCTCAGAATTAGTCCAAAATGACAAAAAATACACCGAACCCACAGACATTGCCAGCATCCTAGCTGACAGGTTCAGCGCAAACTCCTCCCCCCCCACCAAAAGGGCAAATATCTATCCCAGCAGAGTGCTGCCCCCCTGACATCTCAGATGCTCAGGTAAGAGCTGCCCTCTCCAAAGCAAAAAACACAGCATCAATGGGACCAGGCGGTGTCCCGGGCTGCGTCCTACATGAACTCCAAGAAGAGCTAAACCCAAACATAAAACTACTGTTCATTCTCAGCCTTACTACAGGATATGTACCCAAAGAGTGGCGTACAGCAACAGTGGTCCCTCTCCACAAAGGTGGTGCCTCAACGGATCCTGGAAACTATTGCCCCATAAGCCTGACTAGCTTGGTCTGCAAAGCTATGGAAAGGATCATCATGGACCTCATAAATAAAGATATTGGGGACCTACAGACACTGGATCCTACCCAGTTCGGCTTTGTTAAGGGCAGATCCTGCCTCTTAAACCTGGTCGATTTCTTTGAAACAGTCACCAAGGCCATTGACGAGGGGAAGGTGGTCGACACAGCCTACCTGGACCTCGCAAAAGCCTTCAATACAATACCCCACTCGGGCATTATAAATAAGCTCACCAGCTTAAATATAAACCCCTATGTCACTAGATGGGTTGCAAACTGGCTCAAGGACAGAACCCACATGGTTAGAATTGCTGGAGCCATGTCAGACTCCAAACCAGTTACAAGTGGCATCACACAAGGCTCAGTCCTGGGACCTCTCTTGTTCGGTACATATTTCTCGGAGGTACAGGCCAACACAGAAGGATTGTGGCTGACCAAGTTCGCAGATGACTGCAAACTAGGCGCCATAATCGACTCTCCAGCCGACACAAGCATCCTCCAAAACGGCCTCATAGAAACAGACAACTGGTGCCAGAGCCATGGCCTCAAGCTAAACGCCAAAAAGTGTATAGTCATCCCCTTTGGCAAAAACAAAGTGCCCACAAATTACCACATAGGTGGTAATCCATTAAGTACAGAAGAAGTAATTAGGGGCCTGGGGACCCAAGTTAATAGCAATCTCTCATTTGACAACCACGTGGCCAAAGTGGTTAGAAAAACATTTTATATAGCCCACCTAATCATGAAGGGATTCACATCTAGATAAGGGGAGGTCATCATGCCTCTTTACTCATCCCTCATCAGGCCCATAATTGAGTACAATGCCCCTTTTGGGATGTACCTTGCCAGACACCTGCAGCAACTGGAAAGACCCCAAAAATACCTCACCAAGAGGATCAAAGGGCTCAAACAGATGCCATATGCTGCCCGGTTAAAGAAACTCCAGCTCTACTCAGTGGCATACCACCTGCTCAGAGGCGATTTGTGCCTGACGTATAAAGCCATGTCCAACCCGGAATTAATGGACATGCTGTACCTCAGAAAATCCAAATCCCATCGAGCTATGCGCTCAAGAGACTTGAACCTCAGCACTGAAATAAATAGGACATGCTGGAGGGGCAGATTCATAACCCAAAGGCTCCCTTCACTCTGGAATAAAATCCCAGTCCAGGTTAGGCAGAGTCCCTCATTGACTCTCTTCAAGAGGAATCTTGATGAGTGGATGGGAGATCGTAGGTTTACCCCGGGTATCACTTCTGTGTCACTGTTAGACAGAGGCACAGTATACTAACCTCGAAAAAGGGCATAGCAAAATTAATTTAAAATGGGTGGCGAAAGCCAAACACACTCTGGTTAGGCTTATAAATGCCCTAGGGCAGATAGCCTACTATGAACCTATGAACCTATTTCAATGAAAAAAATATTGATAAAATGAATAAAAAATAAAATAAAAAAAAATACACAGTTCTTATTTAAAACAGACAATAATAAACCAAGAATGAGATATGAACACCCAGTTTGATTCTTAACTGCCTCCATTAACTTCTTAAAATGACACTATCATTCTTGTGCTTGCTTTTTCAGCAGGGATAAAATAGAAATATTCTTATTAATCCCAGGTAAGTTAGTAGCATTGAGTTACAGCTGCCAAAATAATTCTTGTATTTCTAACTCCAGTCTCTACCAAACCCCCTCTACTATTCATAGGGATAATTTTTAAAATACCAAACCTAAACTTTGTGTACTCTTGACAAAAAGCACTATGTTTGTAATCATTCACATTTTCTTAGAAACAGCATACACGTTAGTATATCCTATTATTTAGGGATATCTCAGTTTTCCCTATGTAAAAATACCAACAGCTCGAACATATGGCTATGTAAACTAGACCTTTTGTTTTACAATTCCCATTCTTTAACTTAATGCCAAATGGGATATTCTTTAGGGAAATTATTGAAGATTCTAGAATATATGAACATTGCTTACAAGAGCCACACTTAGTGGTACCCTTGTTATTAATCTCTTGAACCATTTTAGGATGTTCAGAAAGAAACTTCAGATTTCTCCCTGTCTAATACAGAAAATTCAGAGTTTCTCCAAAAAATTCTATGAATTCTGGGTTTGTTTTAAAAAATCACCCAGTTTTTTCTTAAGTTGTCTTTTATTTCTTTCGACCCTTTTCTGAAGGGTACCACCATACTATTAACATATTCCTTAGGGGTTAGTTGTTTCTTAAAAACTGGAACAGTTGTGTCAGTTAAAGAGTAGTGGTTTAAATCTTCCTCTCCACTCTTCCATCACTTCCTTTTAATATTAGAAATGAAGTCAGTTGGATAATCTCTCTAGGAACATCTTGAATATCTTTTCCACTTCACTTTCAAAGTCTAATCTCACTGAACACATTGTGGCCATTCTCACTAACTGCACCTTAAAAATGTTTTTCTTTGTATGAAACGGGTGGCTGCTATTGAATTCCAAATAATTATTTGAAACTGTTGCCTTTGTAAACATTTTTGAAACAAAAGTACCCCTGTTCATGTGTCTATAAAAGAGTCCCATCCAAATAATCAATACTTTTATCTGAGAGGGTACCAGAAAATCAAAAATATGGAGATATCTGATTTAAAAAACTCTAAAATTCTTGGGACCAAGTTGAATTTTCCTTCCACACAATAAAGATGTCCTCTAAATATCTAAAATACACCTCCCATTTGTTAGCATATATTGTTTGAAAAACATATTTTGTTTCCCAAGCATATAAAACCAAATTGGCATAAATGGAAGCACAGATTACTCCCGGATCAATGCCTTTGATTTGTTTAAAATACTCTCCTTCAAAAAGAAAATAATTATTTTCCACAATAATATGCATCATCTCCTGTACAAAATTAATGAGTGTTATTCAAATTTGTCAATTGTCTAATTGCTTCAGAAAAAAAAGTAACCCCTCATCATGAGGTATAGACATGAATAAGTCAATCACGTCAGTTGTATTAAAATAACATTCATTACTAAACCATTCTTTCTTAATTTTTGACAAGTCCCAAGAATCTTTAAGACAATATTCTATTTGTTTTATAGAATTCTGAATAAGTTGATCAATAAAAACACCCAAAGGATAAGTAGCACTATTGTGGGCAGCAATTATAACCCTATAAGAGGGATGAAATACATCCTTGTGCAACTTTGGTGTTCCAAAGACCATGAGGATCATTGGGTGAGAATTCAAAAGAAAAATTAAAAATGTCTTCTGATAAGGCCTCCTGTAAGAGGGAATCTTCCAAGAAGAAACTTAACTTTCTGTAAGCTATTAAAACTTAATTCTTTGAAACTACAATATTAATCAATATCATGGAAAATCTCTAACACTTGCCCTATATAGTCAGTTTTATCCATCAAAACCATCCCACACCCTTTATCTGGCTTCATAATTCTTAGGTCTTTATTAGACCTTAATTCTTCCATCAATTTCCATTCATCTCTAGTCAAGTTGAAATTTTTTTCTTTTATTATTAAATTGCTTCATCATGACAGAATGAATTTCATCGACACAGGTTTTCTCAAAAGCTGCTATAGTGGGGTGGGTGTGGGGATTAAACAAACTCTTCTTTTTACATATACGCCCATGACCTTTTTCTACCTGACAATTAACACATTTTGGGGTCTTAAACTTCCCTTGTAAATTCAACTTTCTAGTGAAAAGTTTAAATTCTGATAGAACTTCTGTCACTCCAATCTTAAAAGATGGTACAAACTTGTGGCCCTTTTTAAAAAGTGAAAAATGAGTTTCTGTGATGTTAATCTTGGAATAATTAAAAATATTAAACCCTTTAAATGACCACATTTTACCATTACATAGTGAAATAATACTATTCTTAGAGTCTTCCTGTATACTACAATTCAACATTGATTCCTGTCCTGGTTTCTCCAATACTGCCCCCTCCTCAATATTTTTTTCACTGAAATACTTAATTTATATATAAACACCCCATTATAATTGATGTAAAGGGTTAGTACTTTCTTAAACATTATTGGGCTTTTAGACAATGTAATTAGGTTCTTAGGTTAATGATTTTCAATTGATTAATTATTGATTGCTTCAAATTATATCAAGGATATACAGTTTTATGGTGGAAGTTTTATTTGTTCAGAAGTCCATTAAGTGAAAGGGATGAAAACACTTGATCTGTTAATACATTTTAATTATTTTATTAGTATTTTTACAGTGTGGTTTTCTTTGGCTTTGCAGGGACTTTACAACCATACGGCACTTCCTGTGGCCGTTGGAAGTGTTGCCTGGTGTCATTTTTGGTTTATGTTTGGCTTCACTTGAATCGGTTTTGTTTGGAAGCTGTAAAAGGAGATACATATTCATGGGTAAATACTGACAGGAAAGTCACATTCATGCAACACACAAGACATAAATACCATAATTCAAGACATCTGGAAAAAAACTTTGTGTTTTCTACTGAATCAAATACTTATCTTCTGCATTCAAAATCACACTAGCTACACTAATCCAGAAAGCTCTATACAATAATAAACTTGTGTTTCAGCTGACACAGTAGCTGCAAACCCTAAGAAATACATTTCAGTTGAGAAAACAGCAAAAACAGAAAAATGATGAAGCCAAGACGTTAGTAGAGAAGGTGATCTGAGAGTCTTATCCATAGATTTCTGATCACTTATTATGCTTATTTTCCTCATGACTGATGCCCTTAGAGACAGATTCAAATGTTCTTTTGAAAGGCACTGTTTCCTATTTTCCAAATGAACTTCTGAAAAGGGTAGCTAAGATGGTCTTTCTCTTAAATGTTGGAAGAATCTTTCATGTTATTAAATCACTAGGAATAATGGCAGAGACGTTCTGCAAAAGTCTATGGCAAAACAAGCACACTGACAGTCTTGATTCAAAATAAATAGCAATCACATAGGCATTTTATAGGTATGGAGGTTTAGGCCTGGTCTTTTTTTTCAACAATGAATAATTCTACTTTCATTGTTCACTGCTAAAAGGAGATGTAGATGGCATGAGCTATCCTTTGTTGACCAGGTTAGTACCACTAGGCTAGTAGTGTCTTTTCAGGGGAGACCCAAGGTGCTATTTATACTACTAGGTTGCTTCCCTTACTTGTAGCGTTGGTGCCAATGAGTGGGCATGCACATCCAGTTCCTACTACAGTCATAGCTGGGAGGATGGTGCATTATGTGAAGATGATGACAGAAGGCATGGAGGCGAACACCAGTGCTGTGGAGAGTACCAGTAAGATTGTGGAGGATTCAGAAGCTATTTTTCAGCAGCACTTGTTTGCTGAAATTGAAAAAGAGTAGTTGATGAGTGTGTCTTGTGTTATTGCAACCCTCCAGTTGGGAGGGCTGAGGGATGATGTATTGAAAGAGATGGTGATGCACAGCGAACTAGAAAATGAAAGGGAAGTTTTCTGGGAAGATATTATAGATAAAATACAAAAAGATGAATCAGAGTCTATTCTGAAAAATGATGGTGAAACAGAGAGGATATCCTATGCAGACAAAGTGAAAGAAAGTGCAGTGAAACCAACAGAAAAAAGAAAGAAAGCAAAAGAGAACGTGAAGCAGAAGTATGTGGTGAGAATTCAAAATAGGGAAAAAAAGAACTGGATAAATACGAAATTTGTCAACGCCCAAGAGGGCTTTAATTCTTATAATCAGAGATATTTTGTGAAACTATATTCAAGACTGTTTTTGAAATGGAAAATGTCCTTGGGGAATATGCAATACAGAAGAACTGTAATCCTTGGAACTTTTATGTAATAAAAGCATGTAACAGGGAAACAAAAAGAAGATTCAGGAAGAATTTTGGGCAGAAGAAGAAGGAGAGACTTTTAAAGGACATTTGAAATGCATATGCAGATAAGTAATGTACACTGCAAAGGTTTATGGACTGGTGGATGGGAATATAATGTTGTGCTAAAGACAGAAAAGGACAAAATCAAACTTATTCTAAGTATAATAAATGTTGAAAGAAATAAGGGTGTGATAAAATACTGGGAACAACCTAAAGCATTTTTTTTTTGTGGAAAAGAAGGATATTTGATAAATAAATGTGACAAAAGAAACATTATATCTTTGGGGAACTGGGTCATGATGCAAAAAATGTGAATTGAAATGTTAAAGGCTTGTTGCTTTGGAACACTATCTGGATTTCATGATTTTTGGAAATTATTGTGACTGAGCTCATCAACGAAGTTTTAAGATTACTAGTTTTTCTGTTTTTTTTAAATTAGGCATTTATAAGCAGATTGTAAAACTGAAAATAATAATAAGAAATAGAACGTTTATATCACCAGATTTTAGATTATGTAGTGACAATATGAATATTATAGTGACAAGAGATTTTAATTATGATTTAAGAGTCAAATATAAAAAGAAAGAAAACAATGTAAGAAAATGTTAGACGTTATGAGATATGGTAAATTAATACTCTGGGATAAAAATTCATGGACTTACAAAAGTGTTATTTACAAAACTGAAACATTACTTCATAATATCAGAAGGATTAAATACAGGGGAAGGAGAAACAATCGAAAATGTTTTTTTCAGGTCAACTAGCAACATAGATAGAAACAATGCAAAATAAGGAATATACAAAATGGGCAAAGGAATAAAAAGGATAATTGAGAAAATGTGAGATAAAGAAGGAAAGAGATTACTAATTCAGATCTGGAGGAATCATATAACAATGAGAACATTCTATAAATACTGGTCTGAATGGTTTATGCTTTTTGAGATTAAATATAAATATTTTTACTCACAGTGGTAGTAACAGCTAAGGTCAACACTTCTGATACCAAGAAGATAGCAAAACTTGAAAATACCTGTAAACAATTTTTACGGCAAGGCTATCATCAATAAGAAAGTAAAAAAGCTACTGCAGCAGTAAAGCATCAAACAAAGTATACTGTTCTACACAAGACACTATGATACCAGTAAGACTGAATAAGAGACCATTTCAATCTTGCATGTTAATATACAATAGGAATACAGAAGCAGTTAAAAATACTATCAGGAAATATTGGTCAGCATTTTAGAATAAAGCTACTTTCTGCAGTGGTTCCAGTGGATCTGTTTTTCTTCTTTTACTTTGTTTGCCTTATTGGATTTACTGTGTTTGTGACCATTTACAGTTTGCTCTCTTTGGATTTCTGTTTCTACTTTTGAATGGTGGACATAAGCAGACCAGAAGGTTTACCCTTTACTAGTAATTTGCCTATGCGCACACTAGGGACAGTTATTAAAATCCTTGATGTACCTATCAACTCTCTGCTTGAAACAAATGGAACTAATGTTACATTGTCTGGTATGTATTATAAACAAGCCCCTGATTTACTGCTTCAGTATAGAAGCAAATTGTCAGTTGTTATAAATGATTAAAGTGGCAATGTCTGAGTTTCTTAGCCTATCTACAGCATAAAGTAGCACCGAGAAGGCTCAAAATGCCTACTTATAGAGACAAGTATTCTGATTTGCTCAGGAGATGGCAGCTTATCAACCTTAGTTGCTTCTTTCACTATATGGAGCGTATGAATGCTTATTTTGAGGCAAAAGAACAGGATCTATGAAAAGACATACAGTCACAATATTCAGATCTGGTATATATTCAGATCTGGTATCAAGTGTTGAAATGAATGCACATTCTAAGTTGCTGCACGAAACTTTGGATCTCATAGCCTTATTCGAGCAACTGCTTATCAAAACCAAGAAACGCAAATTAAAGAGAAATATTTTAGATTTTGAAAGAGGCATGTTTTTACTTGGCCACGTAATGATACTCACTCCGAAGAATGTCAGCAAAGTGCAGAACGTCACCAGCCAGTAGATCCTGAGTTCTCTCAACAAGTGACACTAATGGTAACTTCAACAAAAGATATACCAGCTGTTGATGCTAATTCCATTTGAGCCTTGCAACCGTTGAATTTTCTGCTACTTTTGGAGGATACATTACCCATGTCCCAACCATGGAAGCATATGAAAAGCTTCAGGAACAACACACAAGGAAAACAAACAAATCAACTTCCAGTAAAACGCAGTCAGACTCTGATCTAAGAAAAATGTACATGGTATTTCATCTTTCAACTTATGCTTTGAATGCTGATAAAATGTTTGTTTTAAGTAGAGGCTTGACTTTCTTTCTTTCTAAAAATATTGATATTTCCAATACATTAAAAGAATTTTAAGTATTTTATATAAAGTTTAAATCTTAAAATCTTATTTGGTGCTAATACTGAAACTGTAAACCATCCGCTTAAAAGAAACAGTATTTTCATACCATATAGCAATTCCACTTTGCAGGTTTTCGAAAAAACGGTTGAATACATTTTATAAGTTCTATGAAACAAAGGAACTTCATACTTTTCATAATTTAACTAAAGAAATGACTATATTCTATTCTTTAGTTAATAACTGTGACAATGTAATTAAGTGGGCTGACATAGGTGGAGGAATTGTGGTTTTTAGACACCAGGTATTATAATCAAACAATGTGCGATATGCTCAAAACAGAAGATTATGAATGTATTAACAAACATGGAAGTAATACACTTACTTTATTTATAAAACAAACTTTAACTGCAATGCATACACAGGAAAGAGTTGACACTGATTTGTTTGACTATCATCTTACCACAGTACCTGTAATAGCTGTGATTTATGAGATCCCTAAGATCCATAAGTCACTTACTGCACCCTTTTCTGGCCTACTGTTTCAGCTAGTGGTTGAGCCACTAAGCCCATCTCTAAGTATTTGGAGAAACAGCTTAGAACATGTTTGGAATATGTGTACTATTATTAGAGACACGACTCATTTATACACAAACTGTATAATTTGTCGCAAGGTACTATAGGTAAAGAATGCTTGCTTGTCACACTAGATGTTGACTCTCTGCTTACCATAATAACACATGATGTAAATAATAGTTACGTTATTTGCAAATCCCTCAGTCTATATGGTACAGAAGATTAACCTACTATGTGAGATGTTAAATCTGGTGTTAAACAACAATATCTTCTTGTTCGAAACACAAATTTACCATCAACTAAGAGGCACAGCGATGGTGACATCTGTGGCAAATACTATGTATGCTAATATTTTGAGAACAATACATTTTATCAGATCAAAATCCCTTTAAGAGTAAAGTTGCTTTCTATAAGCAATCTGTTGATGATTTATTTTTGGTTTGACAAGGAAAGCAGGAGTTCTTTGAAATGTTTTTTGAATATTTGTCCAGGACTGTACCTTTCCTTAATTTCAAAAAAAGAAAGCATGAGACTAATTATCTGGATATAACTATTAAGGCTGACAATAATGGATCTTTTGAGACAGAATTATATAAGAAACCTGTTAAAAGAAATTGCTATTTATATCGAATTAGTATGCACCCAACTTTCACCTTTAAGAATTTAATTAAGAATCAAATGTTTAGAGCGGGTCCATGTTCATCTATCAAAAACAAAAAAATGGAAATGGATAAATATCGAATATTACATATGGAAAGACAAAATTAACGAACTACTTCTATGAAAATAAATTCATCGAATGACTATATTTAGCCAACAGCCAGGAAATAACACAACACATAAGGTAAGTGAGTTGAAACATTCTAAATTTGCTCTATTCCCCACTATAGTGCTTAGTGGAGTTGGCATACATAGTTGAGAGGGTTGGTTGTGTTCTTGATGTCGGCCGACTATGGCCATTCAATTAATTTATTTTCCTTGACATAACTGTTCACTAAAAAGAAGTTATGTTCTTACCATAACATTCCCTCTGTGTTATCCATCTTCATTTATCCTTGACATATGGGTTCGGTTCCAATATCCCTGTCCCAGTTACCACAGATCGAGTTTGCAGATTAGAAATAATGTGTAATTTCAGGATGCTTTAATGGAAACCATATCTGCTATGCTTCAATACATGTCCTAATCACTATGAAAATATCCATTCCACCAAAAAACTTCAAAGACAGGGGGATGGAGGGAGGGTAGTCAAGGATAAATGAAGATGGACAACATAGATGGAACATTATGGTAAGTACATAACTTCTTTATCTGATGTTGTCAATCTTCATTTTATCCTTAACAAATAGGACAGAGTCCCCAGCTACTTTAGACCTTGGAAGGACTCATGGAAGGATATTCCTAAACATCACTGAACCAAAGGATGCTCTGCTCCTAGAAACCAGATACAGTTTGTAATGAGTAATAAAAGTATGGGGGAGAAGCCCAAGTAGCCTCTACACATATATCATCCATTGAAACTCTAGATTGAAACACTGCTGAAGTGGTAACAGATCTTGTAGAATGTGCCTTCACAGGTTTAGGCAAGGCAGTTTTATTTTTATCATAAATAAAGGAAATGCAATCCTTGATCCATCTAGCTAATGTCACTTTGCTGACAGGTTTACCAAGACTAGCACTTGAGAAGGACACAAATAGTTGATCAGACGTTCTGATGTTTTTAGTTCTTTGAAAATAAAAGCGTAATTATCTGTGAACATCTAGTAAATGTAAAAGGTAATCACCTCTGTTCAGTATGGAAAGAATACCGTCAAATTAATAGACTGATTGAAATTAGACACTGACACCACTTTACGTAGAAAGGTGGGACTTTTTCATAAGGTAACTCTATCTTTGTAAAAAAAATCAGATAAGGTGGTTTACATGATACGGCCTGAATTTTTGAAATTCTTCTAGCAGAGGTTATTGCCACCAAAAATAATGTTTTCCAGGACAAAAACTTTAAATCATAGCCACCAGATGGTTCAAACGGGAGGAGATGTGATGGTTTGCAATACTAGGCTTGGGTCCCAAGCAGAAGTAGGATCTATGGAAGGGGTTTTAGGAATAGTGTCCCTTTTAAAAATGCCTTATGAAGTTTATAAGAAGCCAAGGAACATTATTCCAAGCCATCATGGACGTTTGAAACTGCTGCTAGTTGAATTCTTATGGTAGAAGGGGAAGCTCCTGCATTGAAAAGAAAGTCTAAGAAGTCTAAAATATTTTCAATAGAAGTAGAAAATGGGTCAATCTCTTTTTCACAAGCCCAAATGGCAAATCTCTTCCATTTACTAGAGTATAGTCTCCGGGTGTAAGGCTTATGAGAAGCCAAGAGAATTTTGAGAATTGAGGAAGAGAGATTAAGATGCCTGGCAACTAGTGAAACTGGAAGAACCATGCTGCCAGCTTGAGGTTCAGAATGTCTGGATGGACTAGTATGTCTGGATGTGACAGAAGGTCTGGAGCTGGGTCTAGAGTCCAAGGTCACTGAATCAGATAAAGCCAAAAAAAGGGGAAACATATCTGTCGAGGCCAATAAGTTGCAATAAGGATTACTTTGCTCTTCAGCCTGATTGCGTTCTGTAAGAATTTTGGAATTAGACATGGGGGGGGAGGCATATAGTAATCCATGGGGCCAAGTGTGGAGAATAGCATCTCTCGGTGACTTCCCAGGGGGGGAGGGCAAAGTACCTGCTGCACTTGTTTAGGGGAGCGGCGAACAGGTCACAGTAAAGCTGGTCCCAATGGCGGAAAATCCTTTCCGCCGCTGTTGGATTGACAGACCACTTGTGAGGCTGAAGAATACATCTGAAAAACAACAACTGTAAAGCACCAAACAGATGAATATATGGCAAAAGTCCAGAAAAACAAAAAAGTATTACCAACAACCACTTTATTAAGCTGAAAAAACGTCACTTCTCAACATCATTTCTCTACCGCTTTGGCAACAAATGCCTTCTAGGAGTACATCATGAAGAAGAAACTGTGCCATTAAATACACTCAGAAGTTAATCAACAACAATTAATTAATTAATCTATTACAAAACATTCACTTCATAAAATAAGCCCATTATTACAAAATAAGACATAAAAAACTACTATATCGTAAGATGAAGAATACAGATGCTCAGTTTGTCTGCTATCACACTTGAACTCCCGAGAATGTGCATGGCTATCAGAAAGTGGTTGGAAGAGATCGCCCACTGTCACACTCAGTGCTTCTCGACAAAAGGGGTAAGAACTGGTTCCTCCTAGTTTGTTGATGTACCAAACTACTGACATATTGTCTGCTTGGACTGAAATTGTTCCCAGACGAAAAGCTCATTGAAAGGCTTGCAATGCTACAGCAATGCTCTTAGTTCCAGAATACTGATATGCAAGTTGGCCTCTAAGGGGGACCAAGTGTCTTGGACAGCCTTGCCCAGAAAATGCCCCCCCCCCCCAAATCTGGGAGGTGTCCATGGTCACTATGTCTTTGGGATCCAGGAGAAGCCTTAGAATGAATCCACCAAGCTAGATCCCTCCTGCACAGATTGGCGATTAGAATCTCGTCCGACATGGGTTGGTATAGCAAGGACCACTGACATTATAGCAAGGACCACTGACATGCCATTCACCCCTGGAGAATTCTCATGTGAAATCTGGCTAGGGGAACTAGAGTTATTGTTGCTGCCATCGACCTTAGAGCCTGTAAGATTAGTTGAGTGGGAACTTTCTTTCTGTGGATTATCTACTGAACCTGATTTATAATTTTTTGAAGTCTCGCTGGAGGAAGGGATGCCACAGTTGAAGTTGTATTCAGTACTGCCCATATAAATTCTAAGCTCTGAGTTGGAGTCAGTTGGGATTTTTCATGATTTATTATTATTTCTAGGTACACAAATGTACCGAGAATGTAATCCCTTGGATCTATCAATCTATGCCTGGGTAGAGGGGTAATAAGCCAGTCGCCAAGTATGGAAACACACAGAATCCCTGCAGTCTTAAGTGAGCTGCTACTACTGCCACACATTTGGTGGACACCCTGGGGGCTGTGGTGAGGCCAATGGGCAGTGCTCTGAATTGGTAATAACTGACTCCCAGATAGAAGCGGAGGAATCTTCTGGACCATTTGTCCATTTTTATGTGGTAATATGCATCTTGAAGATCTACTGAGCACATCCAATCATCCTTTCCCAAAAACGGAAGAATGGACTGCGCCATGACCATCCGGAATTTTGTCTGACTAAAAGATTGGTTCAGCACACTGAGATCCAAAACTAGTCTCCAGTCCCTGACTTTTTTGGCACTAAAAAGAATCTTGAGTAAATTCTGGATCCCCTCTGATCTGGTGAGACTTTTTGGATAACTCTTTTGTCCAGCAGCTTTTGAATTTTCAGAACTGCTGGCTACCTCTGATTGTGTGGAACATCTGGGATTCTTTTGCAAGTAGGGGAGGATTGGAAGGGGTATAGTATAACCTCTGGATACAATCCATTACACTCAAGAATCTGTTGTAATATTTTGCCAGGCACTTTGGTGCAAGGACAAGCATCCCCCAACTGCCTCCAGGGGAAGACAATTGGACTTCCCTTCTGGAACGCTGAAAGGTCTTATCTGGAAAGGAGTCCCTAAAGCCCTGATTCTGCGGACCACCTCTACCGGGTGGACAGTGTCTTTTATTGTGGTTCCCCCTCTGCCCCTGGAAGTACTGGTACCACATGTATCTTGGAAAGGCCCTTGGAATTTCCTGAACCACATTTTTCCACTGCTCCCTGATTCCTGGAAAAGGATCTTTGGGGAGTGGAAAAATGTACACCCACTGCAGAAAGGGTGTTACCATCCTTTTCACTCCTGGATAAAGTCTCTCTAACTTCTGAGCCAAAACGAGACACACCGTCAAAGGAATCACTGACAACTGAAGACTTAAATGGTTCTGTAAAGTCACAAGGGCACATCCAGGTGCACATCCAAGACTTAAATGGTTCTGTAAAGTCACAAGGGCACATCCAGGTGCGTCTTCTCAAGGCTATACCTGAACTTGCTGCTCGAATAGTTCCTGTGGCTGCATGTACAATGAGCTTCATAGAAAATTTTGACATGGACTCCAGGGTGGCCAGCTGGGAAGCAACCTTGTCTTGGACTCCCTCAGTAACAGCTCCTGCAAGGGTATCTGACAATTCCTTGATCAGGTTCCCTCTAGAGTCTGGTAAAATGTAGAGGAAATTCAAAGACCTTAAAGCGAAGGTCAACGAAACATAAACCCGCTTCCCAAACCTATCCATCGACCGGGACTCTCTACTGGGAGAATGGATAGAGGAACCCAGTTCCTTTTTAGTGGTGGCAGTTAGTCATAACCATGGCATCTACCAGTAGACCTTTAGCCCAGAAAGCTTGTCTTAAGGGGCACATAAAAGTTTGTCTGGTCTCTTAGGAATAGATTCAATGGTGTCTGGTGCCTTCCACGCCCACTGTGAGATCAACTGAATGAGCTCATCATTAGGCAGAGTCACCCAATAGGTAGATAGATAAGTATCAAAAGCCTGCAGATATAATAACTCCTCTGAGGGAGGATTTTGGGTCTTCCAGTCACCCCTCTGTTTTAAAATTTCCAGAATGTCTCCAAAGGAGACATAATCAGGGATTGACATTGGGGACCTTTCCCCTTCATGAAAATCGGTGTCTTCTGTGACCAGTTCCTCTGGGGAATCTAAGTGCTTCGTTTACCACTTTCTCTTCTGAGGAACCTCCTCAGTGGGATGGTCTGGGGGGGTATCAGAAGAGGACAGAACATGAATCTGTAGGGGTCCCCCAGTGGAGAAACAGGTTGAATAAGAGAGTATGAGGATGAAATGTGCTCCAAGGAGGATGTGACTGAGTGACCACTGCAGACAAAGCTCTCTCCATTCCCTCAAAGGCTGGCCCCCTGAAGAGGGAAGGGAGCTCAGAACCAAAAAAGAGTGCCTCAGAACCGTGGTCACTCCCCGCTCTGAGACAGCCCCCAAAGCAGAAGCCCATGCTGAAGCTCCAAGGCACAGAGATGGCTATGAAAAAACTGGAGTCAAATCCGGCTCCTTGGAGCAGACAGGAGAAATGAGGCCCATAGAGGTCTCCGGATCCAATGGAGCTAAAGAACTCAGGGAAATAACTGGTTCTGAAGGGAGAGACATCTCCAGAATCGATACAGTCAACATTGAAAGTCTCGGAGCTGACATCTCTAAAACTTCAGAGGAGGTCAGAGGAGAAGTAGCGACAGGGGTAGAAACTGAACTGGTTCTGAGACCCAGAAGGGTTGGAGCCGAGGGGAGTCCTGTAAGTCCTCTCACCCACAAAATTTTATTCACTAGTCTCTCCACATCAAACTTGGTGAGACTTTTGGTGGAATGGATATAGGTTTGAGAAGGAGATTTTGGTCTCTTTAAAAAGACCTCAGGCAATTCATCAGCAAAAGGGTCAATAGAAGCAGAATAGACCACTCTCTGCAAATCAGGTAACTGAGTTGTCTGTGCCAATGTAGTCGGCATTGGGGTAAGTGCCCTGAGTCAAAATTTGACTCTCATGTTGTGTAGAAGCTCTGGTCAGCATTTTAGGAGTCATAACAGTTGTCAGTACCAATAAAATCTTCTTCAGCATTGAAGATTTAGACTGACCTTCCATTGGATCCCAAGTGTTTAGTGGAACTGATGATTTAGGTTTTTTTGTGAGTCGGTTTCAAACGGGAAGATGGAACCGACAAGCTCCTCTTTTTAGACTTTTCTAAAGACGAAGAAGAGGAAGGGAAAGAAATATCAGATTTACTCTTCACAGCAGATATGGCTTCCCCAAAGGCTGATGGAATTAAACCCTTTAAGATTGATTTATTTTTCCTCTTGACTAGAGTTATTTGGCTAAAGCTGTGACAAATGCAGTCCTCTTGTAGATGAATGGCCTCTAATCAATAGATACATAAAAGATGAGTGTCTGAAAGGAGAATTTTGTGACCACACTTTTGGCACTTTTTTAAAACCAGCAGGCCCTTTAGATTTGTCAGCCATAATGACCGGACAGAAAAGAAAACAAACAGTACACTCTCTATACACTACAACAGAAGTAGAAGAACAGTGAGGAAAAATATAAAGGCCTTTTTTTTTTTTTTTTTTTTTTTGTGCAGGAAAAGAGGAAAGGGAGAAGAAGGGGACTATCAATAATGATAGTTACAGCTACACCAAAGTGTATGGGAAGAGTGGGGAAAAACTATAAACAATGATAGCAAGAATACACAAAAGTATATGAGAAGGAGTCAAAAGACAGTAAAAGTACACCAGACTATGGCAAGAAAAATAAAACAATTATAAAGAGTTAGTCTGACAAGAGATTTTACACACAAATTATTAATAAAATAGACTTAGCTCAAGAGCTGAGGTGAACGCGTCTGTCTGGAAAAGCTACAAATGAGATCTGAGGTAAATGGGACAGGGGGATTTTGGGTAAGGATGAAGGTCAAGAGTTTTTGGCTTGCACAAGCTACAGTAACGGCCAAGTCGGTTATATCATCAAATCCGTACCCATATGTCAAGGATAAAATGAAGATTGACAACATCAGATTTTTACCTTTTGATGTTTCACGTTCGGTATTTAGTCGTTCATGATTTTTGTTTTTGATAGCCGAACATACACCCGTTTTGAGCAGCTAAGCTCAGCATTTCTGATACCAAGATGGTAACACAACTTGAGAAAACAAGTAAAGATTTTTTAGAGCGAGGTTATCATCAAAAATAATTTTAAAAAGCTGCTACATAAGTAAAGCAACACATAGAGTACACTGCTAATCCTATTTTTCACTCTACACGCAACACTAAGACACCAGTAAAATCGAATAACAGACCATTTCAATCTTGCATGCTAACATACAATAAGAATACAGAAGCAATTAAAAATATTATCAGGAAATATTAGTCAGAGTTTTGGAATAAAGCTGCTTTCTGCAGTGGTTCCAGTGGATCTGTTTTTCTTCTTTTACTCTGTTTGCTTTATCAGATTTACTGGGTTTGTTACCCTTCATAGTTTGTTCTCTTTGCTTTACAGTGATAGTATGATGTAAAAAACGTGATAACGAAAAGTATAAGAGAGCATATAAAGATGCATTGGAATATTTACAGAGTATTTGGATAAAGAAAAAAAAATATGCAGAAAAAAAATCAAGAGAAAATTAAATAGCTATTATTCAAGCAAAGATATTTTTTACAAGGGAAACGAGAAGATATATTGGCATATTTACGTAGACTAGTAATGGAAGATAGTAGTGAAATGAGAAGAATGAAAAACACAAAGAAGAAAAATGGGAACAAATTATGAATATAGTAGTATAACATGTACGACACATGCTTAAAGAAAAAAGAAAACTATTGAAAACAATATGGGAAGTATAAAAAGTTTTCCGAGCAAGAAAATAATGAATTTGAAAAGGGTGTTTCTCTACATGAGCCAGATAAAGTATTAGGACAAGTGAATAAAAAATAGGCTGCAGGACCAGATGGAGTAGGATATGAAATGCATAAAAATTTAATAGAATGGCAACAAGAATATTTCTTAAAGATTTTGAATAAATAGGTTCATAGGTAGGTGCTAGGCTATTGGCCCTAGGGCCTATATAAGCCTAGCCAAAAAGGTACCCTGGCTTTCCCCCACCCACGAAAATTAATGGTTAAATGATGGTTTCATTATTATGTAGTGGAATACTTAAAGTTATTTGAAAGAAAGAGGACAACAATATAATGAAAAACTGGAGGCCGACAGTATTGAATAATAATTATGAACAATAATAAAGGAAGGAGTGTGCTACCTGTTGGACCATGGAACAGAACAGGTGAATATATCAGTAAGCACATCTCACATGGCCCTCTTACACTTGCTTGCAGTATTTATCTCCACACAAGGATAATACCTTTAAATTGTGCTACAGTGTAGGAAACAGTGATGAATAGTTATACAACTCTGACCAGCTATCAGAAATTCATATCTGATGGTCAGTGGCTATGGTCACATGATCTCCACCAGTAAACCACTGAACAACACGCAGGACATGACTGGTGTTAATATCCATTTCAAAATGTGCTCTGCTGCCTTTGTAAAATACAACATATGCCACACTCAAAGAAGCTTAACAAAGCACAAATGCAAGTCAGAGTTATAATCACTAACACATAAGGTTTTCACACAAATCAAAATAAGCCTAGTGCAGTCTTACCAACAGTAATTGAAGCTTGCCTAAGATTACTTTTGAACACATGCAATATTTTCCAGGAGGGTGTTATCTCTCTCCACCACCTGCACCCCCTTCCCCATCATTATGGTAGCACTGCCACCAGCTACAGAGCACTCTAGCACACCGAGACCACAACTGCTGTTGAACCATCAAATAAGCCAACTACTAAATATTTGTACTGTTACAACAGCTTGGCCAGTAACACTTCAAAAGGCAGGAGCCAGTAGCTGTTTTTATCAGCTTTATACACATACTATTAAGTTAATAAGTGAACCACCAACTACAAGCATTTAATATACACTGAATAATAAATGCATTTTCTTGAAATAAATAAAATTAAGCAGTGTCCTTAGCAAAATCAAACATGCATGCAGCTATAAACTTGTACAAGGAAAAAAGAAATAAAGACTTTCAGCAGCCAATCTGTAACTACCGCTTCTGGTAGCTAAAGAGCTATACTGAATTTTTACCTTCCTCTGACTTGTAAATCCAAACAACATTTGCACAATCCTACAAGCCAAACAATTCAACTTGAGTGCTTGAGTTCAGGGATGCTGCACACTACAGAAACATGGCAATTACTGAACTTGCAGCTGCTCTCTCTTTAATTAGGAGTACACTGTACTCCTTCCTGTTTGTATTCATAAGTGAATTGCATTCTTCCTGTTTTCAGAGTATTTTAGCCTGGGAAATAAGTAGGGTAATACATTCTTAAACTTATAGCAGCACTTCAAGCACTGAAAATGCATGCACTATTAAGAAGTAGATTTAATTTCACTTTCTAGCAGTTTGTTTCATTTCAAATGAAAGAAATTCCACACCCACAGAAGAAAACATTTTCATTGCATACATTTTACATGCTGCAAAATTTACCACAATGATAGTTTTAGGAGCTGAATAAATATTTACATTTAAACTCAGCTCAATAGAGTTAGTTTATGCATGTTTTCTGAAAAAATTATAATCTTTACTCAGTCTGTTATTTTTTTCTGAAAATAACTGCATTGACTTTGGCACATATTATTACTACTTTACATGTACTCCTACTTGTTTTGACCTAGTTTGGTGGGAGGTTAATTGATGAATGGTCAGCTTCAACTTGTGTACTACACCCATGGCTTTGTAAGAAACTTACATGTGCATGAAAACAATTCAGCCAAGGGTTTGTGGTGGGGGAAACATGGCTCCAAAAATAAGAAAAAGGCAGTTTTACACAAGGATGTCAGCAATGGCTAAAACAAACAATCACATTGGTTCTGACCAATTCAAAAGTTGTATCAAAGCAAGATCTGTAATTTCATTAGTTCTAAACAATTTCAGTAACAATAAATGAGAAATGACACCACCAAAAGTATTTGCATATTTTACTGTAATGTCATTTACGGGGAATTCTTTATCACTTTGTGTAGTGAACATAAAATACTGTAAGAAATGAGTCTTCAAAATCCATCTGTATATTTGTTCTGAACCTAAAAAAATACATCTTTAAACCACTGCTTGTGGAAAGCACTAATGGACTGGAACCAAATGTTTATATCAACCCATGAACTTAAGAAAGAATAAAAACTGGGCTAAGTGCATGTTACGCTGGAGAAAAGAAATGCTTTGGAAGTTACAATCTGTTAGTTTCTGCTTGTTCTTTACCATTCATTATTTTAAAGAAGCAGTTCAAAACATCTGCTCTATTTCCTGGAAGCATCCTTACGCTTCTTCTAATACTTCATTGAAATGCCATAGCGGTTTACTATTTTTGACTCCGTTAGCATCTCCTTATTTAAATACAGAGAAGCAGCAAAGCATGAAGAATTTTACCGATGATGGGTCTCCAAGATGCACATGTGCCTTTTGCTTGGTCTCACACAGCTGTCGCAAATGTAACATAACCAGCTCATTCTCTTCCTGATCACCACTGGCCTTCATTTTCTATAAACAGAGAATAAGAAATTGTTAAGACATATTAGCAGTTTGTAGGTCCACTGTTACAAGATTTCACAAGAATCTTTCAAAACACAAATGACCACACTTCCTTATCCACAACAATATAAGACAGCCAGCTCTGGCGCACACAGGGATACTGCTTTCTTATAATCTAGTCCCAGACGACGTGGTTCAATTTGCAGGTTGGTAATTGAGGAGCCCAAGGGGAAGACGGAGAAAATAAGAAGCCTAATCTCCCAGGAAAGGGTTTGGAGCATGCATCTTAGGTCATGCAATCAGCCTGCACTTCCAGACGGAGACTGAAGATGGTTGTAGGCATCTGCCTTCCAAAATAATGGAGCTATGGGTGCAATATCACCTGAAATAGTGGTCAGCTAGCAATTATACTGCCCCACTGCATGCTTAACCTTTGTAAACTTGTGGGCATGGGAGAAAGCCCTCTGATAGCTACCTAAATGATGGTCATATTGTGGCTATGCTCTCATTCCATAAAAGGGAAATAAATGGGTGTTACTGGTCACAGAGGTGGCATGATAGTTGGCAGGTACAAAAGAGAAAAAAATATTCCCATAATGTAGGCTAACAACTATAGCATTAGACAGTCAAGACAAGCTGAGACTGCAAGTCCAAATGTAAAGAACTTCACTAGATGGCAGTCCAATGACAGATCACTCAGGACAATGTGCGACAAAAGGCCTATCCACCATATCAATATGGTAATGCAATCATAGTCCCTCGGGCAAAACAGGAAGGCTAGTTCTTCTGCCACGGTTTGTTCTTCATGAAGACTGAACAAAAAGAAGTTCCAGTGAAGCAGAATGAAGCCCTAAAATCTACATCAACCTGGGAAGGAAAGCGAACGCATCTTCTAAGAATAATTAAAGTAAAAGGTCTAGTTAATGAGGAAAATGGGAATAAAACAAATATGATGAAAGAGATGTCACAGATATAATGGTAGGAAGTGTTCCATATATAACCTTACTGCCTTAAGCTGTTATAGTCCATATATTAAAAACAAAAAGTGCCGAACAAGTATCAAAAACAAAACTCTGTGTGTAAAAACTAGAAACAAAGTAGAAATGAGCAACAAAGCAAATGTTACAGACTACAGAAGAGAGTTTTGACATAGACTGATAGTTGTGAAACTAGGACAGCCAAGCAGCTGTGCTGATTCAGGCACTGACTGAAAATGTTCCATCAAGGGGTGAAACGTCTTACAAAGTTGTAAATCTGAACTTGTTTGCGATGCTGCAGATCTGTACCATGAGACATGTTTAAAGCCATGATAAAATGAAGTACTTAGGAGTATGGATTAAACATTATTCTGGTGTGACAGGTAAGGGTATGTGGGAAGAGACTAAACAAATGATAACAAAAATGAGAAAATAGACGCTCTGTTACATGGCTATGATAGCAAGATAAAAACAGTTAAAATGTTTCTAGTCCCTTTAGTTTTAGACATAGGTCTGGCATATTTTTATCAACCAGATGAAAAGTTGTGGATAGCAATTAATAAAGAGCTGAAAGATTTTATCTTGGAGGAGAAGGCCGTAAGAGTCAAGTGGGATAAGTTGATTCTTCCAACTGAACAAGGCGGTTTGTGATTACCCGATTTGAAGGGGTATTTCAGAGTTACACACATACAGAATCGGAATCGCCTAGACATATTAAGGCCTTGCCAAGTCTAATTCTGGTGGCTGCCTAGAAGGCAATTACTAGAAAATGCAGCAGAATGTGCCCCTTGAGGACTCAAGAAAGCAAGTACTCCAATAGTAGATGAGTCGTTAACCCAGTCTAAAAGTATAAACAACAGGCAATACAGAACTTTGGGGGTGGGGCGTTCATTTCACTCCAATGTTAGCACTGACTACAGAGGGAGAGAGGGAGAGAGAGAGAGACAGACAGACAGACAGACAGGTGAACAGCCACAGGTGCATGGGCCAGGCCATGAAGTAACTTTATAGGGTGTAAGCAAGAACGTGCACATTCATGGAATAAAGCATAGCAGGGCATCATATCTGTGAACACACATATCAGCTACCAGGATGGGCATAAAACAAACGGAGGGAAAAAAACTAAAGCCTGCAAAAATGACAGCCAAACTATAACCAGCGTTTGCTTCAATAATGGTGAGCTAGTAGGCAACTGTGGTGTAGGGCAGATCATCAGCAGGCATGGAGACTAAAGCAAATTCAAAAATATATATATATGCCTAGTCAAATGTAAGGCAGGCCCAGTCAAAGACATATGCAAAAGCCAAATTGTGTTTAATGTGTGAAATGAGGTTTGAAATTTCCATAAAGAGCAGCTGCTTGTACGTGACAGTAGATAGGCTAGCTAGTCATGAGGAGGCAAACTTTTTAGTCAAACAGTTTTGCACTTTTCTTACAACAAATCATAGGACTGTCTGTACTGCCTTGAGGAAGCAGATGTGATAATGTAATGTAAGAGCATGTCAAACAGTGAACTTGGAAAGGTGTTTTTTCTCAATTTATATACTCAGGAAAAGCAGAATGGTAAACTAATCTGGATTAAGTAAAACTGGAAAACCAGCTTAAATAAAAACAAGTGCTGCTACAGAATACGGTTGTTCTCATTAGAAAAAAGGAAAGACCTTCCATATGAAGGAGTTTAAAGTTTAGAAAAGAAAAAAAGTTAGTTGCAGATTACAATTGGTTCAACTAGATAATAGTCATGCACTCCAAAACAAGTGTGGGGCACAGCCTGACAAATGCAGTTTGAACCCAAAATAAAATGCTAAACATTGCTAATTGTGGCCAGTCAAGCTATCATCCTCCTTATTTTTGTTAGTTCATAGAAGGCTACATACAAAAACTGACAAAAGGGCCATAACAAATAAGTGTTGCAATATGAGGCAGAAATGGGATACTCCAACACAAATGTACCCTTTGAAGAAAAAAGATCTTAATGACAGTGATCCCTGGCACTTTACCTCCAAGCAAAAATGCAGATCTGAACCACTTTCCATATATCTGCATTACTGAAGAACTTTTTTTAATCACAACAATTACTTATTTATTTGGCTTTGTTTACTGGGAAAGTTCGACTGGGTAATAATAATTTTCAGGATAGGCCCAGGGATAAAAGCTCAATTCACTTACATTGTATTATACTAAGTTCCAGTTAAACACAGAGTAGTTACATTTACACATTCTAAGATTTGAGAGAGGTGGAAGATACTAAAGAGAAAGCCCATGTGCAACATTGTTGATTGTACAGGCAGCAGTTATGTATAAAAATTGTTTTGTCATTTCAGTGAGAGGTTGAGTGTTTTCTGTGTAAGGAAAGTATCATATGGTGAACACAAAGTCTAAACCTTGTGATGAGCCTGTGTAGGACCAGGATTGGTTAACATTGTTTAAGCAGTGGTTTAAAACTACTGAGTTTGTCAGAGAGCAACGGTGTAGTCAGTGAATTAAATTTTGTACACACTCTTATTGTTGTCCCCCAATCAACCTGGCATTTAAATATTGGGCACAGCACAGGCTGTTGCCCCCCCCCCCCCCCCACACACACACACACACACACACAGCACTATGTGTAATATTTTCAGATGCTTAGTCAAAAACTATTAGATAAACCATTTTAATTTGCAATCCTCTCTGTTGTTGTTCTTCTTCTTCTTCTTTCGTCTTTTCCCGGTTAGGGGTCGCCACAGCGGAACTCCGGTCCGCTAATGATTGGCAGTAGATTTTTAACGGGTGCCGAGGTGCCAGTTCGACGCCCAACCTTCAACGAAGGCACGCCCATTCTATGCATGTATTTCGAACACCACTCGACCGCGAGGAGGACATGCAGACTCCACACAGAAGGCGCTCCAGCCAAGAATCGAACGGGAGAACCTCTTGCTATGAGGCAACAATGCTACCGCTGCACTCCTCTCTGTAAACAAGCTATATACATGCTGGTAGAGATGTTAATTTAAATGGTTATAGACTTATGTGGCCTAATAAAGATTCAGTTTTTCTGATGCTCAGAAAAAAAATATATTCTATAGACTACACAGAGTATGCTTGGCTACACCCTTGTCAGAGAGTTTTATTTGTGTACTGGAATACAGCAAGTCTCCTGCAACATTATTTGACCTATTTGTAAGTAATAACAATCCAACAAAAAAATGTTACAGGATACCTTCTCCTTGAAAATAACCAGACACCAGGCTGAGTAAGGTTATAAGCGCTTTCGTTCCCTTTATTCACACTCAATACAAATGGAACTTCATCAGATACAAAACGTTACACACTTCCCCTTTTTATATACAATTCAATTGCTTAATCACAATCAATTAACGGAAAGTATGGAAATAAAACCTGTAATCGTGGTGAATGATATCCAACACCCATCTGTCTTGAGTAATTAAATCCCAATTTTCTTTGAAAAGAGACAGTCTTCCTCCCAAAGGAGCTGCCAGACGAGAATCTACTGGCAGCTGAAAAGGCAGGTCATTGGGTCTGTTTACGAAAGGACTGACCCCTGTCCTCACCACAAGTCTGAGCAGGTGAACTCCTGTTCTAGGCCTAAAAGAACCTTGAGCTCTGCCCCTACCATGTCTAGACCTACCCCTAGACTGGGAATCATAAGCAGGAAATGTCCACCCTTAGCAGGCCAATTTCTACTAAACTTCGCGGCTGCACCTGCAAAAATCTTTAACAGTTTGCATAGACTTAGCTTTGTCCTACATTTTCTTTGAAACTGCTTCCACAGGCTATCCAAACAACACATCAGACTGTAAAGGAGCATCCAAAATCCTTGTCTTAACATGCTCAGCTAAATTCTGATCCCTCAACCAGGCATGCCTGCGAAGAACAGAACTAGTGGCAGCCACCCTCGAGGAGGCCTGTACAGCATCAAAACCACATTGCAAAGAATGCTTACCCACTTGTTCAGACACATGAACCAAATCCAGCAACTCTTTACACTCAATACCTTCCGCCAAAGCATCCACCTTAGATTTCAATTGTGAAAGGAGATAATTTTGATATTTTAGCATGTGAAACTGACAATTCAACGCTCTCATGGCTAGAGTGGAAGAAGTATACACTTTCTTTCCCCACCTATCCAAAGCCCTTGCCTCCTTATCAGTGGGAACAGGATTTTTAACCACAGAGGCCTTAACACCTTTAGGCCCCTGAGAAACAGTTTCTGGGTCTGCCCTAGGACTCTTAAACAAATACTTATGAGCTTCGGGCACCCTATAGTACCTATCAGGTTTAACAGGAGCAGGAGGCAAAGAGTCAGGGTTCAGGAAGCCTCTGCAAAACATCTTCCACCACATTCAACACAGGAGGTATAGCTAAGGGCCTATGCTGGGGTAAAACAAGAATTCCCTAAGCCTTTTCCTGAATCAGAGTAATCCTGGCCTTCCCATTTAAAGTGCTCCCTCATGGAATGCAGAGTCTCTGAAAATGAGAAATCCTCAGGAGGAGAAGCTGTAGGAGTGGAATCATCCACATCAGAATCAGAATAAGGAGGATACTCCTGCAAATCTTCCGCAGAAGACTCAGAGGCCTCTGAACCCTGTTCAAAACTATCAAACTCCGGTTCCACCCTAGGCCTCTTATCAGGAGGGGGCATAGAACCTCTAATCATAGTAATCAAATCTTCTGCCATTTTAAGCATATGTTTCTTAGGTACAGAACCCGATATGCTAGGACATGCCCCCACTGAAGCTGAACTTGGCCTACCTCTCAAAGAAGTTTTGGCAACAGAAGGAGAGGCTCTAACTACCTTGGGAAGAGAGGGAAGAACAGTTACCTGAGAAGCCCCCTCAGCCTGGCCTACCTCCTGAGAAGGCACATCCTGTAACAGTAAAGTTTCTGCCTGAGACTCCATAGAAACTCCTGGCAAAACCTCTGGCTCCACTGAGTTCTAAAGAACCGGCGTCCGGACTGCCGGTTCATCAACCCTCGGCTTCACTGTTTTGTCCTTGCGCTTCTTGGACGAAGCGGGCGTCGGAGCATCCGACGGCATTTTATAATTGCAACGCTTCCCAAACACTAACCTGGCACAGTCTAACCTCCTCTTAATAGTGCGCTTGTTAAACCTAGCACAAGAGCGGCAACCAACAACGCCGTGCTCAGGCCCTAAACAAGGTATACACAAGGTATGGTAATCCCTATGAGGTATCTGTTTCCCACAAGAAATACAGTTATTCACTTTTTCTGACATCCGCAAAATACTGAGGCAAGAAAACCAAAATGTTCCCCAACGGGTACTTAGCCAACTCTGATTCGGTCTGAAACTCCGGTTTCGGAAATATTTCAGAATGCCAACCTGCACTCGCAAAACTGCTTCTGCATCGGACCATGCGGCAAAAAAGACTGAGGATATGGCGTCGGTCATGCGCATTAGTACCCTGGCGTACTGACGTCAGTCTAATGCGCCCTGACCGACGTCAGCCATATACTCTGGTATTCGGGCCGACTGGACAGCGGACTACCCAATAGTAAGGACTGCAGCAATGTGGAACGAAGAACATCTAAAGCCTGCAAAAATGACAGCCAAACTATAACCAGCGTTTGCTTCAATAATGGTGAGCTAATAGGCAACTGTGGTGTAGGGCAGATAATCAGCAGGCATGGAGACTAAAGCAAATTAAAAAAAATATATATATATGCCTAGTCAAATGTAAGGCAGGCCCAATCAAAGAGATATGCAAAAGCCAAATTGTGTTTAATGTGTAAAATGAGGTTTGAAATTTCCATAAAGAGCAGCTGCTTGTATGTGACAGTAGATAGGCTAGCTAGTCATGAGGAGGCAAACTTTTTAGTCAAACAGTTTTGCACTTTTCTTACAACAAATCATAGGACTGTCTGTACTGCCTTGAGGAAGCAGATGTGATAATGTAATGTAAGAGCATGTCAAACAGTGAACTTGGAAAGGTGTTTTTTCTCAATTTATATACTCAGGAAAAGCAGAATGGTAAACTAATCTGGATTAAGTAAAACTGGAAAACCAGCTTAAATAAAAACAAGTGCTGCTACAGAATACGGTTGTTCTCATTAGAAAAAAGGAAAGACCTTCCATATGAAGGAGTTTAAAGTTTAGAAAAGAAAAAAAGTTAGTTGCAGATTACAATTGGTTCAACTAGATAATAGTCATGCACTCCAAAACAAGTGTGGGGCACAGCCTGACAAATGCAGTTTGAACCCAAAATAAAATGCTAAACATTGCTAATTGTGGCCAGTCAAGCTATCATCCTCCTTATTTTTGTTAGTTCATAGAAGGCTACATACAAAAACTGACAAAAGGGCCATAACAAATAAGTGTTGCAATATGAGGCAGAAATGGGATACTCCAACACAAATGTACCCTTTGAAGAAAAAAGATCTTAATGACAGTGATCCCTGGCACTTTACCTCCAAGCAAAAATGCAGATCTGAACCACTTTCCATATATCTGCATTACTGAAGAACTTTTTTTAATCACAACAATTACTTATTTATTTGGCTTTGTTTACTGGGAAAGTTCGACTGGGTAATAATAATTTTCAGGATAGGCCCAGGGATAAAAGCTCAATTCACTTACATTGTATTATACTAAGTTCCAGTTAAACACAGAGTAGTTACATTTACACATTCTAAGATTTGAGAGAGGTGGAAGATACTAAAGAGAAAGCCCATGTGCAACATTGTTGATTGTACAGGCAGCAGTTATGTATAAAAATTGTTTTGTCATTTCAGTGAGAGGTTGAGTGTTTTCTGTGTATGGAAAGTATCATATGGTGAACACAAAGTCTAAACCTTGTGATGAGCCTGTGTAGGACCAGGATTGGTTAACATATTGTTTAAGCAGTGGTTTAAAACTACTGAGTTTGTCAGAGAGCAATGGTGTAGTCAGTGAATTAAATTCTGTACACACTCTTATTGTTGTCCCCCAATCAACCTGGCATTTAAATATTGGGCACAGCACAGGCTGTTGCCCCCCCCCCCCCCCACACACACACACACACAGCACTATGTGTAATATTTTCAGATGCTTAGTCAAAAACTATTAGATAAACCATTTTAATTTGCAATCCTCCCTGTTGTTCTTCTTCTTTCGTCTTTTCCCGGTTAGGGGTCGCCACAGCGGAACTCCGGTCCGCTAATGATTGGCAGTAGATTTTTAACGGGTGCCGAGGTGCCAGTTCGACGCCCAACCTTCAACTAAGGCACGTCCATTCTATGCATGTCTTTCGAACACCACTCGACCGCGAGGAGGACATGCAGACTCCACACAGAAGGTGCGCCAGCCAAGAATCGAACGGGAGAACCTCTTGCTATGAGGCAACAATGCTACTGCTGCACTCCTCTCTGTAAACAAGCTATATACATGCTGGTAGAGATGTTAATTTAAATGGTTATAGACTTATGTGGCCTAATAAAGATTCAGTTTTTCTGATGCTCAGAAAAAAAATATATTCTATAGACTACACAGAGTATGCTTGGCTACACCCTTGTCAGAGAGTTTTATTTGTGTACTGGAATACAGCAAGTCTCCTGCAACATTATTTGACCTATTTGTAAGTAATAACAATCCAACAAAAAAATGTTACAGGATACCTTCTCCTTGAAAAGAACCAGACACCAGGCTGAGTAAGGTTATAAGCGCTTTCGTTCCCTTTATTCACACTCAATACAAATGGAACTTCATCAGATACAAAACCTTACACACTTCCCCCCTTTTTTATATACAATTCAATTGCTTAATCACAATCAATTAACTTAAATGAATAAATTAGTTAAATGTGCTCTCAAGTTAAAAACACATTAATAAGTTCTTTAAAAATATATTGCTATGTATAATACATAAATAATTCTCCTATAAAAACACATATATAATAAACATTTAATCTGTAAAAAAAAAAAATATATATATATATATATATATATATATATATATATATATATATATACTAACTTAATTGCTTCTATGTTCAACCACTTAAGCCATTTTCATCTAATCTCATCTGTCTTTAGATGAGGGGGGAGGGGTAGTTGTAATGGAACATTATGACTACACCACTAGAATGATGAAATATTTGAATGACAGTTCCTACTTTAGTGCAGCATCACTGAATGAGGTTAACATCTTTAATGCTAGATTAGACATGATTTTGGAAGAACTTTTCCAGGAATATACCTTTAGTGAAGATGAGGTGAGATACTTAAAGGTGAACAATCCTGTAACCCCAGCCTTCTTTGGGATTCCCAAAATTCATAAATCAGTAGGGGATCCACCAATGAGACCCATAGTGGCAGGAGGTGGGAGTAAAACAGAACCTTTAGCAAAAATGCTAGATTTCCATTTAAAAGGATTTTTGAGGATAAAAAACGTCTTGAAGGACTCGGCATTTATTACAGTGTATGGCAAAGAATGAGTTCAAGGAAGAAGTTATTTTCTTGATTATTGATATTAAGGACCTTTTTCTTTGTATCCCACATGAAGAAGGAATGGAATATTTTCAGGAAGCACTAAGGGAAGGAACCAGATTTTCAAGTGATATGGTGTACGTCTTAGCTACTCTCATGGAATTGGTTCTAAAAAATAATTTTGTGTGGTTTCAGGGGGAGTATTTCAAGCAAACCCGAGGTGTAGTAATGGGTTCAGCAGTAGCCCCTATATTTGCTAATATTGTTCTTTGGTACTGGGAAACCAAATTTGTGTTAAATTCAACATTTAGGAAAAATATCTTTATAGATATTATAGATTTTTGGACGATATTCTAATATTATGGGAAGGTGGGTTTGATGAGGCAGATGATTTTTTGAACTATATCAATGCCACTACTGATTTTTTTAATTTTACTAGTAAAATTGAGAAAGAAGCAGTTAATTATCTGGACATCCACCTATATAAAAATAGAAGGGGTGGATGTTATGAATCATGTATATATAGGAAGCCCACCCATTCGAATAGTTATCTGCACTTTGAGAGTGACCACCCCTTTTGGCAAAAAAGAAATTTGGTAAAGGGCCAAATGATTAGAATATCAAGACTAACGACAGATGACAACAGGTTTAAAGATCAAATGGTAGAGTTAAAGACTATGCTGGGAATAAGGGGTTACCCAACTAGTGTCCTAGAAGGACAGGAGAGTTATGTAACAAGCAGGGGAGAAGATTTTTATCCCCCATTACTGAAAAAACCTGAGAGTTTGTTGAATGTTAAGAAGACAGAAGAGGCAACTACTTGCTGTGTGCTAACATATAATGACGATAGTGTAAAGATCCGTAAAATGGTGGAAAAGAACTGGAATTGTGTTTTTGGGGCATATGGATTAACTGAAAAACTGGGTAATAAACCAAAAATAGTTTTCAGAAGTGGACCCAAGATTAAGAACTTATTTGAAAGGAAGAAAGACAAAGATAGGATTCCATTAGGTAATATGAGGAAGTGCAATGGCTGCAGGGAATGTAGGTACATCTATGAATGCAGGAATATAGTGATAGAGGGTCACCATAGAATAATTCCAGTGACAGGGAATTATAACTGTAATACAAAAGGAGTTGTCTATGTGGCCTTGTGCCAGTCATGATGTGCATATTATATAGGAAAAACAGAAAAGAAGTTAAAAAAGCGAATTTACCAACACATTTATGCAATTAGGAGACAAGATAAAACAAATGCCTTATTTAGACATAGCATAAATTGTAAGGATTTTAAAAAATTCCTCTTCTGTGTATTGGAAAAGGTAGGTAGACAGGAGGAGGGGGTAATTGGCCCTGTTTTTTAGAATACAGGGAAACACAATGGCAGGTGTTGTTGAATGCTACAGTTTTTCCTGGTATTAATGACAGGATTTCTCTAAGGAGCTTGCTTCATTTAAAGACAGATGAGATTAAATGAAAATGGTTTAAGTGGTTGAACATAGAAGCAATTAAGTTAGTATAAATATATATATATATATTTTTTTAACAGATGAAATGTTTATTATATATGTGTTTTTATAGAAGAATTATTTATGTATTATATATAGCAATATATTTTTAAAGAACTTATTAATGTGTTTTTAACTTGAGAGCACATTTAACTAATTAATTCATTTAAGTTAATTTATTGTGATTAAGCAATTGAATTGTATATAAAAAAGGGGGGAAGTGTGTAAGGTTTTGTATCTGATGAAGTTCCATTTGCATTGAGTGTGAATAAAGGGAACGAAAGTGCTTATAACCTTACTCTGCCTGGTGTCTGGTTCTTTTCAAGGAGAAGGTATCCTGTAACATTTTTTGTTAGATTATTTGCTTCATGTGTTTTACTATTGTGATATAAGTAATAACAATGTGTTACTAGAGCAGAGATCCTTTGCTGGACACAGGACCGGTGTTAGCATTTTGGAGGCCCCCAGCAGATGTCAAACTGGGGGGCCCCTAGGCACTTCCAGTCTGTGTATCACCCTGTCACTGCCACCCTTCCTAAACAACCTTTTAGTTCATGCTGCCAACTTAGGAGTAGTATGCACCGACTGATGGCTACAATATTCTTACATTACAAGACTTGTGTACTACACTGTGTTGGCCCATCTCACAAAAAGGGACATTTACAGTTACTGGCATTTAGTTGCTGCAATGATATATTGCAGCAACTCTATGTACAGGTCTGGACTTAGGTGAAATGGTGCCCTAGGTCTACTGTTTCAGACCTCCCCCATACACACAATAGCCTCCAGTCTTCCCAATCCCCCCCTCCCCATCTTGGGCTTCCCATGCCATCCACATTACGTTTTTTCTTCCTTTTCTCACATTTTGCCTTACTTTTCAGCATTTTCAAAATGCTATAACTTTCTACATGCTCTGAAGTGCATTGTAAAGTTTTTTTTCTTTTTACACACCTTTTCATCCAATAATGGCTTGAACAGAAATTGTGTTGCTGTTCAGCTTTAGTTTCCATTGCATCCTTTCAACATACATTTCCTAAGCAAAGACAGTACCATAAAAACCATTTAGGGAATAAAAAAAGAATTTCAGTTTTATAGTTTTTTATTTTTCTTTCAAGGAAGACATAAGTTGTACCCAAGGCTTAATGTTCAAAGATGACAAAACAGTAGCTCACAATAAACTAACAACCCTTTGTTGTCTGGATACACAGGTCCGATCTGGGAACTGCCTGCCTCACAGTCCCCCCCAAAAGACTGCGTATTCATTCCTCTGGTGTTAGACTCAGATGAAGGCAGAGGTTCAAATTGCCGCAGTCATGTATTTCAAGGGATTGCTGATATACATATACATAGTAAGTCTCCTCACTCCTCAACCCAAACTGTCAAAGGCAGCCACTGTATATGTGTCCTAAGTGTGATTGTGAGAGTGAAAAAATAATGATTATAGTAATGTATTCTACTTTGCTGTTCCTACACAAGCTGCAGTAATCTTCTTTGTACATCTGTGAGGTATGTAAGAAAAGTAAAAGAAACAATGACTACACTGTCCTCAGCCCAAACACATGTTTTAATGACCTCATGTGCACACCTCTGAGATTTGACTGTGAGGAATAACACAACAACCCCCCCATATAACCTACAGCAGCCTTCTGTAGACAAACATCCAGATGGGGCTGGATTTAGAATGGGTGCAATTGAGAGCAGAGGCCATTATCAGCTTTATCCTAACAGGGTCATATCACAACCCTGCTCAGGTTAAAGAGCATAATCAGAAAAGGAAAAAAATATATATATATATATTTTTTTTCCCTTCACCTCATTTTTCCTCAAACAACAGTGTTGTGGGGCCCTCACACAGTCAAGGATGATTGAGAGCCTTCTGTATCCATTTATACAGTCTGAGGAGTAGGGATCCCCCAGAGTCTTAGAAGATCTAAGTGTCTGAATGTTCTGAGATACATTTTATGACTTACTTTTGAAATATAATTTCTTGTTAGCTACAGTTTTTACTGACACTCAGAAGAATAATGTATGTGTTCTGGCATTATTGCGTGTGTGCACAGATAAAACTCACCAACATTTTCACAAACACACACACACATTATATATTGTTTCAGCAATACTTTGTGCAACACTGGTACTAGCACCCCAGATCAGAGACTGCTGTTAAGCAGTCGTCAAACAGCAGCAGAGATCGGTCCCTTTTATTTACCTCAATGAGGAATAATGTAAACTTGTCACTGTCCCTGATTTCACAGACCTTCCCTGATTTCGCACATAATTTTGTTGTCCTTTGTAACAAGTTTGATTTGCTTGTAAATCATTCGGGATTACAGACAGTCAATAAATCCAGACATTAGTTTCACGCTTAATGTCCAAAAAAAATATGTTGATACAAAAGGTGTTATTCTATTATCTTTTTCATTGAATCAGAGTTCTTCAGTGAAGAAGTTGAGAGTTACAATATCTGGTATTCCGCAAGTATTTAAAAAACTCCCTAAAAGAGAAAACCATCCCTGAAGATGAGTAGTATTAGCTCTTCTTAAAATCCAAGGTAAGCATGGACACTGGTCACACCGGGCTGCTGACCTCTCTAGTGCTTACCTTGCTCATGTTCATTATCAGCTTTATCCTAACAGGGTCATAGCACAGCCTGTTCAGGTTAAACAGAATAATCATGAAATTAATACATTTTTCTCCTCATTTTCCCCAACCAGCAGCAGCTTTTGTGGGGCCCTCACACAGTGAAGGATGATTAAGGGGGACCCTTGCAGCCGTGGGTATTGCAGGTACCTAAAGCGGGCTATGTTGTTAGTTTTAGTGTAGAGAATGTCCACCAGCAGGGTTTAACTAAGCCATGGACACTATTGTTAGTAGTAAAATATTTATTGGAATTGCGAAGGCTCTTGGTTGATAAAACACTATTACTATAAACAAAGACATTTTTGAATTTTAAAGGCGATATAAATAAGCATTATTACCCACCTGATTTATTAAGGATACAAGACTGATGTACTAGCTTTTGTTGGTTTGACAGACATGTTACAAAATATCAAGGTAAGATAGCTTGCTGTGGTTGGAGGCCCCCAGCGACCACAGGGTTCGCTAGTGCCTAAAGCCGGCTATGGCTGGACAGTAGGTCAGTAATAAGTTATGTAGTGCAGGACATTTTTCTGGATGATGAATGAGTTTGTGTGCTGTAGTTAGTTGTCAAGTAGTTGTGTAGTTCAAGCCAGTTTAATTGCTTTAAATAATAATACAGAGAAATACAATGCTGAATGTGTAATACAAAGTCCAGATACATAACTATAAACAGAATGTGCATTTCACAAAGCAGCGCATATAAATGACGGTATGTTTACAAAACCTGTTCCTTGGATTTTATTTGCAACGGTGATTGGAAAAAACAACAGAACATGTAGATAACATACGGAAACACTAGTAGTAGTTTTTCCCCTTGATGTTCGTACTCCTAAGAATCACATGAAATACGAGACTGTTTCATATAAAAATAAAAAAGGCATTCCAATTAAGAGAGCAGGAAGGTTTAACTAGAATGTTTCCGTAAAGATGCTAAATGACCACTAGATGGAGACTGATCTATGTTTTCAGTGAATTTGCAACGTTTTCGGAAGATAATTCATTGTCAAAGCAGTTCTAAAATATTAAACTACTTAAACGGTTTTTAAAACACTAAACTGTTTAAACAGTAATTAGTTAAAACGCATGGGATGTATATGCATTTGGCTTATTTATTTATTATTCACTTATCCTCATTCATTTTTTCTTATTTATTTTCTAAACTATAATCCAGATGGATCATTTTCAAGCTCAACCCAGGAAAAAATAACAGTTTCAAACTGAAGCATGCATATTAATAAATAGTGAGGACTGCTTTGCAAACAAGCTATCTGCACTATAAGTAAAATATAGCTATGTATTATAAGTAAAATATAGTTATGTTGTTGTTGTTGTTTGTCTTTCGGCTTTTTCCCGGTAAGGGGTCGCCACAGCGGAACTCCGGTCCGCTAATGATTGGCAGTAGATTTTTATTAAACGCTGAGGTGCCAGCTCGACGCCCAACCTTCAATGAAGGCACGCCCATTTACGCATGCATGTCTTTCGAATGCTACCCAACTGCAGGGAGGACATGCAGACTCTACACAGAAGGCACTCCCAAGCCAAGCCAAGAATCGAACGGGAGAACCTCTTGCTGTGAGGTAACAATGCTACCGCTGTACCACCGTGGAATTAAGTAAAATATACTGAAAACCAATTAACAGGTTTCTTCAGCTGCTTAAATGTGAACCAAATATCACTATGAACTTGACTTCATCTCATACTAAAAACAGATTAGGTTATCACAGCGCTTAAACTTTTCTGTTTTTAAAATGAGATGATAGTAAATCAATTACTAAGTGTCATAGTGGTGTGAATATGGATACTTACCTATCCATTACTTTTTCAATACCTGCTTTCTCCTTTTCGAGTTCTTGGAAAGTTAAGAGCCTGTCCCAGCAAGAAACGGGCATAATGCTGAGAATCAGTCTTGGATGAGATGCTACTTCAGCACAAGAAAAGCGCGCGGGCACACACACACACACACACACACACACACACACACACAATGGACAATTTCTGAATGTCACCAATTTACCTAACTGCACTTCTTTGGAATGTACTAGAACAAATGGTGACCCTAGCTAAAAACAAGTATACAGGTAGAAGGTACCTCACTCAGCCTTGAATTGGACCTGAACACAAGCACTATTAGGTAGCAATGTTATCACCGCACCACTACTGTGCATCTTTTTCTAAACTTGTTTTAAAAATATATACTAGTCTTTTTTATAATTTTTCTCCTTTATGTGCATAGAAGCAATATAATATGATTTTTAAGTACAAGAATAGCAGTCACTGCAGTTACCACCACTTAAAGTGGAAATGCAGTTTACATAACTATTTCCATGATTCGTCTTAATGAAATGTAAACTAAAAGGTAATCATTCAGAAACACAAAAGGTAACCACCACCATTAGCATTAGCGGGAATACCACGAATGAGCAGATTTAGCCTGCTATCCTTAACAGCAATCATTTGCCTGCTTTGACAAAAAGGATGATAAAAAGGCCTTATTCCAGTCTGCAAAAACTGGAACACAGAAGATCCCCTCGTATCTACATTCACTTATGGACTGTCCCACAGTCTGAAGCGATTTGTGCAGTGGTTTACTTATCTACCACTTTATACCAAACACTTGGGGCATACTGAACAAAGGAGTTCCAAGTCTCAAACTTTTTACCAAGTGACAGCATAACAGGTAGGAATGTGAGCATCTTTGCTTGCTGAAGCTGTGAACTAGTATCATGTTTCCAGCCTGATTATGGTTAGGCCTCAAATTATGACCTAGGAGTAGCAATATACAGCATGTTAAGCCAATAAGTGAAGTCTGTCACATATTTAAAAAGCTGAGCTACTTCTTAAAGTAGCACCAAGGAGATCAATGCACATGTTAAATGAAATGTAAATGCATCATGCGTAATACTGCAACACAAATTCTAGCAATATCTTTTGTGCATGCAGTGAGGCACAAAATGTATGTTACGCACACTGACACAGGCATACGATTAGATCTGTCACTTGTGCACTCCACAGAGCCTTGCTACAATTACAAAATGGGCACCTGTAATTCTTGCAGTTTGAGTTTTACAGGTAGCTGTTTATGTAAAATAATTTACATGTATGGTACTACATTTCAATGTGAAATAGATCCTCCATCCACTTTAACTAACTGATAGATATGCATGGCTATAATTTTTCACCTATGTGAAATTTTGGTATGAAATTTTTTAGGCAATCATTTAATTTAAGGAACCCTTCTGTCAAACTGTTTTGTTTTAATGTACAGTACTGTTTTTCAACAGGTGCCAACACTACAGAGCTCCTCAGCAGGATTTCCTGCATTTCTTAAGACAGTAAAGCAGTTTGGATTTAGCCTAAAACAACCATAAAACCGTTTGTTTTCAGTGAAAATTGAATTTTAGTTGTGAGATAGTCACAATAGACATAAACCATAGCTTTATAAGTAATAAAATAACTGCTGCGAAGAAATCTTGTATATGACTGGAAATAATGGCTAAACCTCAGACTTCTACCTGGACATCTTCAGCAGTCAGGCATCTGTGGCATTAGGTACTTTTTCTGCACCTTGGTAGTTAGGTTCTGGCTGGGTTATAAAACAGTATAGCCAGGACATTTCTCCTTTTTATTTTTGGTTCCCAGAAAAAAAAAGAAAGATTGCACAAAGAAATGTTTCTATACCAGTCCAAAGCAAACAGAAAAAAAGGTAAGGAAAAATACTGCTTAACGTTACTGATTATATTACTTGATGTATGTTTCTTCCTGATTATGTATGGAAAACAGAAACACTTGTTTTAATAATTTTTCTTATAGCTTTATTTCTATTATTTTAGTTTAATCTGTATTATTTATTTATTTCTTTGGTTTGCATGTCTTTTCCTATAAAATGTTTGTTTCTTGTTTTAAATGAAGAAAATTATACAAAGTACTTAGGGTAAAAGAAGCTGCTTAACTTTACTCAGTTTACTTTTCTCACACCACATCTCAAAGCTATAGGCAACTACTAATAACTAAGTCCTAGCAGGTGACTATATCTGCAGACATAGCACAGTGCTTCACAAACAAATATACACTTTTCTGTGTAACACAGCCTCAGTCCTTTTCCTCATTTCTTCCTTTGATGGAATGCTTGTTGTAGGCTCAAAATATTTACAAAGATATTCGTGTTGGTGGCAGCTCCCAAGAAGTGAAAATACATACACATGCAGTAATGCCTGCCCTCTCTTAGTGCCATTTATGCTAACTTCCATTTAACACTCATTATGGAGTCTTAACATATTTGTACGCTCCTTTAAATTACTCGCCAATAAATAACAAGCACCATAAGAAAGGGGAAGGTATGAGTAACAAAATGTCACGAACGCTGTTAACCTAGGATATCTTGTAGTGGAGATATTAATCAAGGGTTGTCACTTCTCATTCACACGTTTCTTATTTACATTCATGTTTTCAGAACTGACACAGCTACATGTTATTGAGGGGCAGGGGACATTGTGTGAAATGTTACATCGGAAGAGCAGAAAATATGACTATCAATGTCAATGTGTAACACACTATATGTAGAAACTGCTAGTTGTTTGCTAGGGATTATGAAGATAAGCAATACTCCAGTAGGTACATTAATATAAAAAAGTGCACAGTATCAAGTGAAATCTTAGATGATGCTGAAGCAAGCTGTCATTGGCATTTGCAGATGAAGTTGTACATCTTGAGAGATATTTAGTGCTATTTACATTGTTAATTATACAAATAATATTTTTCAAATTTCTATAATTATCTCAACAAGCAAGTACTCAAAAAGGAATTTCCTACTATCATGCAAACTATCTGTCTAGCTAACAGAAATGCTCTGATACTATATGTCTAGGCTGTACAGTTTCAAAGACATGAAAAGTTATCTGCGAGACTTTAAACAGAAATATAATTCTGGGTTTGTGTACATCAGAATAGATACTAGAGTACTGATACAAAGACTACAAATACAACATTATTACTGGCAGAGCTGTAGCTAGCTAAGGCAATGAGAAGAGGGCGAATGCCCAGGGTGCAACTTGTTAGGGGCTGCAGTTGGCAATGTCAATTGGGTGACTAGCATTCATTCAGTAGTGGTACTGAACAAATGAGACATGTACAGCGAGTTACAGTGGCATTGCAATAAGTTACTGCTACAGTTTCTAAGTAGGATTTATTTTTTTTTTCTTTTTGCTCTTAATACCAAGACTAAAATCTTATTCAGGAGCTACCATTTCCTTTCCCCTTGCCAACCACAGCTCTTATAAAGCCACATTAAGCAAGTGGGAGGAGAAAAAACATAACTAAAGCGGCAGCAGCAGTTACAAAGACCTTCTGTTTTCTTTCCATTTGTTAGCTGCACCTCTTATTAAGCAGCAGTTAGCAAACAGGGAAAAATACATAAACAAAATCTAATGCAATTAACTGCAGAACCAGTAGCAGTCACAAAGACCTGTGTGGGTCAGTAAGAGTTTGCACTGCTTCTGACAAAAATGAAAATGCATTACTGCGGCTATTATTTATGCATAAATTACTTCAATGACTCACAATCAGACACTGGAAGCACACATACCTCTCAACACAAGGAATCTGGACAAAGACAGAAACAATGGGGAACAGAGGCCCAAAAAATAGAAACAGATATTTAATATTGCTCTTAGAAAGTTGCTAGAGTAACAGGTTTTGCATTATTATGTATTTTCTGAAGGATATAAAGTCTGAAACGTCTGCCATTATTAATTATACAGTGACATCAATTCTCAATGATTTGACAGACAACCACAAATTTTATGAGGAACAGACCAAAAATATGAGGCAAAAATCTGGACAGTTAACAGGTATGGAAGTAAACAAAATCAAAGTAAAAACGTCTGTGTGTGCCTGTGTGTGTGTGCGCATGCACGCATGGACACGAATACAAGCACAAGCAAACATATGGGAGAGAATTGTAATGTTTTGTACTGCATGTCTCGTGACATCTAAGACTTAAAATATATTACTGGTACTGTTTCATACAGATGATTATGATCAGGTCACTCATCATAACCTGCTTATTATGTGTTTGAGACATGTATGCCAAGAAGTTCGTCTTGAGGTGAATTTCTTGGTATCCATGTCAAGAACAAATAATAAGTGGTGAAATGATCAAAATTCTTTGTAGAGCATGGAGCTTTATCTGCTCCATGTACAACTAGTTAAATGGGAAAAAAATCACATAGTGTTTTCCCGGCTTTCAAAGCTATTAAACATTTAGCAAGCGCTGTCAGAGAGGTTGTGTAATGTAGTCCGTTATGTTTACAGTTACCTCCATAACTCTCAAATGTCTAGATTTCCACAGGACATTCGGTTTATTGCTTCATATTTTTGGTCTGTTCTTCATAAAATGTGTGGTTTTCGGCTGAACCAGTGAGACCTGAAGTCACTAAATAATGCCATACATTTATGAGTTTCAGTATTTATATTTTTTAGACTATACAGGCAAAAACACTTCCTGTTATTCTAGCAATTCTCATTTTAAGTACAGTTAATGAGCATAAAATAAACTTACTTCTTCTTCCTTATAGTTTCTGAGTTGCAGGCCTTGCACCTTCTTTACAAGAAGAACGCAATAGATGACAAGTGACAAAGCTCTCAAACAAGAAAGCAAATTAATACCACTTTTAAACAAAAATGTAGCAATAACAGCCAAATTTCTCTGTAGTATACAAGGTCCATATAACACAAAAGTGACTTATTATATTATATTATGCATAGTGAAAGCTGCACTATATCAACTAAGTCCAATAAAAGGTAGCCAGTACAATGGCATATAGGGATGCATCCCTAACTACAGTCTAGATAATTTCATTTTGATTAGCAACTTGGGCTTCTGAGGCATTGGTAGGGAAGAATGGGCATACCCTAATGGTTAAGATGTTTGCCTTACAAACACAAGGTGCAAGGTTTGAGTCTCACAAGGGATAATTGGTTAGACTTGCAATGGCTCGCAAGGGCAGTTAGCCTAATACTAACCTATGAACCTATACTAGACTGAGGACATGCATGGAGCTGTATCTCACAGTCACTCCCTAGTGGAACCTGGGGATATGGGGATGCTGTCTTACAGGGGAAAAAGGAGAGGGTATTAACTGAATCACTGCAGAGGCAGAGTGACATACCAGGAGCATGTTATGTGATCAAATGTAATTTCAGCAAACTCAAAAAAAGCAAGCACTCTCCACTGAAATTACATTCAATGACAGTGGAGTTTGCTTCTTTCTCCACTGTTGTGCAACTCCACAGGTATTATACACAAGTCCAGGACATGTGGAGGGTGCAGGCGGGCTTGCTCTCCTGCAAAAAAAAAAATGTTGAGTTGTTTGTCAAAGTTGGTTTCAACGAACAGTGTTCAATTTTTTTTCTGTTAGTCAAAATTACCTTCGATGAGTTAACATGAATCTGATATAACAACAGGTCCCCTTTTCATATCTATTTCCACACCAGGTGCCTCAATCTCCCATATCCCCACTGACTAAAAACAGAGTAATTTCAAGGGAGGATGGACAGTCCAGTAGACACAGTAGATGAGGAGATATCCTGAGGCCAGCTGATGGTCATTTGTAAGGAGCTCTCCAAAAACTTAATTAATTAATTAAATCTAATAAAGGGTGGACTGACATTCTGTGTCTGTCTTCATGTCTCTCATGACTGAATCCTGCACCATAAGAAGATCTGCCAAATAACATGGTACCTATTTCTAGTAGATGACTCTCACATGCAGTTGAGCTAAGGTAACTGCAATAAAGAAGACCAGAAAACTGAAGGCTTTAAACTACTGAAGTATACTTATCAGCCAGAAGTCAGATCAAGAATGAGTGTAGGGGGTCTTTACAGAGTTGGAAAATTCTGACTCACTCCTTCCTCTTTTTTGGAAAGCTACAAAAAGTGAAGTGATCTTTATCAACATTGTCTCAGTAATTCCATATCTTATCTCTGAAAAACAAACGAAGCAGGCAATTTTGGTCTGAATGACTAACAAAGTGATGTAAGCTTGAACCACCTTGTCTCAATGATTTACATTGTATCTCCAGGGGGAAAAAACATAAATCAAGCAATTTTTGGTCCTGATGGCAAAATGTTTCTCAAGTATGGCTTTTAATTAAACTAAATTTCAGTCATACTGGCAGACCAAGCCAAATCAAGAAAAAAAAATTCTTAAAAAGAATTCAATGACCCAATGAAGAGACAAACAACGAAGACTAAAGTTTGAACACATAGGTATATTTTTAACAGAAGATCAATTTCTAACTGTACCAATGGTTGACATTTTACAGGAAAAAAAAGAGAAGAACTCTAACCCTCATAAGCAGCAGTAAAGAAGAGAGGAGAGGAAAGTCCATCACTCCTTTGAAGAGCAGACCCACAACACTGTTAATGAAGAGGAGAACTCTGAAGAAAAAAGGACTGAAGCATAGTACAGTTCCTAAAAATATTCTGGACAAATGTTTCTTCTACATGTAGGTGGATAATTCAATAGAGAAAGCTCTAACTATAAAAAAGCCTAGAAGATCATCCCAGAAAACTGGACAAAGGCTGACACACAGGTAAAGGAAACTGGGCCTTTCAGAGAAGTAAACTCAGTTGGATGGTATATATTAAATCTATAAGCTGAAATTGCCTTTTAAGAAACAAAAGTTGCAAATTTCTTGTCCAATAAGATTTCCAGGGCTTTTGGGGTCCATGATGAGAATGTGCAGCTCAGCATATTTAGTGAACTGGAAGGCATTTTCTGCTCAGTGTTTTGTCACTAGCAATATCTGAATCAGGCTTCAGCTCCCCTGTACTGCTTTGAATACAGCGGATAGCCAGCATTGCTGTGTACTGATTTTTATGGGGCAGAATTTTGAACTTTACAATGAGATCAAGAAAATTATTTAACCTGTTTGTCTAACCAGCTGCAGCCTGGACCAAGAACCAACTCAGTTAATGTTATCTTGCTTAAATGCCCTCAGTCAAATTATTCTTTCCAGACTGTGAATGTCTATTAAAGAATAAGTGTTCCTTTACTGCGGTAAAATGATTCCAATATTATACCCGTTTTTACAATCATCTTTTGTTCAACATAACTTGAAGAACTACCGTCCTAAGCTTCTCTACAATGGAAAGTATTATGCTCAGCCTGAATCTTACACATTTTTACATGTTCGCTTTGATCCTATTTAGCTGAATTTTAAACACTAAAACAGCAATGCATCCAAATTCTTTATGGTTATAAATAACCTGTTGTTAGAATCAATACATGTGTGTGTGTGTGTGTGTGTGTGTGTGTGTACATATATATATATATATATATATATATATATATATATCTATACCTATTCTTGAACAGTTTGCATCTTACATCTTGGGGCATAATTAGAAGGTTGTCTCTGATATTTTTCTTTAAGATAATCTCAGCAGTACGAGATCCGCAAGGCACTATCTTGGTTTCACAACTTTATACAGAGGTACTAAAACAGTGGCAAGAATAAATTGCTCCTACAGTGGTACTGGTATTTACCTTTCCTTTCTTCAGATGTCGGACAGACTAAGATATACTGAAGTATGGAATTTGAAATGTAGCTATCTGAGACCTTGGATTCAAAAGCCAAGAGCTATATTGGTAAAGCGCAAGTGCACAGATGGCATCAAGATTGTGTGTGTGTGTGTGTGTGTGTGTGTGTGTGTGTGTGTGTGTGTGTGTGTGTGTGTGTGTGTGTAAAATACGCCAGTGCACAGAAGGCATCAAGATTTTGTGAGTCTGTGTGTACACACAATATATATATATATATATATATATATATATATATATATATATATATATATATATATATATATATATATATATATATATATATATATACACACACATATATATATATATATATATATATATATATATATATATATATATATATATATATATATATATATATATATATATATATTTTTTTTTTTTTTTTTTGTGAGGGGGTCACTCCGCATATAATCAATGTCACTTCCCACACCACAAATGTGGGGGCTATGCTTAAACTCCACTACTTTACGATTCCAACTCCAGGGCCGCCAATGCCTCATGGCAATGGCAAGGCAGCTCTAAGAGTTAGCAGACAGCCCCTGCAATGTACATATTTTACACTGTACTGCATATGTACACAGATTTAGTAAAACATTACCTGACTAGTCACACTGCTGCAATGCTGGCCCTAATAAGTGTCATTTCATCATGCAGGTTTCAAAGTATTGAATGACTCTGCAGAAGTTCGAATGATTTTTCAGAAATACATACTGGTACTTGGGACAACTGAGGACTGCTTGTAGATAGAGGAGTACCAGTCATTAGAAATGTAATTAAACTAGTATGGAGGCAATGGCTATGCATGCAAATGTGAGTCTCTCCACAACTCATCACCTTCTCCCACAATTCTGTAGGAAGGAAAGTGTCAGAATCACTGTCAAGGGTGTATAATATGGCCAGTGAAGTCCGGCAGTACACAGAGGCTGGTTACTCCTCCCTGTTTGTTTTTACTTTTTTTTAAATAAATTTATTTAACCAAAACCAGTAAAACAACTGAGTCCAAATGTTTTGATGTCTAGTAATTGCAGATGATATGGAAAACCAAGATGAAAATACGATTGTAGAGGAGGAAATTTGCAGCAAGGACAATCAAGAGGAGTAACAGACACCACAACAGTATCCCTGTAGATGACAAAAATCTGATTTGATTGAGTATTAGAAAAGTAATGATTGGTGAAATTTGGCTTGTGGATTATTTTTGAAATGTTGGAAGGATCTACAGCAAGTGTAGACAATCCCAGTACTATTACAAAAGAGTGACGCTCAAGCATATTTTGCTTGGAACTCCACTGGAAAGCAACTATGGAAATTCTCTTAATTGTTTACATCAGAAACCTCACATTTTTTTTTACTTTTCTGAATAGATTTTTTTTCTATCCTGTGTATACTTATGGACATCGTAATGACAAATATTGTCAATGCCTCCAAAATATATGCTATCCTAATTATTGCTCCACCACAACAAAGTTCACCTGCCTCGCACATGAACATTTAACAGGACTACAAGTCATGATTTTTGGACTTGTCCTCAAAAGGTTCCCTGATCATGATATATAAGAAGGCTGTTTAAACAGTTTGGAGTTGACAATATTGATCTTCCATATTCTCAGCAGGCTGCATAATGCAGATCAGCCAACAGGTAGTTGAACTGCAAAACACAATGGAAGAATACGATGGCAAAGTTCAAAATGAGAAATGGCAACTGGCTGAAATAAATAAGGCTTTTAGAAAGAATACGAGACTGAGTATTAAAAGGAGAGGAAGGATAGGGTTTATTGAAGTTTTTGAAAAACAAAGATGGCACACTGGATGGGCTTCACAAATACAGATATGGCAAACCTACTTGCTATGGTAAAATTTGTGAAGATACACAAGAAACAGCAGATGTTATGGCAGCTGAAGCACCTAGAGAGAAAATATATACTCTAATGGGTCGGTGTATGTGGATCTCAATTATTTAGACACAACTTTCAAACACAGAATGAAGTTTATAGGTGCAGTAAGAAAAGTAAGAAACACACTTGAAATATACTTCAACTTTTCAAGCAGTGCCAAACGTTTCTGCATGGAGGGAGTGTCAACTTTTACTAGTGTGGAGGAAGCAATAGCTAGTTATGGAAGCTGCTAGTACCACCACTTCTTGAAGTAAAGGAGAGGAACGGGAGGAACAGCAGGAATCACTAGAAAAAATGGAGAATGTTTTATGTAGTACAGCAAGAGAAAGATGGTATTAGAGGTTACATATCTCTGACTTGAACTATTTCAAGCAGACACAGTCTTAAATTTTGACAATTAATGTACGTTAAAGAATATCTATAACTATATGCATTTGATTTGCGTGTGGTAAACTGTAACCTAAAGATTTCATTACTGAAATAAGAAAAAGACTGTTAGAACTACTGTAATAGAACTTAACATGAATTAAAAGGAAGGGCTCCACTCATTTACTTTTTTCATAGTAAGTATATTCAATTAAGTGATAAGAAGCTTAGGGTACTCGAAAATGACTCTGGCAGACATTGGATTAAAGTGATTAGGAAAAAAATCTCTTACTATTAGAACAGTTTTGGGATGCATCCGTGGTTACTATAGTGACAGGTTGGGGAAGTACAAACGGTCTGACCATCGTTACCTGAGTGGACTGAAGCCATCATAGTATGTCCTTCTTGCAGGCATCCATAATGAGAATCTTGTGTGACATGGGTAACTCCTGTATGGACCACTGAGGGAAGAGTAGCCACTGTAATATCCGCATGTGTAGTCGTGCCAGTGGGACTAGTGTTATCGCTGCTGCCATTGAGCCAAAGACCTTGAGGACAAATTTTGCTTGCACCTTTTTCTTCTTGAGTAGGATAGATACTTGACTGCGTAGTGTTTGTATTCTCTCTTGAAACAATTTTGCTACCATGTCATTTGTGTTTAATTCTGCACCTATAAAGGTAATAATACACTGTGATGGCAACAAGGCAGATTTTTCTGTATTTATAGTAATGCCTAGGTCTGAGCAGAGATGGATGGTGGTATCCCTAGGTGCTTGGTGGTGGCAGTCAGGAGCCAGTCGTCTAAATATGGAAACACCTGGAATCCTTGACGTCTCAGATGAGCCGTGACTACTGCCATGCATTTGGTAAACACTCTGGGGGCTGTAGTGAGACCAAAGGGCAGAGCTCTGAACTGATAATGACTGGCTCCCAGCTGGAAGTGTAGAAATCTTCTGAAACGCCTGTCCATCTTTATGTGGTAGTACGCATCCTGAAGATCTAAAGAGCACATCCAATTGTCTTGTCCCAGAAAAGGGAGTATAGACTGCAGTGTTACCACCCAGAACATTGCTTTCTTTACTGACTTGTTTATACTGCTGAGATCCAATATTGGTCTCCAATCCCGTCATTTCTGGAACTAAAAAGAACCTTGAGCAAATTCAAGATCCGATCTGGTCTACGGGGACTTCTTGGATGACTCTTTTTCCTAGGAAACTTTGAATTTCTAGGGTTGCTTGATGCCTTTGACTGGGTGGAATGTCTGAGAGACTTTGACAGACGAGGTGGACTGTGGAAAGGAATACTGTATCCTCTGGATATAATGGCCTGTACCCATTTGTCTTGAGTCAATTGTAGCCAGGCTTCTGGGTACAGTGATAGTCTTCCCCCGACTGCCTCCAGAGGTGGACAGTCAGGTCTCATTTCAGGAGTGCTGGAAGGGCTGACCAGAGAACATATCTCTGTCACCCTGGTTTTGTGGATCCCCTCTGCCGCGTGGATGGCATCTTCCATTGTTATTCTCCCCTCTGCCCCTGGGGGGAAAAATCACCACGAGCTTCCGACAAGGCTCCTTTGGATTTCCGGAACCACATTTTTCTGCTCTTCTGACCTTTTGGATAAGGTCTGGTGGGGGCAGAAAAACACACTCCGATGGCAGATAGAGTCTTGTCATCTTGTTGGCTCCTGGTGAGAGTCTCCTTTACTTTCAGCCTGAACAAGGACGAGCCATCAAATAGGGCATCAATAAAGGAAGATCTGAAGGGTTCAGTAAACTCACGAAGGCGCATCCAGGAATGTCTCCTAACAGCTATTCCTGTGCCTGCTGTCCTGCTCACTCCATCTGCTGCATAGGAGATGAGGTGCATGCAAGAGTTCGTAATCGAGGTTAAGGTCGTAAGCTAGGAATTTATCTTATCCGTCAAACGCTGGGCTGTAGCACCGTGTAGGGTATGTCCTAGCTCTTTATGGAGATCCCTCTGAAGTCGGGTGAAATGTGATAAGCGACCATAGGGTAAAGGCAGCTGAGGAGAACATACGCTTCCCGTATCTGTCCATCATTCGAGACTCCTTGTTCAGTGGATGGACAGATGCAGAAGTTTCAGCTAACTCCTTCTTTGTGGCCATTGCCACCACCATCGCGTCTACTGGAACTTTCTTTGTTAAGTAATGTCTATCCTCTGGGGCCATAATTAATTTGTTTGGACTCCTTGGAACAGGGTTTACTGACTCCGGAGAGTCCCACACCTTTCGACTTACAACACCCAGGAGCAGGTCGAAAGGCGGAGACACCCAAGACGTGGAGGGGCGACAGCCAAATGCCTCCAGGTATACAGACTCATCCTCAGAAGGGGAGAGGGATTTCCAGCCACCCCTTTGCTTAAGGATCTCTAGAATGTCCGAAAAGGAGACATCATCAGAGGGCAACCGTGGGGACCCTTCTGAATCCTCTACGTCGGTATCAGAAGTGACAGACTCAGGGGAGTCTATGTGCTTCCTCTTACATTGTCTCTTCCATGGGACCTCCTCGGGGGGGATGTTCTGGGGAGGTGTCGGAAAAGGGGGTTCCACCCATTGGGATTTCCTGGGGCTCTGACTCTCTACTCTAGGGCTGATGGAGGGATGATAAAGCAGCAGAAGCTGGTCCTTTGGGGGAAGAGTGGCTGGAGCCAAAGGTGGAGCAGACTCACGGGAGAGGACACTCCTCATCACCTCAAAGGCCCCACGATCCTGGGCCGAGAGAGACTCCAGTCCCAAGGGACCAGGAGATCTCCCCCGGCACTGAGGAGGATGGCTCCGAGGCTAATGTGGGCACCGAACTCACCTGTGCTGAAGCTCCAAATGGGACAGTCGGTTGCGACAATGGTTTGACTCTACTCTGCCCCTGGAGCCAACCAGAGAGTGTCGGCTCCCAGATCCCTCGATGGAAGACAGCATCAATGAGACTGGAGCACACATCGGAGCCGAGATATCGTGGGTGATTACTGGCTCCGCCGTTTCCAACACAACAACTTCCTGACACTCTGGCTCCAAACTCATCCGAGTCGGAGGAGGAATAGATGGCACCTGAAATACAGTGGTCGGCTCCACGTTCCGATAGGCTGGGCTCGAAAGAATTTGTGCCAGGGCCCACGTCTGCAGCAACCTCTTCACCACCCGCTCCACGTCACCATCCGATAAACTTCTGGAGGACCGAGAGGAATGGGTCAATGACCTCTGACTACCTGCCAAAGACTGTAGTAAGGGAGATTGCGGCACCGAGCGTAGTGGTTCCAATGACAGTGACCGACTTCTTTTTCGGCTCCACAATGGTTCCGAGGACTCAGATGGAACTGAGGGAAGGCCAGGTTTTTCAGAACTGATAACCTTCGGCTCTGAATTTACTTGTTCCTTATGATTTACACCTTAATATCAACAGAGGGTATAGGTTATCTCTAAAGGTTAAGTTTTTTTAATATGCAGGAAAGTGAAATCGCGCTCATTTAAGCCTGTATGTGTGTGTGCGCCGCGTCCTCAGCCATTATAATGATGAACACCTATATGCAATTTCTAGAACGACATTAACAATGCAAATGCTAGCACACCACATTTAGAAGAACAGGACATGCTTTTAATTTTGCTATTTTGAAGCAAAAATAAAAATAACTCAGGTCCACTTGGCAACAACTTTTATAAAGGAAAAGGGTTTTATTTATTTATATATTTTTATATAATTTTTTTTTTATAGTAGTTAATAATAGATTTGTTGTTAATAAGTGTCATCAATGGCATTTTGTATTAATGTTTTATGTTTTATGAATTTAACTTTTTTGGATTTTTTTTTGATTTTTAACATCATTATAGTTTTGAGTAATTTTTAATTGAGGATGATTAGTATATTACTGTGAGAACGGAATGTGTATTATACCTTTACATACAATAGACAATAGTTACATATTTATGAAAACATAATAAACATTAATTAAAATGATGTAATTTAATTATAACATACAGATTATAAAAAAGAATTAAAGCAAAATTTATTTATTTTATTTTTTTGTCTAACAACAACTGACAAGTTTAAATTATATAAAAAAGCACAAAAATCAACAACTAATGTTATTTCATTTTCAAGTTGGTTTACAATGACAATTTTATTTCTAATACATAGTAACAGTTACAATATTCAGCCATAATTGAGTTTTTTTTTTGTTTTCAAGTTTCATTGGCATTAAAAAGCATGTTTTATATATATTTTAACAACAGCAAAAGCAATAGGGTAAGCTTAGATTTTGCTAATTTATTTATAATGTCAGTTTAGAAATAAGTTTTTATATATAAAAATTAATAATATTACAAGAGCTGTTGAAACCTTTAAGACATGAATTTTATTCTACGAAGAGTTCTTCGTAGAGAATATTGGTTTTTAATTTTATGAATTTAAATTGCGTATATGATTGAACTAATGGACAACTTATTACCCTATGTAATTTCTATTTTTGGTTGTTCCTTATGATTGCTTGACGGCTCAAACACTGGAGCCGATGAAGCTGACTTTTTTGGCTTGTCAGATTTAGAGGCCTGATTACCTTCTCCTATTTCAAAAGGGCCTTTCAACAAACCTCTTAAAATAAGTTTATTTTTTCTTTCCTGTAGGACCCTCACACTAAAACCATGACAAATGGAGCAAGAATCCTGCAGGTGGACTGCTCCTAAACAATACACACAACGTGTGAGTCCATCCGTTAAAGACATTTTCTGGGTGTATGAATCGCACTTTTTAAACCCAGATTGTCTTGATTCCTTAGCAGATTCTTTAGACATTATTAATGAGATCAAAGGAAATCAACTACAATAGCAATAACAATAACACAGTATTGAAGCGAAGGTAAGAGAGTTTTTGGTTTTTTTTTGTTTTTTTTTTACAAACGAGGAGAGAAAAAAGTGGGCTGGAGGAGAAGTCTCTAAGTTAAACGACAGTCTCCTCCAACCCTAGGAGATGCCTCTAACTTAAACGGTGACTTCTAAAGAGAGGGAAAGAAGCCCTCTAAGAAAAAAACAGGCTAAAGCGAAAAAATCCTCTAGATTAAATGGATTCTCTAAGGGGATAGAAGAAGAAAAGGGCCCGAAGGAGGAACAGCTGAAGAACACACCTAAGTAGTGAAAAACAACACACACGAGTACGCTACTGAGTAAGGAAAGATATAATAGACTCTAACAAACAGTTTTTTGTCAAGGAGATAGAAAAAAATGTATAATAAAAGTAATAACTAGCCTGAGCCAGCAAAGACAATCCTGATGCTTCAAGCGGCAAACGAGATCTGGGGAATAGCCGCTAGGCATCCTGGGATAGGTTGCAGCCTCGAGCCAGTAGAAGTTCTCAAGCTTTGGTATGCAGCTGACTCAGAGCCAATGATCGGCTCTGAAACCAACCAGCAGGAATTAAGCTGAGATAGGACAACATAACATTATACGTTAACTTTCCAAGAAGTGCCAAAAGTTTCTGCATGGAGGGAGTGTCAACTTTTACTAGTGTGGAGGAAGCAATAGCTAGTTATGGAAGCTGCTAGTACAACCATTTCTTGAAGTAAAGGAGAGGAATGGGAAGAACAGCAGGAATCACAGGAAAAAATGGAGAATGTTTTATGCAATACAGCAAGAGAAAGACGGTATTAGAGGTTACATATCTCTGACTTGAACTATTTCAAGCAGACACAGTCTTAAAATTTGACAATTAATGTACGTTAAAGAAAATCTATAACTATATGCATTTGATTTGTGTGTGGTAAACTGTAACCTAAAGATTTCATTACTGAAATAAGAAAAAGACTGTTAGAACTACTGTAATAGAACTTAACATGAATTAAAAGGAAGGGCTCCACTCATTTACTTTTTTCATAGTAAGTATATTCAATTAAGTGATAAGAAGCTTAGGGTACTCGAAAATGACTCTGGCAGACATTGGATTAAAGTGATTAGGAAAAATATCTCTTACTATTAGAACAGTTTTGTTGACCCTGAATACAAAATAGGCAGACACTACAAATGGGGATTTTTACACTTTGTTTTAAATTACCATGAAGATTATAGAAAACTATGGGATCCTATATATGCTACACTTTATTTTCTTGCTGATACAAGAGTTACTGCAGCATCCATGTCAGAAAAAGCTGATTTGCTATAGTATTTCACTATGCTATGGAAACTACTATAATAAATTACTGCGCTCCAACTTCAGAAGCCTTAACTTTTTGACAATTATCTAAAATTATTTTAATGAGAGTATTTATAACTGAGTACTTAGTGATGTAATATCAAATACTGAAAAGTTGCCTGTTACAATGTTACTTAATGTTTGAGCCACACATTTAGTTTAGAAGCGTGAGAAAGTGAAAAAATTAACAGGATTTGAATATGGAACTGGTATGATAATTATTAATACCACTGAGGATACAAATTGCTTGAAAATAGATGCATTTTAACACATACATACTATTAAAAGGGAAAACAAGGCTGCACAGATATACTCTCAAAATTCAAGTATCTAACTGGAGCTGAGCGACTGTAGTAATTTGGAAGATCTTAGCAAAAGTAATACATATAGCAGCTGTTGGCTACGACAGTAAAGCCCAGAATATAATGCTTTTTATGACCGTGATGAAGGAAGTTATGTTAGGGAATAGGTGAACATCGGGTAGTTTATGAAAGCTGTGGTCGATCTGCTTCAACTGTCAATATCAAAATAGAAAGAAAACACAGAAAGTGAAAATTTATCTTGATGTTGCTTGTTTTTCAAATACATGGAATAAGAATAAAAGTATGTGAGAACTGCCTCTCCTATTGTTTTTTCTTGTGGGTGGATAAGGTGAACTGTTTAACAATAACAGTGGCATAATAGACTGGCAAGTTGAATGTACTGGATGATCTGAGAGTGAAAAATGAGTGGAGTGATAATGACGTGCCAGCGCTGCATTCTGTGCATGCCTTTGATGGGAGTTATTTGTAGTAATTACTAGGTCCACAGACAGACTGGAGATGCTTAGGAGAAAGTAACAGAATTTAATGAAGAGTGAACAGGGAAACAAGGAAATGGCTGCAGTATTATACTGTAAGATGGCAATATGTTGGGCAGATTTGCCTTTATGTTGACAGAAGGCTTTGAAGATGGTGGATAAAAGCATCTGCTATACATTTATATCACAATATAATGAGTTATGATAACAGAAGAGTAGTACTAAAATAGTACATGTATCATGAATATGCAAACAGAATAAATAAGGAGTACAGAATGCGTAGGACAGTTAACTTTTTCTCTCATTTATTTATTTTTATTTATTTGCACTTTGTTAATGGGAGGTTCCAACTGGGTCATGCAAAAAACTCATTTGGTAAGGTGCATCCATTTGTTTGTGCAATAATGGAAAAGGATAATTAAATGTAACAAAATATAGAGCTGTTATTATAGTTTTATACATCTATGCTGTATTTACAAAGGACACTAACAAGCTAAGAAGATACACATGAGATATAGTGCTATGTACAGAACAGAAGAATGACAACTGTGGTATCAAGATGAAGAACTGTAATATGAGAAATGTTGAAATGAATTGTTTAACTGAAAACCGTGTTTCGGCTTTTCCCGGTTAGGGGTTGCCAGAGCGGAACTACGGTCCGCTAATGATTGGCAGCAGTAGATTTTTACGTGCTGGTTTGCCGGGCCTAACGCACAACCTTCAGCAAAGGAACGCCCATTCACGCATGTCAACACACAGAAGACGCTCTAACTGAGAATCGAACGTGCAACGTCTAACTGTGAGGTGACAACGCTACCGCAGCACCACCACCACAGTTCTAATTGTTTAACTGAAAACCTATATTTAATTGTAAGCAGTTATGTATCACACAGTGACTTTAACATGTTTTTATACTGTGATGTTTTCAAGGTCAACAAAGAGGATTGCCAAGAAAAAAAGGTCTACAACCTTGATGTGTTCCTGAATGATATGTCATCACATAAGAACCAAGTAACAGTAACTTTAAAACAATTGTATTGCTACTGAAGATCTCTCTGAAATCATTCATTGAGTGATTCCATCATAACATGACTATAGTAACAATACTTTGCATTGGTCTCCTTGATAGCAATTAACAGCACCTTATGCATATACAGAATTCTGGGACCAGGTTGCATAACAGGGTCATTTCTGGGTCATTTCAGTATGAGCACAGAAGAGTCAAAGTACTTTGTTTTGGAGTGTACTTCCTCCCAAGCATTCCTTCTGGAGGGATAATAACCTGGTACAGCTTCTTCCTTAAGTGTTCTCTTCCCTTTAACATCATCAGTATAAATATTTATCAAAATACAAGCAAACACAACAGCAAAAGGATCTGTAGTTCCCACTACAAGAAGGATACCATCTGATTCCACAAATGAAGTCTCCATCTTTCATAAATCTTGCCCCAACCCTAATAAACTTTGGTCTATCCTATGAACTAGTGTAAGGTTAACATTTTGCTGCATGTTCCATCCCTTTCAGGCCTTGAACAAATCATTCAGACTACTTTCTAGACTGCAATATGTTCAGCCTACCCTCAGTTCAAATGGCACTACAAATGAAAGACAAACTGAGGTCATTAACAATTTTCCTTAGCAGCACTAGTTTAATTCTCAATATTTCTAAACAGAAATAGCAAGGAGTTACTTAATTCATTTTTCCTTTCAGATCAACTCAACTGGTCAAACAACTACACAACTACAGAATATTTTCCACTTGTATGCCAGAAAATTTTCCAGACTAACTTCCATATCAACAGTTTTATATTTTGCCAAAAATAACTCAAAACAATGTTACCACAGAAATACAAAAGAACTAGTTACAATTTTTTCTCCTCCATAGCACCAATCAACTTCAATTAAAAGATAGAAATTAAAATTACCTGAACACGTTCAAAAATGTCAGCCTGCTCATTGTCTGATAACTGGGATAGATGGCGCTGTATAACAAGCTTAGCTCTTGGTGGATAGAGGCCTGAAAAATAAAAAATAAATATGATGTCATACCTTCAAATTAAAGGGTAAATTGATAGTGCATGTGTGTTTGTAGATCCGTAACAGGAAACAAGAAAAAACGATTAGAAGACCTAATCGCACATTTTTAATGTTTAATAAACAGGTGAGTCTGTTGCTGGGAGCAATAATGCCATATGAAAAATACCTGCACATATTACATGGATGTTTACATGATAATGGAGGGATGTTACATTAAAATTGTTTAAATATTCAAGCAGTGTCTGTGGCACAACCTGTAGCACACTTGCCTTTGATGTAGAAGGCTGTGAGTTCTATTCCCACACTAGGTACATCAGTTGCTGACACTGTAATGCAGCATAAGGGGGGTAATTGCACTCCTGAGTGTGCCGTCCTCTGGATGAGACATTAAACCAATGCCCCATCTGCTTGAGTTGGCGATAACTCAGGTGGATGTATAAGACCCCATGGTACCTATCAAAAAAGTCAGTGTCGTTATTTAAACACAATATTTGCATTATTTACATATTATATACTATTTACAATTATTTTAAACTTTTTAGAAACAATTTTCTATCAATTAGATAATTCTGTATATTCATTTATTTCTTTTCAAATGCAATCATTTTATGACTCCCACCTTTTTTCTCAACCAAAATCTTAGTTTTTGTAACACTTCTGCCAATATCCATCTACATTTATCTGATTCAGTCTTTCATTCCATACGGTCCAAATTGTGTAAAATATTTTTCTCATTTTCTTTACAAATTCCATTCTTTTACTTTTATAGTATCCATACTTCAACATATCCATATTAATATTTTCTACTTTCTTAATTCCTTTCAAGTAACTGTCATCACATAACTTTTTTCCATAATTTCTTCACTCTTTTAACATTTTAAGAAAATGATTTGTTGTTTCAACTTCACTGCAATAATTGTATATTCTTTTTTCTATTTTTTATATTGTATATTCATTTTTACTAGCACATTTATTGATAATCTCCATAGAAAAGCTCTGCATTCTCCATATTGTTTACACCATTCTGTTCTGACTTTTATCTTTTTTATTTTTTCTTCTTCAATTCTGTCCCATGGATATACAGAATAATACTTGTTCATTATATCCAATACCATAGTTTCCTTTTTTCCTCTATATCAGTTATCTTTATTTTCCATAATATTATTTTTTTCTTTATATTCTTTCATTTCCCATTTCACAATTTCTCTCTTTCAAATTTACTCATCATACAACACATTTTTCACATTATTTCTTTCATTATTACACCTATTAATGACCCATTTTCCTCCTTCATCCATCTCAACACTTTATATAAATTTAATAATGCTGTATACACCACTGATTTATCAATCTCAACCCTCCTTCTTTTTCCTTAACATATAATATGCCTCTTTTTACTAGGCTCAGTCTGGATCCCCATATAAAGGAAAACACATCTGTCATTAATTTTTCTCACATTTCATAGGATCATAAAAAATGTTTGCCAAGTATGCAATCTTTCCCAATAAAACAGACTTTTTTTTAAATATACTTTCTTTTTATATGACAGTTTAAATGTTCTCCAAAATAAGTATATATTTCTTATTTTTTATTATATCTTTCAATTGCTGTATTTTCGCTATATCATACGCAAATGTTATGCCCAATATTTTAATTTCCTTCATGTTAAACTGAATATGACCTATCTTACCTTCTTCCCTTAATCCTATACTTTTATCTCTGTTCATGCTCAGGCCTAATGCCCTCAAATATTTACTAATTATCTTAATAGCGTCTTTCACTCATTCTCTGTTCTTTGTTACTAACACCATATCATCCACACATGAGAACATAACTGGTAGTCTTATTCCTTCTACACTCCTATATTCTGCCATCTTTAATGAAGCATTTATCTTACTAGCTACTACATTCATTACTAATGCAAATAAAATACTACTCGCAGGACATCCCTGACTTATGCCACTATTTATGTCTATTTCCTGGCTTAATCATCCATTCACTAACAGCTCTACCTTATTTCTTTCATATGCTGGAACAAAAATCTTTTGTATCTTCTCACTTATGCTATAGTCTTTCATTATATTCCATAAAATGTTATGCTGTATACTATCAAATGCTTTATTTAAGTCACCTGCCACAATATGAACTTCTGTTTTCCTGTTATTATATAATCAACAAATTATCTTATTATCATTAGTAATTACTGACTTCCTTTTCCCTTTCTTCCAAATATTGTATCCAAATTTTCTAACCTGTTTTCTATTATTTTCATAAAAAATTTGTAGTCAGAGTTACTAATTACTATTAGTCTCCAATTTCTTATCTCCTCGTTTTCCCCATTTTTCCATATAAATTTCATAGCACCAGTACATATTTCTTCCTGTCCAAAGCTTTTGCTATCCATTCATTTATACTTGTACAAAATATTTCTTCTGCCAATGTAATATATCTTTATACATGCGATATTCAATACTATCTGGTCCAGTTGCTGACTCCAGATGTACCAGTTTTAATATATTATCCACCTCTTCCATTGTTGTTCCTTTTTCTAAATCTTTATCATCTTGTTCTGTTAGTTTTTAACTTTCCACTTTTGTTTTTTTTTCTTCTATCTTACTTTCTTTACATGTCTTTGGTATTTATTATTTTACTACATTCATTAATTATTATTGACCCCTCACACTTTCTCCCTTTACATTTTTAAACTCTCTTCTTATTCTTTTGTTTTATTTTACTGTTTGTTTGTCTTTCGGCTTTTCCTGGTTAGGGGTCGTCACAGCGGAATACTGCACAAATAAAGTGCCATAGAAACACAGAACACACACCTACCTTCACGGAGGCTCTCAATAAAATCTGCTCAAGCAACAGAGACCACCAAAGCAGAAATGCTAGCAACCTCCACCCCCAACACAACCCAAATGACACATAGCCCACAAACTGAGTGTGCCACTCAACTACAGCCTATAAGGCATAACAATATACCCAACACTCTAGTCATAGGTGACTCTATAGTCAGGCACACTGCTGTTCCACTCACCAGGCTAAACAAGGAGAAAGTTACTGTCAGCTGCCTGTTGGGTGTCAGGATGCGCCACATAATGCACGCACTCAGGTCACTCCACAACAAGTACAAATATGACTCTGTCATTGTCCATGTTGGCGTGAATGACCTGAGACGTACCTCCCTGGACTACATAAAAAGAGACATGGAGGAGCTCTCTGATCATGTAATCCAGGCTGGTATGACCCTAGCTCCAAGTAGCATCCTGCCATCACCCAGAATGATACCACAGTACAAGGACAAAATGATTGACTTCAACAACTGGCTAAACTTCTGGTGTCATTCTAAGGGGATCCAGTGTCTGTCTGCCTGGGATGACATGATTGACAGACCACGATGCTTTGCCAGAGATGGCCTGCACCTGTCACCCTTGGGATTCCGAATACTTTTTCTTGCTCTTTTTCTGTGTCTTCCTCTTGCTCAGCTTTTCTCCCTCCTTCCTCCTTACTTTCCTTACACTCCATGCATAAATGAGCTGTTTTTTCACATTTAAAACATTTCAATTCAAATATTTTTGCAACATGACCCACTTTGTCACAAACATAACATTTCCTTTTAACATTTCCTTTTATTAAAATTATTAAAAGATCACTTTTTGCAGAAAAAGTTTTTTGTTGCACCTATTTCACTGTACCTTTGTTCCCATTTACATTTATCATACTTTGAATGCATACATTTTTTCATTGTCCATTTTTCATAAAACACATTCTCAACCCTCAGTCCACAAACCTGTACTGTCATAAATTTTAGTAATGCCCATTAAGTCTTTACGCATTGTCTTTAAATATTTTTTAACTGTCTCCTTTTCAACTTCCATTTGAAATTAAATAAATATTTTCTTTTTTTGTTGTTCTGTTAAATACTTGAAAATATATAACTTCCATGGGTTACAGTTTTCTTTAACTCATAGTGTTCCCAAAACTTTTCCATACAATTTCCCGTCACAAATATATCACATAAAGTGGTTTTATTAATACGTATAAATGCTCTTACCTCTTGTGGAGTAGTACCCAGCAGTATAATTATGTTCATACCTGACTAGTCCTTTTTCTTCTTTGTTACTAATTCTTACTAGGTACTTTGTTGGTTTCATCGTCTTCTCTTCTCTCCTTTCTCCCTCTTTTACCTTATCCCCTTACAACTTCTTTTTCTCCTTCACTATTCCTTCTGCTGCTTCTTCTTGTAATCTCTCTATAATACCTGCCACAAAACAGCTTTTTGCTTTCTGGTTCACTTTGCAGTAAATCCTGTAATACACCATTCTCCAACCCTCCTGACTGAAGGGTTGTAATACTACATCCATCCTGGCTCTCACTTTCATCCTTGAACATCCTCTGTTGGAAAATCCTTTCAGAATCCTGTGAAGGTTTGACCACCTTCGCTATTTCACGCATGACCTCTTCTCCCTTCTCAATGCACCTTTTCTTGAAAACTCACTTGCCTTCAAAACCTGCATACTGCACACTCTTTTTTTTCTTGCAAAGGCTTGACTGCCTTCATACCCAGTAAAACCTCCTAACACTTCTGCTCGTTTGTCTTTTCTGCAATCTCCGTGTGACTAAATTGTTTCTGGTATGAAAATGACTTGCCCATGCTGCTTCTGCAATCTCCTTGCTTGAATATTATAATTGTTACTGCTTCTCCGGGTCACTACTGTGCCCAGAAAGGAAATAAGAAGTGAAGCAACAAAATATGTCCCCCGCTCAACAGAGAAGGAGAAGTTCCCTAATGCCCTGGCCAAATTTCTCCTAGGAGTATAAATACCACCTCCAGTCTCGCCTGCAAAGAGTCTACTAGCCTAGTGAGACTAACCCAGTCAACAAAGAATGAATGAATGAATAAATAAATAAAAAGTCCATATTCATAACAAGATACTAATGATCACTAATCAGTTTATAGTATCATTACTATGAAACTTTACTTTGGATTTCATTTCTGGTTCTCTAACTGGAGAAACAGTATCATATTCTGTTTTATTTTCCTTCAAGGCTTTAATGCTATCCACTGAATGCAACTATGTTCTCTAAACCAATCTATACTTAAAGAGGCAGAGTTTAAAATTCATATTTAGTACCAGAGTATGCTTCAGAAATGCACACTGGTTTTACAGAAAGCTCTTTATGTTCAGACGGCTGAATCATATGTAGCACAGTTTTAAAAGTAAACATGTACATTACAAAATACAAATGTATGCATATATGGAGGTAGATATATATATATATATACACACACACACACACACACACACACACACATATATACATACAATGTCAACATTTACTATAAGGGTAAGTAATCTGAAAACACTGTTACTGGCAACTTCAAACTATAACAAAGAAATCACAGAGTACAATATTACGCACTTTACAGCAAACCTTTGGTAATTCATGTGTATGTGCCCGTGTGTGTATATGTGTGTGTGTAGGAGTATACATTAAATAATCAGAATAAAAAGGTTTTCGAAACTGAAGTCATCGATGCCAGCATTCTAATATATCAAAAAATTCTGGAAAAAAAAAGTACAGTTGTGTACACTTACTATAAATGTAGATGTTCGAGTGTATTCACTGTTGCAGTCATTACATTTGGGTAATCCTGCTGGCAGGTTGCCCTCAGTTGGCCTGAATTCCAAAGTTCTGGGTCCTGCGTCGGCTGCTGTCACCCCTTCCCTGACGTCAGGTCGTCAGGGTTATAAAAGATGCGGCCGACGCCATTTTCTTTAGTTTTTTTTTGCCCCAGATGTCAGGTGCCCCCTAAAAGGGTAGCCAAAATTTTTATATATATATATATATATATATATATATATATATATATATATATATAGATATATATATGAATTATACACTTTACCTTCATCTACAAGCAAATACACCATATAGGTTGCATAAATCAGAGAAGGAAAGATAGGTTCCATCCAAAGAAAAGGGGGGACTGCAACAGTGAATACACTCGAACATCTACATTTATGGTAAGTGTACACAACTGTACTATATTCTTCATGTTTCACTGTTGCAGTCATTACATTTGTGTAGAGTCCCAAAGCTATGGTTGGGAGGCTGGAGCTAAACAGCATTAGGAGCCGCTATGAGGCTCTGCAGAACTGCAGTGGCAAAGCCTGCCCTGGATTTAGAGTAGAGTGGCAGATGATAGTGCTTTGTAAAGGTGTGCACTGAACTCCAAGCAGCAGCCTCTAAAATGTCCTTGGTTGGTACTCCCCTGAGAAAGGCTGCTGAAGTGGCTGCAGCTCTGGTTGAATGTGGCTTAATGCCCTTAGGCACTGGCTTGCCATGGTGTAAGTAGCAGAAATGAATGCAGTGGCCTATCCACTTTGAAATAGTCTGCTTTGAGATAGCCTTTCCTTGTGATCCTGCAGCATATGCCACTAGTAATTGCTCTGTCTTTCTGAAAACTTTGGTTCTGTCCAAGTAAAATCTAAGCTGTCTGTGTACGTCCAAAGAATGCTGAATTCTATCCCCCTTGTTCTGTGGATTTGGATAAAAAGTAGGCAGGTGAATAGTTTGGTTAAGAGCCACACTGGACACCACTTTAGGCATAAATGTTGGGTTTGTCCTCAGAGAGACCCTGTCTGGATAAAAAATGATAAAAGGTTCCACAGCCATGAGTGCCTGTAGCTTTGAAACTCATCTTGCAGACGTTATTGCTAGGAACAGAGCTGTTTTCCAAGATAAAAACTTTATATCAGCAGTAGCAGCTGGCTCAAAAGGAGGCAGGGTGAGTTTTTCCAAGAAATAGTTGAGGTCCCATGCAGGCATTGGTGATCTCCTTGGAGGCCTTAAATTGTTGGCTCCTCTGAGGTACTGATTTAATAAGGGATGTGAAAAGATTGGTGGCTCTGTATTGTAATCAGCCGAAATGGCAGAGGCATGAATTTTAATAGATGAAAAAGATAGGCCTTTGTCCAGCATCTCAGTTAAGTATTGCAAAATCTGAGGAATATTTGGCACAGCTGTATCAGTTCCTTGTGCCTGGTTCCAAGCACAGAATCTCTTCCATTTTCCAGCATAAGATTTTCTAGTACTAGACATTCTGGCCTCCAAAATGACATCCATCACAGCTTTACTGAGAGGTGTGTTTTGTATGACTACATTATCCGCCATGCTGCCAGGTTTAAAGTCCTAAGTTGGCTGTGCAGGATCTGATTGTTTTGCTGGGACAGTAGATGAGGTATTTGAGGTAAGGTCCAAGCTGGGCATTGAGACAAGTTCTTTAGGATTGGAAACCAGTACTGGCGGGGCCAGTCTGGGGCAATCAGTATCATTTTTGGCTTTTCCTGCCTGACCTTTAGGAGTACCTTGGGGAGGAGAGGCAGAGGGGGAAAGGCATACACTGACAGTTTTTTCCAGCTGAAAGATAGGGCATCCACTTTCCATGCTTGTCTGTGATAAGTCCTTGTGCAGAATCTTTTCAGCTGGTAGTTGTGAGGAGAGGCAAATAGATCTATGCCCGGGCATCCCCATTTCCTTGTTATCATGCTGAAGACGTGTGGATCCAGCAGCCACTCGTGGGGATCCATGATGTTTCTGCTTAGTTCGTCTGCCAGAGTATTTTTCCTTCCTGGCAGGAATTCTGCCTGCAGATGTACTTGGTAAGTTAATGCTGTGTCCCACAAAGTCATGGCTAGTCTGCAAAGGGGGTAAAATAATGTGTGCCCCCCTGCTTGTTTATATACCACATGACCGTAATGTTGTCTGTCTTTATCAGTAGTTGTCCCGGATGAAGTAGGTCCTTGAAGGCTGTCAGGGCATCCTGAACAGCTAGCATCTCTTTTTGATTGATATGTAGATGCATTTGGGTTGAGGACCATGTGCCCTGAATGCATCTTCCTGCCATGTGGGCCCCCCAGGCATAATCTGATGCATCCGTTGTTAGTGTCTGCCTGGTTGGGGGTAATGTGAATGGCTGTCCCTTGTTTTGGTGATAAGCCTTTGCCCACCATCGAAACTCCTGTTGCAGGCAGGGAATAAGAGTAATCATTGTTTCCAGGCTGTGGCAATGCTGAGTTCAAGCACTTTTTAGGTACCATTGGAGTTTCCTCATATGCAGTCTTGCATATGGAATTAGTAGGATGCAGGATGCCATGAAGCCCAAAGCCTGCAGAATTTTTCTTGCAGATAACTGTGTTTTTGTTGCCAACATTTTGAAACAGGTAGTCAGTTGCCTTTGTTTGTCTGGCGTGAGATAAGCCATCTGGGAAGTTGTATTTAAGCTTGCACCCAGGAATATTATCTCTTGAGAGGGTACTAGTTTTGATTTTTTTTTTCGTTGACTGTGCACCCTGGGCATGTTAGAAGTCTTTTCACAAACGCCAAATGCTGTAGAAGAATGTCCATGTTTTCTGCTTGAATTAGACAGTCGTCCAAGTAAGGATAGATTTGTATTCCTCTTTGTCTGCAGAATGCAATTACTGGTGCCAGGCACTTTGTAAAGACCCTGGGTGCAGTAGATAAGCCAAAGGGCAGTGCAGAGAATTGGTAATGCATTGAGCCAGCCTTGAATCTGAGGTATCTTCTGCATAACTGTCTGACTGGGACATGCAGGTATGCCTCTTTTAGGTCTAGAATCACCAGCCAAGCGTTCTTGCCCAGCATGGGCAGAAGCTTCTGCAAAGTCATCATCTTGAATTTTGATATATCCAGGAATGTGTTCAGAATAGATAGGTCCAGTATTGGTCTCCAGGTCTTGTCCTTTCTGGGTACCAAGAACAGTCTTGAGTAAAATCCTTGTCCCTGATCTTGCTCTGGTACTTGTTGAATGGCCCCCATGTCCATGAGGGATGAGAATTGTTTTTGTGCCTCTGCCCGTTGATTTTTGGCAGATCTGGCCAGCCGTTTGCCTTTGGCAGGGTATGGAAATGGAACTTGTAGCCTTGTGACACGATATTTAGAACCCACTTGTCCTGGGTTATAATGTGCCAATTATGAGAAAAAAGTGCTAATTTTCCCCCTAAGGGTGCTGCCAGGAGATAAGTGCTTGGTGCAGGCAGGGGGAAGTCATTGGGACTGTTTCCTGTATGGTTGTGATTTGTCTTCTCCAACTTTGGAGGTAGAAGCACCCCATTGCTTTGACCTGTAGGAACCTTGTGCCTGGGTTCTGCCTCTAGAGCATCTGGATCTGCCCCTTTGAGGAAAGGACCAATTCTTTGTAGGCCAGTGTCTACTAAACCTAGGTGGCTGTACTTGCAAAAAATCTTTGACAGTTTGCATAAATTTAGCTTTGTCCTCCATTTTCTTTAACACCTTCTCTGCCTTAACACCAAACAAAGTTTCATGCTGTAAAGGTGCATCTAATAATTTAACTTTGACATGATCAGGCAAATTTTGTTCCTTTAACCAAGCATGCCTCCTAATTACAGAACTCTTAACTGCGGCCCTGCAGTAGGCCTCCAAAGAATCAAAACCACATTGCAAAGTATGCTTGCCAACTTGTTCAGCTGCATGCAATAAATCCTGCATTTCCTTGTTTTCTGCACATTCAGAGTTTAATAACATTTTCTGTTTAAGCAATGCCATGACATGTTGCTGATATTTGAGCATATGAAACTGACAGTTTAAGGCCCTTATAGCCAAGGTTGCAGATGTGTAAACCTTTTTTCCCCATCTATCCAGTGCCCTAAAATCTCTGTCAGAGGGGGCAGGGTTTTTTGCAGGGGAAGCCTTAACTCCTTTGGGACCCTGTGAAATAGTTTCTGGGTCTGCAGCAGGGTTTTTAAAAAGAGTCAGGAACCCTGTAATATCTGTCAGGCTTAATAGGAGCTGGAGGTAAGGAGTCAGGGGAAAGACTAGACTCGAAAACACATCATCTACAATATCTAACACAGGTGGGATGGCTAGTGGCCTGTGTTTAGGTAATTAAAAGGAAATCCCTGAGCCTCTTTTTAGATTCTGAAAAATCTTGGCTCTCCCAGTGGAAATGCTCCCTCATGGTATGCAAGGTGTCCCCAAAAGAATAGTCCCCTGGAGGAGAAGCTGAAGGTATAAATTCTTCAGCATCAGAATCCTCATAGGGGGGAAGAGCGTATTCCTGATCAGAAGAGGAATCAGAAGAAATAGAAACCTGATCTGAAGATTCATAGTCAGTCTCTTGCCTAGGCCTCTTATCAGGAGGGGGATGGAAACCCCTGATCAAGGTGATTAAGTCTTCGGCCATTTTGAGCATCTGTGTTTTGGGCATAGAGGCCTGTCCACGTGACTCTTGAGTTTGTTTCTTTGCTTTAGAAGGTACTTTAGTCTTTGCCTTTGAAGCTGAGGTTGGCTTAATGTAAAGATGTTTAGGTTTGAATACACCCTCAGAAGCCGGTGCCTGCTCAGCGGCTCCAGACCCATCTGAAGGAATAGTATCCGAGGCTCCAATACCTTGAGTTTCCAGCGGCATGGCCGACTTCACGTGGGAGTCGGTAGCGGGCTGCAACTCTAAAGTAGTGGGCGTCAGGGGCTGCGAAAGTGCCTCACTGAGAACCGGCGACTGGCTTGGGAGAAGCTTTGTCATCAGTTTTGGGCCTCGGTTGTCTATCTCTCTCCTTTTCTTTGCGTTTTTTGTGAACTCTGGTAGTCGGATGGCTATCCGATGACATTTCTGGATAATTCAACCGGCGTCCAAAATAGTTTAAAGCAAAATCATACCGACGCTTAATAGTGCATTGGTTAAATCTAGCACAAAACCGACAACCAGCAACGTTGTGATCAGGGCCTAGGCAAGGAATGCAGTAAGAATGAAAGTCCTTATGAGGTATTTGCTTTCCACAACAAATACAATTATTAACTTTTTCTGACATCGGTCTGGAGCAAGAAAAAAGTTTCCCCAACGGTGTACTTAGCTTTATTGAATACTTTGGATCTGAAACTCGAACACGAAAATCTCAGGAATCGGCCGACTGGCACTTGCGAACTGCTTCTGCTTTGTGCACCGCGCGGCAAGAAAGACTAAAGAAAATGGCGTCGGCCGCATCTTTTATACCCCTGACGACCTGACGTCAGGGAAGGGGTGACAGCAGCCGACGCAGGACCCAGGACTTTGGAATTCAGGCCGACTGAGGGCAACCTGCCAGCAGGATTACCCAAATGTAATGACTGCAACAGTGAAACATGAAGAACATCAGTCGGAAAAGGAAACAGTTTCCTTTTGTGATCAGAACTTTCCTAAACAATGACACTAATCTAAACAGCTTGGACACACACAAAAACGCACTACACATAAACTATGCCCTCACTCATCCCTACCCTAACCTAAACCTCCTACACTCACAGAAACACTCCTACCCCAGTGCTGAAACCTTCACAATTTCTAAAAGTTTTGGTATTCCACTCCCAAACCCACACTTACCTTACCCACAAACATTCAGTGCTCCATTCATGTGAATTCAAAGAGCAAAACAACTGACCAAATTTCATAGTCATTCACTCCATCGATCGTTAGTTGATTCAGTTAAATGAATGGCACCCATATGTATATGTGTATACACACACCCACATGCACATGTCTGCGTGCACACACACAGACAGAGACACATGCACCACATATACAGCAGGGATGGAATAACAGACACAAATTTTGTTCTGGTTACAAAATATAAGCATATACCCTTGTTAAATTATAAAATATGTTGCCTAGGTTTTAGTGCAGTTCAAGATCCATTTTATCTACTCATCATTCTGTCAAACTATAGAGATTAAAAATATTAGCTGCCCTGAGTGATGTAGAGAGCAAGCCCACCATGCTCGCCAAGCAGCAGGCCTTCCTGCACCCTTTTACTCAACGTAACATCCTCCAAGGTTGCACAAACTCAAGAGTTAGTTTGTAAAGTCTGAATTGTCCATTAACAAAACAGATCTCAGTGAGATGTACATTTAACTTTTGTTTAGATATGTTATACCCATGTAATCAACAAGTTATTTGCACTATACCAAATCAGCAGGAATTTACAGACTAAAGCAACATCATAAACTACATGCTATGAATTAACTGTTCAAAACCAGGTCCATATTATTTCACTGAAGGTTCAACTTCACGAACCTCCATTCATCAAACAAAAACACTGAACGTTCACATCAGCAAATGATTTACACAGGGAAAGGAATTACTCGGCAAACAGTAGGAAATTTGCTCCTTTCCCCACTGTAGTATGATCTTGGAGTTAGTATATATAGTTAGGAAGGGTGTGGAGGCACAGCTCACCACCTGGGTGGGTTTGGCATACTGCAGTGTGTGTTACGGTCACAACACTGGTCAAGTAATTGCCTTCCCTGTGTAAATCATTGTTGATGTGAACATTCGTTAAAGTGAATATTTGCTGTTTTTTGTTAGATAACAGAGGTTTGTGAAGTTGAACCTTCACTGAAATAATATAGACCTGTTCAAAACCAAGAAACAGCAACTACTTCCAATGCAGTGCAAACAGTCTTAGGTTTGTGATATTATAATGGGCTGCGGGGTTGTTTCTGTACCCTTGGGATCCTTACTGCTTTGTCTAGAGTTATGCTTCTGGCAGACACCCTCTGCTAATTAATCTGGCAGGAAGGGTCAAATTAACAGAGATCCAGATTGCTGTACCTCAGAGAAGGGGAGTATTTGAAGATATCACAACCCTGGACACCTCACAAGAGGACTATAGATTCACCTTTATTTGATGTGCTGTTACCAAAATTCTTAAAATATTGTTTCAACAAACACATCTTTGAATATATTAAGAAGTAAAGAATTCAGACGGACTCTCCTAATTGTTTTGGTACAGCTACAACAGACTCACGGCCATACAGACAGCAATGGACAAAATCTTAGCTGGCATGGAGAAATGTATACTTACAGGTATCATCTTGATAGAGTCCTAACATTAACATTCAAAAATTTGGATCACCAAATTCTTCTAACCCTGCTTTGGTTTTCAAATTAGCCATTTCTGAGAACCTTTAACGCTCAGGAAGTGGACTAAAATACTCATGGTACCTTCTCCTCACTTGTACCATAAGGCCTTGCTACTGGACCCTATTCTACTCTTCCAATGTATTAATGACATTAATGTAACTATTAAATGTTAAGTTGTCTATCTCGCCTTCATTCTTGCTGGTTGGGTTTGGAGCCGAGACTCGGCTATCTTCAAAAGCTCAAGAGCTGCTTACTAGCTCGAGGCCCCCCTATATCCCATGATGCCTGGCGCTAGATACCCAGATCTCATTTGCCGCTTCTGCTGCAAGGTTGCTTTTGCTGGCTCAAGTCATATTTTTCTATTTTATTGTTAGCTTTTATAAAAATTTGTATTGTAGTTACTCTTTAGAATAGTAGTTCTAGTAGTCTAGTTAACTATTTGTATTTTAGTCTCCTCTCCCTCGAAAACTCGTTTCCTGTTAGAGAGTTTCCCCCCTCCCCCTTTTGTTTTCTTCAAGGTAGCCATTTTTAGTTAGAGGCTAATAAGAAGTTATGTACCTACCATAACGTTCCATGTTAGTTGTCTTCTTCTCGCCTTCTTTCTTGCTGGATGGGTTCACTAAAGCTCGAGAGCTAATTCCACTGGCTCGAGGCTCCCCTATATCCCACAATGCTAGGCGGTAACTACTCAGATCTTGTTTGATAGCTAAACCAAGCAGTTCTGGTCTCCATAGTATGGAGGAAAAAGAACCCACCTCTATATAAACCTGAATGTAAGCTACACAAACATAAAAGGGGGAATAGAGGTGGTAGAACATGTGGGAAGGAAACTCCAAAGGAAGATCCCAAAATTTCCTATCGGTCTGTCCAGGCTAGGGAAGGAGGGTGAAGAAGACAATTAACATGGAACGTTCTGGTAGGTACATAACTTCTTAATGTTAAGTTGTCAATCTCGCCTTCATTCTTGCTGGATGGGACCGCATCCCTAGCACCTTATTCCGGGCGGCCTATCGGAACAGACTCTTGAAAACAGTGGAGCCAAAGCTGGCAAGGTTTCTGGGGGCCATATCCAATTTGTAATGTAAAATGAAGGTATGAGGAGAAGCCCAAGTGGCTGCTGCACAAATGGAATCTATAGGTAGCCTGTCGTGAAAAGCTACAGATGTAGCTAATGCCCTAGTTGAATGAGCTCTAGGTCTTGAAGGCAGTTTTTGATGTCTGATTTCATAGATGAAGGTAATTATAGAGGTAAGCCATCTTGAGAGGGACACCTTAGTAACTGGAAGGCCCAATTTCCCTTCCGCATAAGACAGGAAAAGTTGATCAGATTTCCTGAACTGTTTAGTTCTGTCTAAATAATATCTAAGTTGGCGGTGAACATCTAGAAAATTTAACTTTTGTTCCGACCTGTTGGAATAGTCAGGGAAAAATACTGGGAGATCAATCGTTTGGTTCAGATTTGTCTCAGAGGAAACTTTAGGTAGGAAGGACGGATTAGTCTGGAGGGACACCCTATCTTTGTGGAAAACTAAGTAAGAAGGACGACTGCACAGAGCATGAAGTTCAGATACCCTTCTAGCTGAAGTTATGGCTACTAGAAAAAGTGTTTTCCATGACAGCAGCTTAAAAGGGCATGAAGCCGCTGGTTCGAAGAGGGGGAGGATCAAGGATGCCAGAACCAAATTCAAGTCCCATTGAGGTGGGGGATCTTTGATTGGGGGCTTGAAAACTACCTCTTAAAAAGGCTTTGCAGAGCTTATGGGACATGATACTGGAGTCTGAGACTCCTACATGAAAATTAGATATAGCAGCTAGTTGTACTCTAATGGTAGATGAAGAAGAGCCTAAATGGAAGAGCTCTGCCAGAAAGTCTAGGATAGACTGGATAGGTGCAGTGAAGGGGTCTATATTCTTTGATGCTGCCCAGAAGGAAAAACGTTTCCATTTACTATTATAAATCTTCCTGGTAGAAGATTTGTGAGAGGCTATCAGGATGTTCCAGACCGAATGAGAGATTGAGGGAAGCCTGGCTAGGGTAGGAATTGGAGAAACCACGCTGTGAGGTTGAGAGAATGAAGGGAGTGGTGCAGCTGGCCCGACTGGTGGGTCAACAGATCTGGCACTGGGTCCAGATGCCAAGGCTGCTCCAATAGGTAATGATGGAGGAACGGAAACCATATCTGTCGAGGCCAGTAAGGGGCAATGAGGATCATTGTAACTCTCAAGGTGATAGCTTTCTGAATTAATTGAGATATCAGTGGACAAGGGGGGAAAGCATACAGAAGTGGCCAATCGTGGACTAGTCTGGTGGGATGGCCTGGAAGAGAGTGAAGAAGTCGTGACACTTGCTGTTTTGGGGAGTAGCAAAAAGATCGCAGCAAGGCTGGCCCCATCTTTCGAAGACTTCTTCCAGTACTGATTTCTTCAGAGACCACGGGCATCAGAATGGCCCTGCTCAACTTGTCCGCAATCACGTTGGACTTCCCTATCAGAAAACGCTGAGAAGAAATCGCCACTGCCAAAGTCTGAGTGCCTCTCGACATAAGGGGTAGGATCTGGTTCTGCCCTGTTTGTTGATGTACCACGACATGTTGTCCGTCTGAATTGCAATAGTCCCCGTGGGAAGAGAGTCCTGAAGGGCTTGCAGCACTGCTCTCATCTCTAAGACATTTATGTGCAAGTGGCACGCCCTGGACTGTCCTGCCCTGATCCCCACCCGATCATGTCACCGTGGCGACTGGTGGGGAGGAAACGAAGGTCTGCCTTGGAGAACTTGAGGTGATGTGATCCACCAAGACAGGTGATTCTTGCATGACTGAGTTATTAATATGATGTGAGACATCGGGAGCTGTTGGAAGGACCATTGTGTAAACAGCATCCATTGGAGGATCCTCATGTGGAAACGAGCTAAGGGGAGAAGGGTGATAGTAGCTGCCATGAGTCCTAATACCTTCAAGACTACCCTGGCTTTGATCTTGTTGCATTGTAGTAGAAGGTAAACTTGTTTGCGGACATCTAACACTCTTTGCTCTGGAAGTCTGGCGGAAAGATTGAGTGTGTCTAAGGTAAGGTAATAGATTGACAAGGCGACAAGGCAGATTTTTCAAAATTTATTGAAATGCCTAGAGCTTGGCATGTTTGGATGGTAAAGTCTCTGGCTAGAAGTAGTTGATGTCTGGTGGTGGCAGTAAGGAGCCAGTCGTCTAAATATGGAAACACCTGGAATCCTTGACATCTCAAGTGAGCCACGACCACTGCCATGCATTTGGTAAACACTCGGGGGGCTGTAGTGAGACCAAAGGGCAGGGCTCTGAACTGGTAGTGACTGGCTCCCAGCCTGAAGCGGAGAAACCTCCTTGTGCATTTTGATGTGGTAGTACGATCCTGAAGGTCTATCGAGCACATCCAATTGTCCTGACCCAAGAAGGGTAGAATGGACTGTAGCGTGACCATCCGAATTTTGTTTTTGATATAATTGTTTAACTTGCTGAGATCCAGTATAGGTCTCCAGTCCCCTGTTTTTGGTACCAAAAAGAATTTGGAGTAGATTCGGATCCTTGCTGGTCTGCTGGGACTGATTGGATAGCTCTTTTGATAGCAGCTTTGATATTTCTAGTGCTGCTTGTTCCCTTAGACTGGGTGGAATGTCTGGAAGGGATCCTTTGGGTTGGGAAGGGGTGTGAATAAAAGGAATTTTGTAACCCTCGGATATGACTGACTGTACCCATTTGTCTTGGGCGAGGGAAAGCCAGGCTTTTGGGTACAGTGATAATCTTCCCCCGACTGCCTCTGAAGGTGGACAGCCGGGCAGCTCCTCAGGGATGCTGAAAGGGTTTATCAGAGAAAGTGTCTCTGCTACCCTGGTTTTGCAGACCTCCTCTGCCTCTAATTGTTATTCCCCTCTGCCTCTCAGATGAGACTCCCTGAGGTTTAGGTCTAGAAGGGGTAGAAAACGGACTCCCATGGCAGAGAGGGTCTTACCTTCCACCTCACACCTAGTCAATGTATCCTTCACCTGAGGACCAAACAATGTTGAGTTATCAAAGGGGGAATTGGTGAAGGCCCATCAGCAGCGGCATGGAGGAGTTAACAATCGAATTCAGGGTTGCCTACTGGGAGTTCATTTTGTCTTGGAACCCCTCAGCTGTTGGATCCTGTATAGCCTCACCTATATCTTTGAGCAAATCTCTCTGGAGACGGGTGAAGTGACACAAATAGTTTAGTGACCGCATTGAGAAGGTCCCTGAGGAAAACATCCACTTACCGTACCTGTCCATGGTCCTAGACTCCTTATTACGAGGATGGACAGGTACCGATGGATCGGCTAACTCCTTCTTAGTGGCTGCTGCCACCACCATGGCATCAACAGAGACACCTTTTGATAGAAAGTCTTTGTCCTTAGTGGCAGTAATAAATTTTGACAGCCTCCTTGGGGTAGGTTCCACTGAATCAGGGTCCGCTTGCCACCACTTCCATAAGGGGGTCAAAGGGAGGGACACCCAGGAGGTGGAAGCTCTGAAGGGTTCCTCTGTTTCAGGATTTCAAGGATGTCAGCAAAGGAGACATCCTCAGAGGAACCTTCAGATTCCTCCAAGTTAGTGTCAGAGGTGATAGACTCAGGAGTCAATGTGCTTCCTCTTGCACTGTCTCTTCAGAGGGGTTCTCCTACCGGATCAGGAGAGGCCTCGGAAGAGGAGGAAATTCCCAATGGGGAAACCTGAGGAGCTGGCTCTCTGCGGTCTGATACAAGAGGATGGGTAGAAATCACCGCAGGCACTGAAGAGGGAGGAGCTGCCTCCCGGCACTGACAGGGACGGCGATCGGAGGGATGTCGGGCCGAACTCACCAGGACAAGGGTCCGATGCCACTGCCGCCCGGAGCGGGAAGCCCGGCGCCGAGATCCCTCCAATGAGGGAGAAGGAATAAAATCAGGGATGGAAATAGCCGCTGACTGTTGAGTAGGGCGATGCAGCATTTGGGCCAGTGCCTCGCAGTTGAGAAGTCTACTCACCACCCTTTGTAAATCATGGTCGGACAGCCTGGAGGACCGAGGAGTGAGACCTATGGTGATAGAAGAGGAGATAATGTATGGAGCCGATGGGACCTAGACCTCTTCGGTGGGTGATAGTATGAGATTTGGAAACATCGGCTCCAGTCGATCTAATGCTTCAGAAACTGGAGCCGACGGTCTGGAAGTCTTAGAAGGCTTCCCGACACAGACTGAGTCGGGGCCTTAAATCAATTTATTTTTCTGCAGGACTCTAGGGCTGAATGCATGGCATACAGCACATGAGTCCTAGTGTGACCGTCTGTCAGAGACATTTTCTGACAGCACGAATCACACTTCTTGAAGCCTGACACCTTGGAGTCTTTAGACATTTAGTGTGAAAAACACAAGCACAACACACAAACACACCCTTAAGCAAAAAATAAAAATTCAGTTACACTGAAGGACTAAGGGAAGGAGAGGGAGAGGGCCAAAGGCCTAAAAGTTAAGAAGGGAATAAAAAGGGATTTCAAACCCTAGAGGGGGACCAGATATAAACTACTGAAATACTATAAATAAAACTATGGTAAAATGAAAAAATTAGGGGTTGAAATAGAAGTTTCTAATTAGAAAACATACTAACCTGCCAGAGCCGGTAGAAGAAGCACCTCGTCAGCTAAGCAGCAAACGAGATCTGAGTAGTTACCGCCTAGCATTGTGGGATATACGGGAGCCTCGAGCCAGTGGAATTAGCTCTCGAGCTTTAGTATTGGTCTGAACCCATCCAGCAAGAATGAAGGCGAGATTGACAACTTAACATTCCTTGTTCTTCAATATTTATATAGTAGTTTTATTCAAAATTGTTATATATCAGTAGGTTTATTTACTATTTCATAGATATATATAGTGTGTGTGTGTGCTGTTAGGGTGTAGTAACTTGTGTTGAGTGCTGTGTGTTTTACTGGTTACCTACTTCCCTTCTGCTGTCTTTTTCTCTGCAACTGATATTTCCTTTTACAGGAATGTCCAAAGACACGAAAGTATCTGGATTCAAGAAGTGTGACTCATGCTGTCAGAAGATGTCACTGACAGATGGTCACACTTCTTGTGTCTACTGTTTGGGCGCCCTACACCTGCAGGACTCTTGTTCGGTGTGCCACACCTTTAGTCCAAGAGTCCTGCAGGAGCATAGGAATAAGCTAATCCTTATGGGTTTACTCAAACCTGAAGGGTCACTGGCTAAGGCCCAGCCAGTGAAACCCTCTAAGCCAACGAAACCGTCGGCTCCCAGTTCGGAGCCATCATCGGGTGTGGCGTCTGCTTCAACTTTGGTTCCGGCTGGAACCGAAGTACCTGTCTCCCAGTCGGCCCTTACTCTGGTGTCAGAACAGTCAGGGAGCCGAAAACGCTCTAGATCTCCATCCCTAGAGTCGAAACACTCGGCTCCGGGGTCGCCTCTGTTACAGTCGGAGCGAAGTCACCAATCCCACTCTTCTCGGTCTTCTAGACTATCTGACCATGATGTGGAGAGAGTGGTGAACAGGCTTCTAAAATCCCAGGCCCTGGCTAAAATGTTATCCAGCCCCACTCATCAGGGTTCGTCTCTGCCGTCTCTGCAGTAGTTCCTCCTTCGACTCACCCCTTGAGTTCGGAGCCAGAGCCTGTTGAGGCTTAGATCATGGAACCGTCGGCGCCGATACCTACCCTTTCAGTTCCGTCGTCGGCTCCGATCGCCTCCATTGGAGGGATCTGGGCGCTGGGACTCCCTCGTCGGCTCTGAGGGGGCGAGTGGAATCGGACCCTTGTCCGACCCCGTTCTCCCTCTTGGAGCTTCGGCGCAGGTGAGTTCGGCTCCTACATCGGCTTCGGAGCCGTCTCTCTCGGTGCCGGAAAAGATTCCGGTCTCTTTGGAGCCTTCTTCGCTATCAGGACAGGGCGCCTTCGAGGTCATGAGGAGTGTGCTGGCCTCTGAGTCAGCCCCACGATCAGCCTCATCAGTTCCTCCCCCCATGGTGCCTGCGTCTGCCTCTGTCCCTCCTCCAGACCCCAAGCATGGGGAACAAGCACTCCAGGGCACCCCATTGGGTGTATTTTCCGAGGCCTCCCCTGATCATTCAGAGGAGCCCCCTCGAAAGAGGAAATGCAAGAGGAAGCATGTTGACTCCCCTGAGTCTGTCACTTCAGATACCAAATTAGAGGATTCGGAAGGATCCCCGAGATCCCCCTCTGAGGATGTCTCTTTCTCAGACATCCTTGAGATACTTAGGCAGAGGGGGAACTGGACTACCCTTAACCCTTCCGAGGATGAGTCAGTATTCCTGGACGCGTTTGGTTCCCGACCCTCCACCTCTTGGGTGTCTCCACCTTTCGATCCACTGATGTCGGTGGTTGCTCGGAAGGCGTGGTCAGCCCCAGACACAGTGGAACCAACCCCCCCAAAGACCCACAAAATTTATTACTGCACCACAGGACAAACAATTTCTGACAAAGGGTGTTCCCGTTGATGCCACGGTGGTAGCAGCGGCCACAAAAAAGGAGTTGGCTGAAACTTCGTCTGTCCATCCCCCTAATAAGGAATGTAGGACAATGGACAGATATGGGAAGCGGATGTTTTCCTCAGCGACCTTCTCCATGGGGTCGCTGAACTACTTGTGCCACTTTACCCGCCTTCAAAGGGATCTCCTTAAAGAGCTAGGAGATACCCTTCAGGATCCATCAGCTGCGGGGGCCCAGGCTAAGGTTGCCTCCCAGCTGGCGACTCTTAATTCGGTAGTAAACTCCTCCATGCGGCTCATCTCTTACGCAGCCGATGGTGCGAGTAGGGCCGCAGGCACAGGCGTGGCCTTGAGGAGGCATGCTTGGATGCGGTTATGTAACTCTGCGGAACCCTTCAGGGCGTCTTTCACCAACACCCCCTTTGATGGTTCAGCTCTTTTTGGACCACAGGTGAAGGATACCCTTACCAGGTGCGAGCAGGAAGGCAGGACTCTCTCTGTTGTGGGAGTCCATTTTTCCACTCCTTCTAGACCGTATCCCAAAGATCAGAAGAGTGGGAAGATGTGGTTCCGGAAACCCCAGGGAGCCATGCCTGACACACGTGGAGAGTTCCCCTCCAAGGACAGAGGAGAGAACAACAATAGACGCCGCCCTCGGGGCAGAGGGGGTCTGCAAAATCAGGGCCAAAGAGAATCTTTCTCTGACAAGCCCTTCCAGCATCCCTGAGGTGCTGCCCGGCTGTCCACCTTCGGAGGCAGTCGGGGGAAGATTATCGCTGTATCCAAAAGCTTGGCAAAGTATAACACAAGACAAATGGGTACTGTCTATCATATCCGAAGGCTACAAAATCCCCTTCTTTTGTACCCCCTGCATTCCCAACAAATCCCTTTCAGATGCTCCACCCAAGCTAAGGGATCAAGCAGTTCAAGAAATATCAAAACTGCTAAGAAAAAGAGCCACCCAGCCAGTCCCAGCAGACCAGCAAGGATCCGGAATTTACTCAAGGTTCTTTCTGGTACCAAAAAAGACAGGGGACTGGAGACCCATTCTCGATCTCAGCAGACTAAACAGGTCTGTTCAAAGAACAAAGTTCCAGACGGTCATGCTACATTCCATTTTACCCTTTCTGGGTCAGGACAATTGGATGTGCTCCATAGATCTTCAGGATGCGTACTACCATATCAAAATGGACAGACACTCCAGAAGACTCCTCCGCTTCCGGCTGGGAGCCAGTCATTGGTCTCACCACAGCCCCCAGGGTCTTCAAATGTTTGGCAGTAGTTACCGCTCACCTGAGACGGCAAGGATTCCAGGTGTTTCCATATCTAGACGACTGGCTCCTTACTGCTACCAGCAGACATCACCTGCTGCGAGCCAGAGACTACACCGTCCAAACTTGCTCCAAACTAAGTATCACAATAAATTTCGAAAAGTCTGCATTGTCGCCTTGTCAATCTATTACCTTTATAGGCGCAAACTTAAATACAAAGGATATGTCAGTGAGACTGCCATTAGACAGAGTGTTAGACATTCGCCGACATGTGCAGGTCTTATTAGGATGCAAAAAAATTCAGGCCAGATTCGTCCTAAAAACCTTGGGTCTCATGGCAGCAGCTATCATACTAGTTCCCATTGCTCGTTTTCATGAGGATTCTTCAGAGGATGCTGTTCACCCAATGGTCTTTCCAGCAGCTTCCAATGTCTCACAAGATAATGATCACACAGACATGCAAAAACCAACTTGCTTGGTGGATGGTTTCCCCATCAGTACCCCAGGGCAGACCATTTGCTCTTCCTCCTCCAGTAGCTACGGTGACCACGGATGCCTCCCTGATCGGGTGGGGGGGCATTTTCAGGACAGAACAGTCCAAGGCACCTGGCAGCCTCATGAGTACCATCTGCATATCAATGTCTTGGAGATGAGGGCCGTGCTTTTGGCATTGCAAGCTCTTCAGAACTCTCTTCCCACCGGGACCATTGCAATTCAAACAGACAATATGTCGGTAGTGTGGTACATCAACAAGCAGGGCGGAACCAGGTCCTACCCCCTATGTCGAGAAGCACTCAGACTCTGGCAGCGGGCGATCTCTTCCCAACGCTTTCTGATAGCAGCGCACATCCCTGGGAAGTCCAACGTTATAGGGGACAGGCTGAGCAGAGCAATTCTCATGCCTCACGAGTGGTCTCTCAATCAGACAGTGGTGGACCAAATCTTCCGCAAATGGGGTCAGCCTTGCTGCGACCTTTTTGCCACCCCCTTCAACAGCAAGTGCAACAATTTCTTCTCTCTCCTCTGTCTTCCCGGACACTCCCCCAGAGACGCTCTAGTTCCCGATTGGCCTCAGGGACTTCTTTATGCATTCCCTCCATTTCCCCTGATTCCCAAACTAATACAGAAAGCTACCACATTAGGATGCAAGATGATCGTCATTGCCCCTTACTGGCCTCGAAAAATTTGGTTCCCGTTCCTGCATCATCACCTTCTGGAGCAGCCCTGGACCCAGTTCCAGACCTCCTGATCCATCAATTGTGTGGGCTGCACCAATCCCTTCAATCTCTCCAGCTCACTGCTTGGTTGCTCCACTTCCGACCTTAGCCAGGCTTCCGAACATCTCCCATTCGGTCCGTGAAATCATCCTATCATCGCACAAGTCTACCACTAGAAAGACTTATGCTAGTAAGTGGAAATGTTTCTCTTTCTGGGCAGAGGCTAGAAATATAGATCCCTTTTCAGCCTCTGTGCACCATATTTTGGATATTTTAGCGGAACTTTTTCATGCTGGATCTTCTTCTACCACGATTAGAGTTCAGTTAGCTGCAATTTCTAACTTTCATACAGTCCTATCAGATACTAGTATTATGTCCCATAAGCTTTGTAAAGCTTTTCTCAAAGGGACTATTTTACTCAGGCCCCCAGTGAGAGATCCCCCGCCTCCGTGGGATCTAAATTTGATTTTAGCTTCCCTGATATTGCCCCCCCTTGAACCTGCAGCCTCTTGTTCTTTGAATTTTCTTTCTTGGAAAACCCTTCTTCTGGTTGCAATTACTTCAGCCAGAAGAGTTTCTGAACTTCAGGCTCTTTGTGTTCGCCATCCTTATCTAGTTTTCCACAATGACAGAGTTTCTCTCAGGACTAATCCTTCCTTCCTTCCTTCTAAAGGTTTCTTCTGACAGTAATTTGAATCAGTCTATTGATCTCCCTGTGTTTTTTCCAAATTATTCCAACAAGGCGGAGTACAAATTGCATCAGTTGGATGTTCATAGACAGTTACGTTTTTACTTGCATAGAACTAAGCAAATCAGAAAATCAGACCAGATGTTCCTGTCCTATGCTGAGGGTAAGCAAGGTCTATCAGTGTCCAAAGTAACTTTATCTAGGTGGTTGACGTCTATTATTACATTGATATATCAACTAAGGAATAAAGAGCTTCCTGCTAAGCCAAAAGGCTACTCCACTAGAGCTCTAGCTACTTCAGTGGCTTTTCAGGCAAGATTGCCAATGGAAACTATTTGTGCGGCAGCTACATGGGCCAATCCTCATACCTTCATTTCACATGTTAAGCTGGACGTGGCCTCCAGGAGCAGAGCTGATTTTGGTTCCACTGTTCTGAAGAGTTTGTTCTGATGAGACACCCAGGATTGAGGTGCTAGGAATGCTGTCCCAACCAGCAAGAATGAAGGAGAGATAGACAACTTAACATTAAGAAGTTATGTACCTACCATAACGTTCCATGTTAGTTGTCTTCTTCTCGCCTTCTTTCCTGCATCCCACCCTCCATCCCCCTATCCTAGTAGACTGAGAAGAGTTCCTTATGTTTTTTTTTTTCACTGGCTGACTGGCTGAGTCTTCTCTGGTTATTCCTTCTGACTAGTAGTCTCTTCAGTAGGATTTATGCATTCTAGGACAGAATTCCTTTATTATTATGTCTGCAGTTAGACTTACCAAATGAGATCTGGGTATCTAGCGCCAGGCATCATGGGATATAGGGGGAGCTCGAGCCAGTAAGCAGCTCTCGAGCTTTTGAAGATGGCCGAGTCGGAGCCGAGGATGGGCTCCGAACCCAACCAGCAAGAAAGTAGGCGAGAAGAAGACAACTAACATGGAATGTTATGGTAGGTACATAACTTCTTATTCTTCCATAACAACACTCTGTGCAGACAATACAATTATCTGCAGATCAACATTCACACAAGTCATGTCCAAAATGAGGTCCTAAACATTTCAACAGTATAGAGTAGTGATTTCTTACTAATAAGCCATCACTACATAACTCTAATTAGCAATTAAAATATTTGGAACACCCATTACTGCTCAAGTTTCTCTTCCCTCAGCTTTCACATTTAAATTCATATACGAGATATACTGTCATTCTCTCAAAAATAAACTAAATAGTAGATGTTCCCTCTGACCTTTACCCTCAAACTGATGGTATGCGTTCTCTACAAGGACTCCCATTCATATTACCTACTGGAGAGAGAGAAAAGCTTTACTATAGTAGCTCCTGTAAACTGGTTCAACCCACCCAACAAGTTGAAAAAGAAAGCAAATTACTATAAATTTATGCAAAATCTTATAAAGCCTTAAATAAGAATGCTGACACAACTATTACTGGAAGACAAGGTAAACTCCATCTTGGAGTTACAGTTATGCACAAATGAGCAATCTAATCTAGCCACTCAGTTGTGTGCACATATATACACACCTCAACACCATGAGGACACTGAAAAATATACCGGACTTAATTATACTGAATTATATGCAGTTGTCTAACACATTCTGTAGCAACACATTGCTTCTTGTTAACCATTCACAGCTGCTATACTCACTGTCAATTTGGTAATTCTTCATTTAGTACACTTGAGCTCCATTTTCTTAATGAAGCAATAGTGTTTTTGACAGCAAGTCATACTGTTATAGGTTCATAGGTAGGTACTAGGCTATCTGCCCGAAGGCATTTATAAGCCTAGCCAGAATGTATTGGCTTTCGCTGCCCCCTTAGATTAGTTCCCTGTGCCTCTGTCCAGCAGAGCCACTGAAGTGATCTCCAGGGTAAACTTTCTGTTTCCCATCCACTCGTCAAGGCTTTTCTTGAAGGGTGCTAGCAAGGAGCTCTGCCTAATGTAGATTGGAATCTTGTTCCAAAGCATGGGAAGTCTCTGGGACAGGAATCTATCCCTCCAGCACGTCCTATTTATTGTTGTGGTGAGGTTTAGATCCCTAGAGCATGTGGCTCGAGGGGATAAGGTTTTCTTTAGGTGGAGCATGTCCATCAATTCTGGGTTGGACATGGCCTTGTATGTCAGGCAGAGATCACCTCTGAGTAGGCAGCATGCAACCGAGTACAGCTGGAGTTTCTTCAGTCGAGCTGATAGGGCATCTGTTTGAGGCCAGTGATCCTCTTGGTGAGGTACTTCTGTGGTCTTTCCAGCTGTTGCAGGTGTCTTGTAAGGTACATCCCAAATGGGGCATTGTACTCTATGATGGGTCTGATGAGTGATGAGTAGAGGGGCACAATGACCTCTTTTGATCTGGATGTGAACCCTTTTGTGATTAGGTGGGCTACATAGAAGAATTTTCTAACCACTTTGGCAATGTGATTATCAAAGGAGAGATTACTATCTACTTGGGTCCCCAGATCCCTTATTACGTTTTCTGTATTTAGGGGACTACCACCTACGTGGTAGTTTGCGGGTACTTTGTTTTTTCCAAAGGGGATGACTATGCACTTTATGGCATTTAGCTTGAGGCCATGATTTTGACACCAGGTATCTGTCTCAGTGAGACCCTTTTGGAGGATGTCTCTGTCATCCGGAGAGCCAGTTATAGCCCCTAGTTTGCAGTCATCTGCGAACTTGGTCAGCCATAGTCCTCCTGTGCTTGCCTGTACCTCTGAAAAGTATATGCAGAACAGGAGGGGGCCTAGGACTGAGCCCTGGGTAACGCCACTTGTAACCGGTGTAGAGTTGGACCTAGCTCCCGCAACTCTCACCATGTGGGTTCTGTCCGTGAGCCAGTCGGCAACCCATCTTATTTCATTCATTTTCATAGTAGCTTGTTAAGACTTACTTCTATACAAGGCTGCTATAACACTAATGTGATTGAAGCAATAGGTTGAGCTTGTGTGTAAGAAAACAAACTAATAATACTGTAATACTGATGTAAAAAATAATTGAAGCAAAAGTGATTGTTATTATTTCTTGTTACTTGCAGACAGTGCTTTTTTGTAAGCAAAAAGGTGGTGGTGCCCATATGTTGCATCATTTGGTTCAACCACCCCACCCTGCCCAGTCCCACCCCCAAAATGCTTCTTTTTTTCTGCAAATCCTCTTTCATGAAAAAATAAATAAAATCGTCTCTGTTAATAATGCAACAACTGAAGTCACTTCTCACAGCAAATTATTACGCATGATAGTGGACATTAATCTTAAATTTTACCTGCAATCCTGCATTATCCTTGTGCTGATGGGTCCACCTGTCCCAGACGGTTATTTTGTTTTGAAGAGCTCCTATTATATCTTTTATTCATGGGGTCCCAAATGAAATATCTCAATATTCAATATATCACATAACGGGTTAAAATTTGAAATTGACAAGTCATCAAGTGTATGTGTACTGTGTTGCAAAGATCCCACAGCTGTATTTAGAAACAACTGATATGAGGGCCTGGGCAGATGGTGAAAGACCTGACAACTTTCTGGACAAAAGGTCAAGGCTTGCAGGCAACAGATATCCATAGCAAGGGTCGAGGTGACTGGCAAACAGGTTATGCTCACTGGGGAAATATGAATTACTGCAGAGTCCCATCACTTTACTTAGAAGTCCTTTGCTTGATGACTGGGAGAGTAAGATGAGTGAATTCTTTGACAAAGTGAACCCTCTTAAACTGTCACTGGAAAAGTGGAGTAGAGTTCTCTCTATAATTTCTCAAGGGGAGGTGTGCAAGGTGATAGATGGTGTGCCTTGTGGTAAAGCCTGTAACCTGGATGGGGTAAATGTAGAACTGTATAAAAGCCTTGTATCAAATTTTCCATGGGTTGTTGAATATTTTTAGATCTTTCCAGACTTGTAGGATGATTGACCTTCTCTTGTACAGCTACCATAATAATGGTTATCCCTAAACCCAGGAAAGATTCCTCAGTGGTCACTGGTTGCAAACCATTGCCTGGTTTCTGTTATTAATGTGGAACTTTATGCATATGTTGAAGTCCTAGCACAGCAGATTAAATTTCTTCTGTCAAAATTTATCTTTCCCATACAGCCTAGATTTGTCCCTATTAATACCTGTATCTATTCACCTCTCTACTAAATTACTAATAACAAAATCTTATCTCCTTCCCTATCTTTACCATTTCAGAATGAAGTTACATTATAAGTTTATGGATTCTGTTACTTTCCTGTCATGCTGTAATACCTATTTTGTAGTCTGTACTTTATTTTAATTTCCTGGGCTAAATCTGTAAAATGGCCCAAAGAGACCAGCGTTCTACCCCAGTTAACAAACTGAAATCAATAAATAAATAAAATACAATACAATACGGGTAAATATCTAAATGTATAATGTCATTTCCATTAGTGATACATACATACATACATAAATACCACAAAACATTAAACATTCCAGAAGAGAACTGAGGACAGTCATCAACAGCCCCCCCAAAACACACAGACCACAGGAATCTGGTTGACCCTGCCAGTGTATTAAAAAAAAAAACAACAGTCCCCAAAACACATTGCCTCCCTAGTATCTGGTTAACCCTAAAAGGTTATAACCATGCAACCTATAAAAAGTAGAATTGATATGCTTGATATAAACTGCATTTTTAATAAGTTTTGCAAGCCTTAATTTATCCATTTTTCCCTTGCAGACCAATGTCTAGTTAGGAACACTTCTGGAGCATTGACATTGAACCAGATTACTTGAAATGTTGAGGACAGCCAACTGTCTTACCTTCAGCTGTTACCTGGAATGCAAAAGCTATAACAAGGAATGATATATTATTAAGTCTGGGACAATGTTATGTTCATTTTAAGGCCCACATATACATATGCAAGATTAGAGCTTATACTTTTGCTGCCCATCTCAGTCACATTACAAGAAGAAGCTGTGACACAGACAATCAGGAAATATGTAAGTTACTACATTATATGGAGGACACAGTGCATACTTACAAATATTTCAAGCATGGGCATTAATGCCCTTCTAGCCTGCCAATATACTAAAACAGTTGTTTCCTTAATAACTGTTCTTAAAAATATCTTCAGTAATGCTTGCTTTAATGCAAATTGGTGGTCTATTCTGTGTATCAGCTACTATCTCAGACAACCAATTAGTACAGTTTTGATAACCCCAAACATTCCCAGTGGTGGTTGCCTCTAAATGCCCTAAATACCCGAATAAGGTCATCTTAAATCTCTATATGAGACACTGTACAAGTTCAAATATTTTAGTCTTTCATAAGTGAGAGTGTGAGAATCAAAACAGTTGGAAGCTGTAATCTAAACAATGTCTTAGGGTTACCCTGTCAGCGCTGCAGGCTACCACTTTAATCAGCTCTATGAGATTTCCACTAGCATCTGTTTAGCTGTTTATTACTCTGGTTCCTCGTGGAAATGGCTTTTCTGACAGACTATTTTTATTAGAGAATAAACGCTTTCACAAAAATCATGTTGAGCCCAGCTCAGAAGTACAAACAGTTGTACATGCTTCAGAGTTCATTTACTTAAAATGTATTGTTATTTCTGTTCCATGAACCATCCTGCAGACTAAAACCCAGAAAGCCTCATCTGACTCCCCTCATCCATACAGCTGTGCATTACACATGGATGGATCAAGGGACTCTACACTGTAAAACAGTGCTCTGTCCTGATAAGAAGGGGTACAGAGTGCCATACACCTACAAAGCAGAGGTGTCGTGAATGTCATCTCTGCTTATGTTAGTTGGAAAGTTGCATGCGGTGTTGTCAACATGCACCGAAAAGCATCCTACTCAGCATGAATGGCACTTTCAGGTTCTGTCTTCCCCTTGCTCATCAGTATTGATACTACCACCTGCTCAGTGACAGTGACAAACTTGCTCTTTTTTAATTTCTTCAAGTCTTTTGGGTTTCTAATACCATGATGGGAATGGACCCCATTCCTAAGTCAAAGTACGATTAAAGTTCATGAAATTAGTATTGTTTCACTCTTTGATGTCAGCCAAAAGTGCTCTTTGCAGCACCCGCAATGTACCCAATAATGACTCCTTCCGCAATTCGTACGGTGTTACATGAATTGGTAACATATCTAAATTATTTATTTTATTTTACATTTGTTGACCGGGCTAGTCTTCCTGGATACATGTCCAAATGAAATTAACACAATAACAAATAATGGAACATTAAACAAAAAAAAAAAAAAAATCTATTTAACAAATTACAGGTTATCACAGTAAAATAAAAATGTAGCAGTGAAGAATAATCCATACATATTACAGGTTACTTCACAGTAAATAGCACTGCAGCAGACAGGCATAATAACATAGCATGTTAGCACAATCAAGATATTCTAGAGGTATATAGTATAATGGTTAATAAGGAAGGGGTAGGAGGAGCAAAGTATTAAGAGACACATAAACTAGTCAGGCTTAGTACATACATACAAACCAGTGAGTCAGTGAGTCCTGATTCAATTTTTTTGAAGCAGGATAGTGAGGGAAGTGAGGAGGAGGAGGGGAGGGGGTGAGGGGGAGGTGATTTTCCAACAATAAAAAAAGGAGTTTCCAGCCTTGTTGTTTAGTTAGTTTAGTGTACTAGTGAGTGGTCTCTAGAAGTAAGGATCAGATTTTAGGTAAGGATGGGAGGTTTGATGAGTGAAATAGGAGAGTGTTTGGGGAGTTTGAAAAGTTTGTGGTTTGTATATTGTGTGATGGGAGAATCAGATTTTGCAGCTCCAGGCCATCCCAGCTGCTTTAAATTAATGCAATGATGGCAAAAATGGGTTCTGCTAATGATTTACTGGTAATGTATTGCTCAATTCAATTTGTTAGAATATCAAAAAGGAAGAGATTTTAGTTGAGTTTTTTTATTGTTTATACTTTATTGTATATGCTAATACATTATAAAAAGGGGAGTTTGATTTTTTTAGAAGGGGAGAGGGCTTGAGTAGGATTCTTCTTGAGGCTGAGGGAGGAAATAGGAGGAGTTGAGGGAGGGCCTTGGGTAGGGTGGGTTCACCATCCTAGAGAGAGTAGAGCAGACCTACTTTACTGGTTTTCCCTTTGAGAGAGGGTAGGATTGTTATGCAATGAGGAGGACCTGGCCATATTTTTTGGAGGTTCTTTAGCTTCCTGCTGACTAGCACCTGACTGGAGGATGAAGAGTAGAACTTTGGAGAGACACTCAGAATAACACTAATCAAACCCAGAGACAATTATTGCAGTATCATGCATACATCCAAAAACCTAAAGCATATTAAAATTAGCAGTCATTCACAGGGACATTAGATCTGGTTTGCAGTAATACATATTACATTTTTTTTTTGGTAGCAGCAATAAAGATCTGATGCAGCAGTTATGTGCCCCTTTTTTAGCAGATAGATAGATATTAAAAACACTCTAAATATGATTGTAAATCCTTTTTTATAAGACCAGTTGCTCCTACTACTATTGGAGTTGTCTGGGTATCTTTCTTCCACATGGCTCTCGTTTCTGCCTGCAGATCAATGTATTTTATGACTTTGTGTCTCTCTGTACGCAAGACACTGTAGTCACTAGGTGTGGTGATTTCAATAATCAATGCTACTTCTGTCTTCTTTTCTTGGACCACTATATCCGGTTTTCTAGCATCGATCTTTTGAACTGTTGGTACTGAGTGATCCCATGTGACATAAACTTCATCATTTTCAATGATTCTTTGTTGCTCATGTTTCCAATGTTTTTCAGCCACTCATCCTTAAGTGAATGAATGAATGCCTAGCATGCAACACAATGGCCCTTAAACACACATAGTAATAGTACCTGGTTGACCCTGCCAAGAAAAAAATAAACAAAGTACCTGGGTGGCCCTGTCAATCAACATTCCCCAAAAAACACACATACCACAGAAATCATCTGGTTCTGTTGAGCCTGCCAGTGTATTAAAAAAAGAAACTCAACAGTCCACCAAACACATTGCCTCCCTAGTATCTGGTTAAACCCTGCCAGGTTATACATAATAACATATTAAAAAAAAAGTCAACTCCACGGCCCTTAAAAGTTTCACACATAGAGTAGGTTGATCCTGCCAGGCGAAAAATAAAGTATCTGGTTGGCCCTGCCTATCAACAGCCCCAAAAAACACACAGACAGACTACAGGAATCATCTGGACAGTGGTTCCGTTGATGGTTCATTGACCCAGCCCTGTTGCCATTCAGTGTATTAAAAAAGAAAATCAACAGTCCTCCAAACAAATTGCCTCTTTTGTATCTGGTTACTCTGCCAGCTTATAACATATAAAAAAAAAAAAGTCAACGCCATGGCCCTTAAGTTTCACAGAGTAGTATGCCAGGAAAAAAATAAGCACAACAGCCCAAAAAACACACAACTAAAGTGTGGGAAGAGAACATGAGTAACTGGGCTAATCAGCAGCCCACGTCACGATTATGTGACAGACTGCTGACTACACAGTCCCGTCAACCGCCACAGCCCACAATCCTATGACACACACGTTATAATGTGACATGAGGGTGAAAAGATGGACATTTTTGCCTTTTTAGGCAATGCCTGCTGGACGTACCCTACACACACACACACACACACACACACACACACACACACACACACACACACACACACACACACACACACACACACACACACACACCCAGAGTCTCTCCTTACCTGGACGTTTGTCGGGGGCAGCAAACTCTCCTGATAAGGCAAGTATGATGGTATCACACACTTAACTTTTGCACGTGTTCATCAGGCAGGTTCAATGGTGAATGGAAGTTTAAATTCCGCGTGTAAGTGGACTCGCTCTATCCAGTACACCATACCAGCGCATACCATCTCAAAAAAAGCCCTGCTTGCAGACATTACAGTAATGGCCAGATGGGGGAATCTTCAACATCTAGTTACTAAATAAACATATGCCTTGAAGTTTAGATGACAACCAGTTTCTGATGGCAACTATCATCAAATCTTTCAGTTCTAAGTACCAAATTCAGGATAACAACTGGCTACTCTGGTGGCACAGATGTATAAAGCTCTGACTACTGCCCAAACAACCTGGGTTTGATTAGTGGCACAGGCGGCTGACGTAACAGCAGGGAAGGAATGTGAGTGCTCACTGACATGCTTCCTAAGAGACTGTGCAGTCCAAAAGAGGGCAGTTGCCCTCAGATACAATCAGTAAGCATGGGGAATAAGCAAAAAATAGTCCTCACACATAACAGCTGAGCCCCTAGGACAATACCAGAGTTAAATCCGGGGGGTTATGAAGATAGCCGATAGACCTGGCATGGATGTGGGTAACTGAGGGCTGGGCCAGAATACATGAGTCCAAGGGGACCCAAAAAAAATCAGAATAAGAACCATGATGTAAAATTTCATCATCTTGTTCCCTAGAAATAACATTTTACAAGGCTGTAGAAAATAAAACAAAAATTACATTATATGCATTCCAAAAGAAATTACATTATGGGCATTATATTCATGACAGCAGGACTCTGAGCACACAATACATGCAGCTTTATTTTTAATGCACAGATAAGCATTAGCAATGCATCTTCCATGCTGAATATGTATGGAAAACATTCTTACCTTCAATTCTTTCACAAAGTTTGTGCAAGGAGTGCATAGGACAAGCCTCACATAATTTAATCTGAGTCTTAGCACTCTGGAGAGCAGCAGCTGTACTAAAAGCTTGTTTAAGGGTCAGCATCACTTCATCAACCTGTTACAATGAAAAATGAAAACTAATATGCACCTGCAAGCTCCATTTAAGAGTATTACAGCAAAGTTATCTGAAATGCAATACCAGTTGTTAACTGTACTCTAAAGCATTTGGTTTATCTATATTTGTTAACATACTTCTAAAGCTTAATCAGTGGGATCTTTGAGCAACACAGCTAGTTATCAATCGCAAACATAGCTGTTACATTTACAAACTAAGAAAACTAGTTCTCTGAACCTCATTTTAGATGTCATTTCAAAACTTAAAGCAGCATTGCTTTCATTCAGAAATGGATGGCAGGGTAATTCTGCTAAGACCTGTTCTACTAAAAATACAATAAGTTAGGCACAAGACAGTTATACTTAAATAATAAATAAATAAACAATAAAATTGCCTTCGAAAATGAGGAAAAAACTAACAAAAAATAATCTTCAACCAAAAACAGAAAACCGTGAATTATAAAAACGATAACTTCTTCATTGCTTATGAATGTAAAGGGGAGTGTAAACTACAAACACTAGTATTTACATGTCATACTGCAGTGGCTGAAAATCTTCCACTTAAACTGCTCAAGTTATCAGATGCATCTCTCCAGTCTGCCCTTGCAGTTTGATGCTATACCATGGCTAATGAACAAACTAATTAGGTAAAATAACATTATCTGCAATGAGTGCGGTGCTTAATTTCAAACAAGAAGAATGGCAGCCCTAGTACAAAAAGGTAGAAAATAAATAAATAAAAATCACTACTGCTTAGCAAGGAAAGGGATTAATAAATGGCTTCAAGGTCTTTCTAGGTGGCAGCTTTATAGATAACATAAATTAAACACACACACACACAATGCTGCATTGTATCATCTTTCTTCAACTTTATTTAAACTTGCTAACTGTCTGACCATCTCATGGGTCTCAAAACTGCAGCATCCCTTTCTTACATACTAAAATAATTAGAGATGCATAAATAACTAAACGCATAGCTTTAAATTCTCCCCACTGCAGTACTCTAATCAAAATGACCACTGTCACAGAAAAAAGTTTCTAAATGTGGATATTGGCAGAGGAAGCATGCCATTTAAACTGTCTTTTGTCTTCTCATTCACTTGCGATATTAATATCTGAGGATGGAACCTAGTAAAAACAGACTAAATGCTATCAATGCAGTCTGAGGTAAGCAGTTGCACTCTTACTAATACCTTGTAACTGTATGCCACACAAAATGCCAGTTAACTTTGTGCTAGATTTTAGTCAAAGAGAGGAAGCTTTTCCTACAGCCCACAATTATGTACAGTAAACATTATAAAACTTCCTAGTCACCAGTAAATATGTAAATGTGCACCACTTGTCTACCCAGCACCAAAATGGGTACAATATTCTTCACCTCTGTGCTTGTGTATATGCCAACTGCATTCCATATTAAATACATAGGGAGCACAACCATATTCATAAAATGCTAGATAATAATGAACTTCAGTATCAACAATCCAACTACAGCCCAGCTCTATGATATGGGGGAAGAAACCCAACTACCACTGGAGACTGATAAGTAGCCTTGGTGCTGGAGGGATGTGGGTGCGGAGGATAAGCCAATGTCAGCCTGCCCATCTTGGCAGTTGAAGGTAATCCAACTCAATGCAGTGGGTGTATTAATTACAAAGGATATGCAATGTATGACTCAAAACTTCTGTGTGGCTATTCTAGGCCACATTCTCGTGTCAGCATTCATGGTGTGTGTGTGTGTGTGTGTGTGTGTGTGTGTGTGTGTGTGTGTGTGTGTGTGTGTGTGTGTGTGTGTGTGAATTTAAAAGCTGACAAGAAAAGGCACTGGAGGCACTCACATCTGCAACTGTACATGTCACATGCCAAGGGGGAAAGGTCACACTTAAAATTAGTAAACTCCTGAGGGTTGTGTAGATGCCAGATTCCTTTGAAAAGCTCCCATCCCCAGGGGAAAAAAAAAGAGCTGACTGACTGTGGAAGGGCTGATGGCTGACAAACAGAAGAGATCACAAAGATACTTAAAACACAGGACTCACTACAGTAGTTCTCCAGGAACAAGAATTGTTGTTGTTTGTCTTTCGACTTTTTCCCGGTAAGAGGTTGCCACAGCGGAACTCCGGTCCGCTAATGATTGGCAGTAGATTTTTACGAAAGACCGAGATGGCAGCTCGACACCCAACCTTCAACAAAGGCACGCCCATTTACGCACACATGTCTTTCGAACGCTACCCAGCCACGGAGAGGACATGCAGACTCCACACAGAAGGCACTCCCAAGCCACACCAAGAATCGAACGGGAGAACCTCTTGCTGTGAGGTAACACCGCTACCGCCATACCACCGCGGCATTCTCCAGGAACAAGAATAGCAAGTAAAAAACCAAGTATGCAACATTTAGATTACTTCTGCAAGAACTCATGCTACTGCCAATAAATTACTTTCAGTATGAACATTTTCATGCTATAATGAGTCATATATCTGCTAGAAAATTAAGGCTGTTGTGTTTTATCTCTCTCTCTCTCTCTTTATATATATATATATATATATATATATATATATATATATATATATACATACATATATAGAATATACAGATATATCACACACACACAAAATTATATCATGAAATATCCAAAACTCAAATTATTAAACTTCATAATATCTACAAAAAACACACAAGACAAAAAAAAAAACCTCATAATATCAAATCACATAATATCTAATAAAATTCTTCCAGCTAGTTATACCTTTTATCAAACACCCCCTCCCCCAAACTACAAAACCCAGATCAAGTGTCATCTTAGTAGTGGTACTGTTAGGGAAAGGGTTTTTAGTAATGTAATGTAATGTGTGGGGTTAGGGGGGCAGACAGGGCAGGTTTAGGGTTAGCACACCCTTCCTCGTATGTTAACGCTAATTCTGCCACTACACATTATGTAACCCCAATCCCACACTACCTTACTCCTGTGTGCTAACTTTAAGCTAACCCCAAATATTATGTTACAAGCACTCTTTCCCTAACAGTACCACTGTACAAGACAAAAGGACAAATAACACACAACATCAAACATGTAAAACAGTAAATCTATTCCTTAACCCTAACCCAGAAAAACTCGCACCTACAAACCAGTTATTATAACCTTTTTAGTCAGGCATTCATTTTCCCGCACACTCCTATGTACAGTTACTATAAAAAATGAGTATTCACTCATTTAAGCATGCACTCAAATGTTCTTTTGATATTTTGAGCTGTAACCATATGAGTGAAGGTCAATTATCTGAATGGTATTTTTGTTAAAATTATTTTGGACAATTCATGTTTTGTCCAGTATTGGGCGACTAAGTGTAAGGGCTTTTCTTGGGAGATCGATAGACAGTGGGGTTGAAGGAAGTTTTTCCTTTTCCTCACTGTGGTGCAATCTCAGAGTTTTTCAACATGAAGTGATGCAAGTTTGGCTGGGTGCAGCCCACCCTCAACAGCAAAACCAAAAAAAAAAAAAACTTTTTTCTTTTTTTCTAACTTTTTTGGTATTTTGTGCATTGGATGCTTGTTTTATGACTGTCTGTGGTTCAGAGAAGTTTGGTTCAGTAATTGTTGATCCACTTACTATACACACATACATACACATACACACACACATACATATATACATATATATTTGTGTATTTTATTTACATGCATACACACATTATATAAATATATATATATATATATATATATATATATATATATATACACACACACACACACACACACCTCCATACATACATACACAGATAAGCACACAACATACACACGTGCAAATTGGTTCCTGTTGAAATTGCATGGACTGAAACTGTAATCCCCGAAACAGTGAGACAAAGTAAGTCAGAATTTGCAGTACCTTCAAAGGAATCACTCTTCTCTGAGGTATAAGCAGTTTCAGAGGTAATATATAAGCAACGGGAGTGGTCAGAAATTCTTTAACAGCATTACAAAGACTTTTGAAATTCAGTTTGTCTTTGGAATTCGCACTTTACCTTTTGTAGTTAAGGGACCGAGAATTATATATCTTGTAGCTGGATAGGAAGAGTACAGTTTTCTAAGATCTTACCATAACACTAGATGTCCTACTTCTCACTGTTGCAGTATTCTTTACAGATGCATAATCCTGCTCAGAATAACCGAACATACGGCCAAGTATACCATAGCCTTAACTCCTTCCAGGTGCCATATGTGAAACATACGTTCTACTTCTAAAGCATAAGGTACATACGTGATGTATGAGCATTTATTCCTCAGAACTGAAATGCCCCAGAAAAACTAGAGCAATCCAAGAGGGGAAGCAATGATGTGCATGCAGAATGGGAAGAAAAATATGCACTCCTAGGCAGAGAGAAAGCCACTGAGAAAAACTGTGCAAGAGGGAGGGATAGACTACTACAACAGTAAGAAGTAGGAGATCTACTGTTATGGTAAGATCTTACAGAACTGTACTATGTCCTTCCTTTTCACTGTTGCAGTATTCTTTACAAATAGGAGAGTACAAAAGCTGCTGGAGAGGATAGGAGGAGGTAGTCACAAAGGAGCCTGCCAACAACCCATGTAGGATGGCGTTGCCAAACCAGCTCTAGCCCTAGAAATCACTACCACTTATGTTTAGTAAAGGTATGTACATAAGACCAAGATGAAGCTTCCAAATTGATCTGGTACACAGAAACCATGAAAAAAGTACAACAAGAGGTCACAACCCTGATAAAATGATCATGAACAGAAGAAGAAGAAGACAGCTGCTTACCGTGAAAAAAAATAAGAAAAGAAAATAGCGTTAGAAAACCAGGAGGAGACTGCTTAGAAACAGCCAAACCTAATTTCCTGGAATAAAAAGAAACAAAAAGTTGTTCAGATTCCCTTATATCCTTAGCCTTGTCTAGGTAATATCTGATCTGTCTGTGTAGATCCAAAGTATAAAAGTCTCTCTCTCTATCATTTTGTGCAGAAAGGAAAAAGAAGGAAGATGAAGTTTTATTCAAAGACAAATCATTAACTTACTTAGGCATAAAAGCACTGGTAGGAAGAGAAACTCTCTCTCTCTGAAAAAACAAAAAAGGTGGAACTACCATGAGTGCCTGAAGTTCAGAAACCCTCTTGGCAGAAGTAAGGGCTACTGACAACACAGTTTTCCAAGTACAATGCTGCAAAGAAGCTGAAGGATCAAAAGGGGTCTGAGTCAGTTTTTCAAGAACAAAATGAAGGTCTCAAGGAGGAGGAATAGGCTTTATTGGGCCTAATATAAGGATGCCTTTTAAAAATTGTTTGACTTCTAATCTAGAAGGATATGACAACAGAAGGTATTGCCAGCAAGGCCAGAAGTAAGGCAGTGGATGTGTAACATATGCCAGCACAGCTAACTGGAATTTAGTAAAGAATTATATGCTAATTGAATATCAAACTGATTTGTACTTGTGTTGAGAATGTATTTGTAGAGCTGCTTGTGTTACAAATGTATCAATAGTGTACACTGCTGGGCAGCAAAGAGATGTACATGCTTTATTGTAAATGTTTAAATGTATATATTGTAACAGAGGATAATGGAAGAGAAGAGGTTAATCTCAATCCACCTGACTTTGAGAAATAGTAAGAAAATTAAATTACTGGGCCTAGGCCATAAATATGTTATCTCACAGTTCTGAATGCATCCAGAGACAAAATTCTGTACCTGGATGCTTTCTGCATTGTCACTGAAGTGAACTAATTGCTGCTCTGAAAGGGTGGAGGTTTAAAATTGTTTTATGACTTACACGAGCTGCAGCAGATCTTAGCAATACTCTCCGAGTGTATATTATTGAAACCCATGTGATAAATCCTGACAGCTTCTAGCAATGGAGGGTTGCATGGGAACCAGAAGTCAGGTGACCAGATGTATGTGAAGTAATTCTGTACAGAAACAATATTTTAATATTATAGCAGACTGAAGTCTCAGGGGCAATCTGTTTCTTGGAATCTGATATAGAATGATCCCTCACCCACTTTACCTTGCCTTGCTCTAGTAAGTGACTAGGCTGAGTAATTCTTTAAATCAGTTAGGGAAATATAGTGAGAATAGTTAAGTCTTGTTTTTCTGTAACTGTGTGAAACTTTCCAGATGTGTTATTTTTAATATTTCCTGTGACTGAAATTCTGGTGTTTACTGTACATAGATATTTAGTATTTTCATGTTTTTTTTTTATTATTAAATATATTTAAACTTCTCATTGTGGCTGGACCTTTAGAGAAATATTTTAAACTTTCGGAGTACTTACATGTATTTGATGACAGCTATGGCCACTCCTGAAGCCTGGTCAACATTACCATTTGTATTAATATTAATTTCACTCAGTATAATTGGATACCCTTTTAAGAGCCTTATAGTAACTGACTGGTGGCAGTGAATCTACCTCATAGTCTGAGCAAAGTTGATACAGCAAGTAATCTGTGCCAGCCTTTCCCAGGTGTGTGTGCGTGTGTGTGCGTGTGTGTGTGTGTGTGTGTGTGTGTGTGTGTGAAAATGAAATCTCAAACAGTATGTGTGTGTGTGTCAGCTACTTGAAGCAGGGACACAAAGCACTGGCTGAGGGCTTAACTCTGTAGCTGTACCAGTGGGGAGCCTTATTGGGGACCTGGAGAGAGACAGAGAGAGAAAACTAGGCCCCAGGCTGTGTGTGTTCCCTGTGTGTTCTTAAGGGAAATTGTGCTTGATGAACAAAGGTCTGTGTCTGAAAATGTCAAGGGTATCCATTTGTATTCCAAGTGAATGTCCCTCTCCAGTGTCAGTGGTGAGGATTCAGGCTCCTTGATTACTGGGACAGAGTGGGGACATCACAAAGGGGCTGATTCAAATGCAGACAAGCAGAAAAGGTTGACAAATGATTTTTAATAGATGAGTATGCCATGTCAGAATTGAGCAGCTCATACAAATAAAGAACCTTAACAATACTCACAAAAAGAAGGTCCAGGTCATAGTTGCAACACTAAACAGAAAATCTATTCCATTGAACTGCACAGACTTTTCTAGTAGTGAGCTTCTTGGCCTCCTGCAGAACCTCAGAAATTTTGTGGCTGAAATAGAATCAAGACCTTAACATGCAATGGAATCATTTTTAGGGTGAGTAAATGAGGATGAATGAGAGATACATGTCCTGTGTGAGAAGATCCTTCCTGCGAAGTTACTTGTGATGATTACCCAAACCAGATGAAACAGAAGAAAGAACCAGTACCGTCTCTGAAAAAGGGAGTCGCCAACAAAATGTCGGGCCTGTCTCACCTGATCTTGTTAAGGAAAAGGGGATGGCATCCACTTTCCAAGCCAGAGGACTTGACACTCAGAACAGAACTTTAGAAGTTGTCTGTTCAGAGGAAGGGAAAAAATCTACTTGAGGAGTACCCCAGTGATGTACAATATCCAGGAAAACCTTTCAGTAAAATATCCATTTGTGAGGATCTGCCCTAGACCTGTTCAGACTGTCTGCTACTAGACTGTGCTCTGAGAAAATGGATATTGCCTAAAAGAGTCAGTTGATGATTGACTGCAAAATCTCAAACCTGAAGAACTACCTGCAAAGATGGGATGACTTTGTGACCCCCTTGCTTGTTTATGTACCACATAACTGCAGTGTTGTCTATGGAAATTCTCACAGGACCTGGAAACCAAAGGGAGTACAAAGCATGAAGAGCCCGAATTAGAGATCTCATCTCATTTACGATGATATGGTCCACTTGTTGCTGGGAAGATCAAACTCCATGGGCTCTGATGCTGTTGGAAGAAGATCTCCAACCCTGATCAGAAGCATCTATGTACAGGTCCTGACTGTGAAGAGGAACCTGGAAAGGCAGGTTGGGATTCAGAGATATCTGATGAGTCCACCAGAGAAACTCGAGTTTAAGGTAAGTCAAGAAAGGGATGAGAAAATCCATGGGGATGGCAACGTTGAAGCCAAACAGTTTTGAGATACAATTGAAACTTCCTCATGCAGAGTCTGGTGAAAGGAATAATAGTAATGGCGGATGCCATGAACCCCAAAGCTCAAATAAATTCTCTTGCAGAGGAAAAAGAGACTGAAAATAAACTGTTAAGGAAAGGACCTTGGGAGGAGGAAGCAAAGCCATCACTGGCAATGACTGAATCCTGCAATCCAGAAAGTATGGTCTTGAGAAGGTGTAAAAACAGACTTTTTGAGATATAGAATGAATCCCATACTATGAAGAAGCATAGTATATTCTTGATCCTGAAGCAGGAGGTGCTGAGAGGGGGCTTGAATCAGAAGGTTATCTAAATAAGGGGAAAATCTGAAATCCTTAAAGTCTGCATAAGGCTACCATTGGGGTTAGACATTTGGTAAAGACTCTCAGAGATGTAGAAAGACAAAAACGCAAATCAGAGAACTGATAATATAAGGAAGAAACATAAATGAAAACATTTCCTGAAGAGAGGGTGAAGGTAGACATTCTTCATATCCAGAGACACCAGAAAAGCCTAAGGAAGTAACAGGGAAAACAGAGACTGAAGAGACACAATCATGATAGAAGAAACTCTGAAAAATGTGTTGAGAAAATAAACCTTCAGAATGGTCCTCCAAGAACCCTCCTTCCTGGGAACCAGGAACATTCTGGAATACAATCCTTAACATGTTGAGAGGCTGGAATTTGATGAATGGTTCCTTGAACCAAAAATCTTGAAGAACTGAAGAAAAGTGAGGAAGTTGGCAATGGGGAGGTTAGGGAATGATGAAAAGGAGGAAGAGAGTTCCGAACCATGAAATAGTCATTTTGAAGGATGGAAAGCACCCACTAGTCTGTGGTTATGCATTACCAGACTGGAAAAAACAAAGTCAGTCTAAGGGAAACGAGAATACAGCTGAGGGGTAAAAGAGGCTGAATGTCAGATGGAGACAGATTTGTTAAGAAAAGAAGGTTTTGGCCCTTACAGCACTGAGAAGGCTTACCAGGAAACACCCTCTTGGAAGACCTCTTAGTCCTAGGAGGCTGTCACTGCTGCTTCAGATTTGGAGGGGCAATTCCTCTGAAACTTAGGAACTGGAGAAGGGAGGATCTGCTTAAGATCCTGCATGACCCTCCCTTTATCTTGCAAGATTTTGAAAAGCTGAGTTACAGCAGAGTCAAAAAGAATCTAACTGTCTAAGGGAGAATCCAGCAACTTAGCCTTAATGTCTTCAGGAAGGGAGTGTAGTCACAACCAGGAATACCTCCTCATAACTGACCCTGATGCAGTTGTCCTAGAAGAAGCATTATCATCAGTATAACTATGTTTCATAGAGTGAGGAGCTACTTGGGAAGAAAAGTTCAAAAGAAAAATGGCAGAGGACTTTAGCTACTGAATCAGGCAAATCAGATAGGAGACCCCAAGTTGAGAAAGAAGAGCCATTACATTTCTAGTCATAAGGGTGTGATATTTATGGCTCTGAAAGCTGATGTGGCATATGTACATAGTTTTTTACTATACCTGTCCATAGCATGAGTGTCGTTGTCAGAAGGTAAAAATTTATAAGAGGACATCAATTTAGAGGGTTTATCAGTAGCTGAGGAAATCACTGCAGGATCAGAAGAAGGACTTTTATAGAACCTGTCAGGCTTCTATGGAGCAGGTGGCTGGGAGTCAAGAGCATAATAAGCAGAAGAAAAGATGCCCTAGAGAGCATCAAAGACTGGTGGGACTGCGGAAAACCACAGTGAATTAATCTGCTAAAGGTCATAGTACCTCTTTTGAATATCAGAAATCTGAAAGCATTCCATCATGCATACAACAGTGTCCCAAAAGGATAATTATTCAAGAGGGGAATCAGAAGAAAGGGAATCCTCCTCTTCAGACTCCAGAGCAACAAAGAAGTGAATTTGAGAGGAATAAGCCAAGGACTCGCCCCAGAATCTAAGTTCACATACTCCCCTGAGGAATTAGAGTCTTTCAGATGATTAGAAGGCATAGAGTACCAGGAAACAGAGGAAGGAACAAACAACCCCTGCAGGGGCTACAAAGACATAAGGACTTTGAAAAGATCCCAACTAAAAATCCTGCCATTATTTGTGTGAATCGTTAGCTACAAGAGCCACATGCCTGGTCTTCTGTTTCTTATTCAATGGAATATCAGCCCTAAAAAACCTAGGGGACTCAAGCCCTTGCCTGACATTAAAAAGGAACCAGGGACTTCCTCCCTAACAAAAATCTGGGGAATCCCCCTAGGCCCTTCCAAAATGACCTTCTCCTCTTCTACAGAAGACATAGGCATGGCCTCAGCCAGCATTCGGATAGGCAGCCCTGTGTTAGTCTGCTCATAACAGAAGGGGCTGATGGTAGAACCAAATTGTCCTTGGGTTCCTCATCCAACCCAAAGAAGATGTACGGAAGAGGCTGAACAGTAGAGGATTCAGAACATTTTTTTTGATTTTTTTCAAGTAGTGGTTGAACTCATAGGATTTGGAAGCCATAATTCCAAGAGCCAAAATCTTCACTTGCTGTTTTCTAAATAAATAGAAAGGGAGGACACATGGCTGTGTAAGGTCTTTGGTACAAATGCTTGACAAATCTCCCACTGACTATGGTCATGGGCAGCACCTAGACAAAAAATGCACTTGTGTGTGTCCTTATGGGGAATCTGCCCCCAACACTCACATTTTCCCTTCCTGGATGAAATGTAAAAGGTAATACTACCAACTACCAAAGGAAAAAAATGAAAGACGCGACTACAACTAGACACTTATCTTTTGAAGGCTCAGTAGCTGTAGCAATGTGGCAAATGACTTGCAGACAGAATTCAAAAAATAGAATTGAGACTGGTGGCAAAGAAGTGCATATACATTTGACTATTTTTCCTCCTCTGTAACTGCCAGCCATAAAGCCATTGACAAGACTACTATTAACCATTTATTCCCCATTAAAGAACAAAAGCATGGCTGTTGTACAACTGTCATTCAAGCAGACATTGGAGAGGTTTTATGTAACCCCCAAAAGTTCCTAACCCATGCCTTCAAAGTCCCAAGGGCAGGGTTTGCAGTTGAGGAGGTGTGAGGGCTTTATCACCTACTTCCATAAGTGGCACTCCCTCCAATAACCTTGTTCCCCTTGTAAGCAGATGTCACTGTCCACCTCTGGTCTCCAACAGTGATTACAGGAACATAGTTTATCCCAATATACTCATTATTACACTCATTTCCAACTAGATGCTACAGCAGCCACAGGGGTCTATGACACAGCATCAAAAAGGCCTTTCATCGAATGGCTTAATAATCGAAAATGTGTTACCAGAAGTCAATTTTGTGGGGGGCTGCTCCCCCCACACCCCCTGTTCAATATATATATACTAACTCAGAGACTGCACTACAGTGAGGAAAGGGCAAATTTTCCAATCTTCACTGTACTGAGATCTCTCAAAAGCGACTTCTATTAATGCAATTTTCAATTATAAAGCCATTCGATGAAAGGCCTTTTCGATACCATGTTATAGACCCCAGCTTGATAGCTAACTGCACCAAAGTCATCTGGGTCACAGTCAGAGTTTCACCCCTCTATGCACTGAAGCCAGCACCAGCAAATAACCATTATGATGATAAATCATGTTCTAAAGAAAAAAATCATTACTGAACATTTTACAATATATTTATTTAAAATTTGAATTTTACATTAGCACTTGCAATCTAAATTAACATATGATTTACTTTCTCAGCCAATTAACACCACAACAAAGTAGAGGAATAGATGAAACAAATAATCAATATAACCTAAAAATAAATCTACATTAGGGCATATTGGCAACACACCACGTCTAGGTGTAGTTTATGCTGACATTCACGTAGGCCTTACTTACAGATTGGTCACTTCCGCTTTACCCTCATGATCAAAACATATCATGGTAGTACATCCCCGTGTAACAAATCTAAACATGGAATACCACACCATGTGTTACTGAGCCCTTATTAAGTATTCTGATTGGATAACAGTAGCTTCCAGTGAGAGTAAATCCTGTAATTACTCCGATAGGAATGTTCACAGTAATACTAGACCTGACTGTTTTAACACTAGCTCATGCAGCAGAAATAATTGCTTCCCCTTCTCCTGTACATAGTTAACAGTTTCTTACCTTTAAAAATGCCAGGAAAGTGAAGAAAGACATCAGTTTTACCAGCCTTTTGCAAAATTCCCTTTAGGTCAGCATTAGATCATTCTCTTTATTTAATAACTGATGTGAATAGTCTTGAGTAACCTAAATTGGATGTTGTCCAAACATAACAGGTCTTTCTTCTTTGCTTTAGATAACACTAAAACTTTATCATGAAAAATAAGATACTGCACATGAGCTATTTAATTTAGTGTGTGAGTCATATGCCTCAAACTCAATACTCACACTACTCAAATGAATACACAAAACAACAATTACTTAATTAAGAAAAGCAGAGCATAATAGGAATAATACCTAGCAGGGGTGGGAACTATGTTTTTGATTCACATCCTACTGCTCTGAAAGAAGATTTCACCCTCAGGGTCAAACTGGGCTAGTAAGCAGTAAACCTCACCATAATTCCTACTCTCCTGTCAGGTATTACTGCCTGAATGCAGCACTTGCTCATAGAAAGACCACTATAATTATCTGTTTTAAACAATGCAGACTGAAATTAATTCTGGAAGCGTCAGCTCCATGGCATAAAGATGCGCCATGACTACAACCCAGGCAAATAAGATTCAATTAGTGAACTCAATCAATGAGAAATATGCTAGGGGGATAGGGTAAAGGGCTTTTTTGCCAACTAATCTATCGCAGAGAGTTGGAGGGTTTGAGACTTGACAGCTCAGATGGTGTAAGTTCACAGGCAAAGACAAACAGAAATTTGTGGTTGCAATGATGCTAGTCAAGGAAACTGTCAGAGAAATGGAGAGGAAAATGCAAACCAATAAAGCCCTCCTTAGCGGTCAGTCTTGTACTGATTTCATGTTATCATACTTCTGTAGACTTCTTACACCAACGATTTCCATGTTTGGGGTCCTGGTCCAAAAGGTTAAGTTGGACAGGTACTGTGGATGCTAAAACCAAGAACTGAGGAGGGGTTCCAGGACATTGATGACGGTGGGCAGCTGCGGTGAGAACCACAAAATAAATTAATACAGAAATAAAGAAAAATAACAGTTAAAAAAACTACACTCTCTCTCTCTGGAATGTGGGACTCACAGATGGATAACATAACTAATTAAGGAAAAAACATTTTAAAGCCTAAGGAGAACTTAAATGGAATAAACTAAAGCACAAAGGAAGATTAAGCACTATCTTATAGGTTCATAGGTGTGTACTAGGCTAATGGCCCTGGAGCCTTTACAAGCCTAGCCCATAAGATTACCCTGACATCGTGCCACCCGACCTTAGTTCCTAGTGCCTCTGTCGAGTAGAGACACTGGAGTGATCCCCGGGGTGAATTTTCTATTTCCCATCCACTCATCAAGATTTCTCTTGAAGAGGGCTAGTGAGATGCTCTACTTGACATGTTTAGGAAGTCTATTCCATAGCATGGGCAGTCTCTGGGTTATGAATCTGTCCCTCCAGCATGTTCCGTTGATTGCGGTAATAAGGTTGTGGTCTCTGGAGCGTGTGGTGTGGAGGGACTGGGATTTCTTTAAATGTAGCATTTCTAAGAGAGCTGTGTCAGACATGGCTTTGTAAGTCGAGCAGCGATCGCCTCTAAGTAGGCGATATGAGACAGAGAATAGTTGAAGTTTTTTGAGTCTGTCCATATAGCACAGTTGGTTAAGGCCTAGGATCCTCTTTGTGAGGTACTTTTGCAGCCTCTCCAATTGCTGCAGGTGTCTGGTGAGGTACATGCCAAATGCGGCATTGTACTCGATGACTGGCCTAATGAGGGAAGAGTTGAGGGAGACAAGGATTACTTTCTTCCTGGATGCAAAACCCTTAGTAATGAGATGTGCCACATAGATGGACTTTCTGACCACAGTGGCAACATGGTGGTCAAAAGAAAGGCTGCTGTCAAACTGTGTTCCCAGATCTCTTATAAAGCCTTCTATGTTCAGTGGACTACTATCAATGTGGTAATTCAAGGGAACCGGGTTTTTCCCAAGGGGGATGATGACACATTTTTTGGCATTGAGCTTAAGGCCATGGTTCTGACACCAGTCGTCGGTGTCATTAAGGCCTTTCTGTAGGATGTCAACATCCCTTAGGGAGTTAATAATAGCTCCCAACTTGCAATTGTCTGCGAACTTTGTCAGCTAGAGTCCCTTTGTGTTGGCCTGGACTTCAGAGAAGTAGATATCAAACAGGAGAGGACCCAGGACCGAACCCTGTGGGACTCCACTCGTGACTGCTTGGCAGTCTAACTTGGAGTCAGCTACTTTCACACTGTGGGTTGTATCTGTGAGCCAGTTTGCAACCCACCTAGTGATATAGGGGTTGATGCCTAGCTTAGTAAGTTTTTCTATGATTCCTGACTGGGGAATGGTATCAAAGGTCTTGGCCAGATCAAGGTAGGCTGTATGAACCACCTTGCCTTCATTCACAGCTCTGGTGACTGACTCAAAGAAGTCGACCAAGTTGAGCAGGCATGATCCTACCCTTCACAAAACCAAACTGTATGGGATCCAGAGTTAAAGATTCCCTATATCCTTGTTTATTAGGTCCATGATGATACATTCCATAGCTTTGCATATCAGACTTGTCAGGCTAATTGGGTGATAATTCCCGGGGTCTGTAGTCGCTCCTCCTTTGTGGAGAGGGATGACTGTAGAAGTGCGCCATTCAGTAGGGACAAAGTTTGAGGTGAGGCTGTGATTGTACAGGGCACACAGGTGAGGTGCCAGTTCACTCTGTAGTTCATGTAGAACACAACCAAGGATATTGTCAGGTCCCATAGAAGCTATATTTTTGGCCTTGGACAGTGCTGTTTTAACCTGTGCAGCAGTAATACTGGGTGCCTGGCAATCTACTGGTATTGTGAGTGGTCCTTAGGGGGGATGAGAGAGGTAAAGTTAGCACTGAATCCGTCGGCCAGTATATTGGCAATATCTGTTGACTCGGTATATGAGGTACCATTGTGCAGTAGCTCAGAACAAATCTGGGTATTGCCATGGAGATTCCTTACATAACTATAGAAGGCCTTGTGGATATTTTTACTATCTGCTGCAATTCTGTTTTCACAGCTAGCTTTAGAGGATCTGATGAGTGATCTCAACCTTTTGTTGAGGCTAAGGGAGTTTTTCCAGTCTGGGGACTTTGCCTTATTCCACATCAGTTTCCTCCTTCTGTTGTAGAGTTTGTTTATGGCAGGGGACCACCAGATTGGCTTCCTTTCTTTTGAGGAGAGCATCTTGGTTCTATTGGGTATGACAAGATCTATGCATTTGTGTACGTGTTCATACAGTGCATTATTGGTGTATGATTCGGCGGTCATGCAACTATTCTCCATTTGCATGGATGCCGTGAAGTTAGCCACCTCTGTTTTTAGGAGCCCAAAGTTAGCATTGGAGAAGTTTTTCATGGTGGTTACCTTTGTGGGTGGGGGGTGGGAGGGATGTAGATTTCCAAGGTGATTAGTTTGTGGTCTGATCTAACTGGGGAGGAATTGCCTACTGGTGTAGAGCAACATTCGCCCACGTTAGTAATGACCAGGTCAAGGATGTTGCTACCTCTAGTGTGGGTAAGAACGAGCTGGCCCAGAGCATTGGAATTAATGAATTCCAGAAAGCAATGGGCAAGTGTATTGGTACAGGAGTAGCTTCCCAGTTAATGGAGGGGTAGCTGAAGTCATCTGGTATGTGAGTGTTAGGTTGGACCCTAAAATTCTCCAGGGTGCTTAGGAACGTGGAGTGGGAGTCTTGGGACACAACTGGGGACATATAGCAGGCTATGACCTGAATTAGGTTCATAGGTTTATACTAGGCTATCTGCCCTAAGGCATTTATAAGCCTAGCCCAAATTTTTGTGGCTTACGCCACCCCTTATATGAAAAAATACTGTGCCCATTAGTTTGTTGTGCCTCTGTCCAGCAGTGACACAGAGATGATTCCCGGGGTAAACCTACGATCTCCCATCCACAGGTCAAGATTTCTCTTGAACACAGCCAGCGAGGTGCTCTGCCTCACATGGACAGGGATTTTATTCCACAGCATAGGGAGTCTCTGAGTGATAAATCTATCCCTCCAGCACGTCCTATTTATATCCGTGCTAAGGTTAAAGTCGCTTGCTCAAGTGGTTCTGGTGGATTTGGATTTTTGAGGCGGAGCATGTCCATTAATTCCGGGTTGGACATGGCCTTGTATGTCAGGCACATGTCACCTCTGAGCAGACGGTATGCGACTGAATAGAGCTGGAGTTTCTTCAATCTGGCAGCATATGACAGATTTTGGAGTCCCTTTATCCTTTGGTGAGGAACTTTTGGGGTCTCTCCAATTGCTGCAGATGTCGGGTGAGATACATCCCGAATGGGGCATTGTACTCGATCATTGGTCTGATAAGTGAAGAGTACAGGGAACAATGACCTCACTAGATCTGGATGTGAATCCTTCATGATCAGGTGGGCAATGTAGAAGGTCTTTCTAACCACTTTAGCAACGTGAGTGTCAAAAGAAAGGCCACTGTCAATCTGGGTCCCCAGGTCCCTGATAACCTCTTCTGTGCTTAGTGGATTGCCACCTATATGGTAGCTTGGGGTTACCTTGTTTTTCCCGAAGGGTATGACTATACATTTTTGGCGTTTAACTTCAGGCCATGGCTCTGGCACCAGCTATCTGTTTCCGTGAGTCCCTTCTGAAGGATATCCGTGTCCGATGAACTTTCCACTATGGCCCAGTTTGCAGTCGTCTGCAAACTTTGTCAGCCAAAGTCCTCCCATGTTGGCCTGTACTTCTGAGAAGTAGATGCCGAACAATAGGGGCCAAGGACCGAGCCCTGTGGGACACCACTTGTGACCGGCTTGGAGTCTGACAGCGCCAGCAACTCTAACCCTGTGGGTTCTGTCCTTAAGCCAGTTTGCAACCCATCTTGTGACATATGGGTTTACATTTAAGCTGGTAAGTTTTTCTACAATACCCGTGGGGTATTGTGTCAAAGCCTTTGCAAGGTCAAGGTAGGCTGTATGGACTGCCTTTCCCTCATCAATGGCCTTGGTGACTGTTTCGAAGAAGTCGACCAAGTTCAAAAGGCATGATCTTCCCTTGACGAAGCCAAACTGGGTCGGGTCCAATGTCTGCAAGTCCCCTATATCTTTGTTTATGAGCTCCATTATGATCCTCTCCATAGCTTTGCAGACTAGACTTGTTAAGCTTATGGGGCAGTAATTACCAGGGTCCGTAGAGGCACCGCCTTTGTGGAGTGGGACCACAGTTGCCGTACGCCACTCCTTGGGCATGTATGATGTGGTAAGGCTGAGATTAAACAGCTGCCTTATGTGCGGGTTTAATTCCTCATTTAGCTCGTGTAGCACACAGCCAGGGAACCATCCGGTCCCATTGATGCTGTGTTTTTAGCTTTAGAGAGAGCAGCTTTCACCTGCGCATTTCAGATGTCTGGGAGGCTACACTCTGCTGTCTTACCCAATGTTAGCTGCACCTGGAGTATCTCAGATGTGTTATGTTTGGCTACCAGTCTGGAGGTGTGTACATCCTTTATGAATATGGAAACACCACCACCTTTGGAGCTTCGTTCCAAGTTCTCTGGCTGAAAGGTGTGGAATGAGTTATAGCCTGGCAGTGCAGGGGTGCTTTCTGCTGCCTTGAACCAGGTCTCTGTTACAGGACAAATGTCGATGTTCTCCATTTTAAGGAATGCATTGAGCGAGTCCATTTTAAGATTTAGACTTCTAGCATTGAGCAGCATGACTCACATATTGCATTTGTTTGTAGCTGTTATGGTGTTAATTTGGTCTTTGGAGCAGCACCTAAAAAAGACACTATAGGGGTGGCAAGAGCCTTGGCTAGTATCCGGAAGCCCAGGGGTGACAGATGCAGGCCATCTCTGGCAAAGCATCGTTAGTTCCTAGTGCCTCTGTCGAGTAGAGACACTGGAGTGATCACCGGGGTGAATTTTCTATTTCCCATCCACTCATCAAGATTTCTCTTGAAGAGGGCTAGTGAGGTGCTCTACTTGACATGTTTAGGAAGTCTATTCCATAGCATGGGCAATCTCTGGGTTATGAATCTGTCCCTCCAGCATGTTCCGTTGATTGCGGTAATAAGGTTGAGGTCTCTGGAGCGTGTGGTGTGGAGGGACTGGGATTTCTTTAGATGAAGCATTTCTAAGAGAGCTGTGTCAGACATGGCTTTGTAAGTCGAGCAGCGATCGCCTCTAAGTAGGCGATATGAGACAGAGAATATTTGGAGTTTTTTGAGTCTGTCCATATAGCACAGTTGTTTAAGGCCTAGAATCCTCTTTGTGAGGTACTTTTGCAGCCTCTCCAATTGCTGCAGGTGTCTGGTGAGGTACATGCCAAATGCGGCATTGTACTCGATGACTGGCCTAATGAGGGAAGAGTTGAGGGAGACAAGGATTTCTTTCTTCCTGGATGCAAAACCCTTAGTAATGAGATGTGCCACATAGATGGACTTTCTGACCACAGTGGCAACATGGTGGTCAAAAGAAAGGCTGCTGTCAACCTGTGTTCCCAGATCTCTTATAAAGCCTTCTGTGTTCAGTGGACTACTATCAATGTGGTAATTCAAGGGAACTGGGTTTTTCCCAAGGGGGATGATGACACATTTTTTGGCACTGAGCTTAAGGCCATGGTTCTGACACCAGTCGTCGGTGTCATTGAGGCCTTTCTGTAGGATGTCAACATCCCTTAGGGAGTTAATAATAGCTCCCAACTTGCAATTGTCTGCGAACTTTGTCAGCTAGAGTCCCTTCATGTTGGCCTGGACTTCAGAGAAGTAGATATCAAACAGGAGAGGACCCAGGACCGAACCCTGTGGGACTCCACTCGTGACTGGTTGTCAGTCTAACTTGGAGTCAGCTACTTTCACACTGTGGGTTGTATCTGTGAGCCAGTTTGCAACCCACCTAGTGATATAGGGGTTGATGCCTAGCTTAGTAAGTTTTTCTATGATTCCTGAGTGAGGAATGGTATCAAAGGTCTTGGCCAGGTCAAGGTAGGCTGTATGAACCACACTGCCTTCATCCACAGCTCTGGTGACTGACTCAAAGAAGTGGAACAAGTTGAGCAGGCATGATCCTACCCTTCACAAAACCAAACTGTGTAGGATCCAGAGTTAAAGATTCCCTATATCCTTGTTTATTAGGTCCATGATGATACATTCCATAGCTTTGCATATCAGACTCATCAGGCTAATTGGGTGATAATTCCCGGGGTCTGTAGTCGCTCCTCCTTTGTGGAGAGGGATGACTGTAGAAGTGCGCCGTTCAGTAGGGACAAAGCCTGAGGTGAGGCTGTGATTGTACAGGACACACAGGTGAGGTGCCAGTTCACTCTGTAGTTTATGTAGAACACAATCAAGGATATTGTCAGGTCCCATAGAAGCTATATTCTTGGCCTTGGACAGTGCTGTTTTAACCTGTGCAGCAGTAATACTGGGTACCTGGCAATCTACTGGTATTGTGACTGGTCCTTAGGGGGGATGAGAGGAGTAAAGTTAGCACTGAATCTGTCGGCCAGTATATTGGCAATATCTGTTGACTCGGTATATGAGGTATTGTGCAGTAGCTCAGAACAAATCTGGGTATTGCCATGGAGATTCCTTACATAACTATAGAAAACCTTGTGGATATCTTTACTATCTGCTGCAATTCTGTTTTCATAGCTAGCTTTAGAGGATCTGATGAGTGATCTCAACCTTTTGTTGAGGCTAAGGGAGTTTTTCCAGTCTGGGGACTTTGCCTTATTCCACATCAATTTCCTCCTTCTGTTGTAGAGTTTGTTTATGGCAGGGGACCACCAGATTGGCTTCCTTTCTTTTGAGGAGAGCATCTTGGTTCTATTGGGTATGGCGAGATCTATGCATTTGTGTACGTGTTCATACAGTGCACTGGTGTATGATTCGGCGGTCATGCAACTATTCTCCATTTGCATGGGTGCCGTGAAGTTAGCCACCTCTGTTTTTAGGAGCCCAAAGTTAGCTTTGGAGAAATTTTTCATGGTGGTTACCTTTGTGGGTGGGGGTGGGGGGTGGGAGGGATGTGGATTTCCAAGGTGATTAGTTTGTGGTCTGATCTAACCGGGGAGGAATTGACTACTGGCGTAGAGCAACGGTCGCCCATGTTAGTAATGACCAGGTCAAGGATGTTGCTACCTCTAGTGCGGGTAAGAACGAGCTGGCCCAGAGCATTGGAATTAATGAATTCCAGAAAGCACTGGGCAAGTGTATTGGTACAGGAGTAGTTTTCCAGTTAATGGAGGGGTAGTTGAAGTCACCTGGTATGAGAGTGTTAGGTTGGACCCTAATATTCTCCAGGGTGTTTAGGAACGTGGAGTGGGAGTCTTGGGACACAATTGGGGACATATAGCAGGCTATGACCTGAATTGCTGTCTTACCCAATGTAAGCTGCACCTGGAGTATCTCAGATGTGTTATGTTGGGCTACCAGTCTGGAGGTGTGCACATCCTTTATGAATATGGAAACGCCACCACCTTTGGAGCTTCGTTCCAAGTTCTCTGGCTGAAAGGTGTGGAATGAGTTATAGCCTGGCAGTGCAGGGGTGCTTTCTTCTGCCTTGAACCAGGTCTCAGTTACAGGACAAATGTCGATGTTCTCCATTTTAAGGAGTGCATTGAGTGAGTCCATTTTGAGATTTAGACTTCTAGCATTGAGCAGCATGACTCACAGATTGCATTTGTTTGTAGCTGTTATGGTGTTAATTTGGTCTTTGGAGCAGCGCCTAAAAAAGACACTACAGGGGTGGCAAGAGCCTTGGCTAGTAACCGGAAGCTCAGGGGTGACAGATGCAGGCCATCTCTGGCAAAGCATCGAGGTCTATCAATCATGTCATTCCAGGCAGATACTGGATCCCCTTAGAATGACACCAGAAACTTAGCCAATTGTTGAAATCAATCATTTTCTGCTTGTACTGTGGTATCATTCTGGGTGATGGTAGGATGCAGCTCAGGGCTAGAGTCATACCCGCCTGGGCTACATAATCCAAGAGCTCCACCATGTCTCTTTTCATGTAGTCCAGGGAGGTACGTCTCAGGTCATTCACACTCATATGTACAATGACAGAGTCATATTTGTACTTCTTGTTGAGGGACCTGAGTGCGTGCGTTATGTGGTGGATCCTGGCGCCTCACAGGCAGCTGACTGTTACTTTCTCCTTATTCAATCTAGTAAGTGGGACATCAGTGTGCCTCACTATTGAGTCACCTATGTCGAGTGTGTTGGGCATGCTGTTTTGCCTTAGGGGCTTTGGTTGAGTGGCACATTGTTTAGGAGAGTTATGTCTCGTGATTAGTGTTGTTTTGTGGTGGTTGGGTGCGTTTCTGCCTTGGAGGCCTCTCCTGTTTGGGTAGATTTTTACTGAGAGCCTCTACAAAGGTGGGAATGTGGTTTGTGTTTTCATGTGAAGGCAGTGCTGGTGTGTGTTATGGAGGGCTATGTGTTCCATGTGGTGTGGTGCACGTGTTGACCTTTGCCTCCTGACCAGCTATTCCAGTCTTGGTTGGAGAGTTTGTGGCTTCCAATTTGGATATACAAGTGCATCTCTCACAAGTCTGTGTGTTGGGAGGTAAGAGGAGAGGATTGTCAGTGTACATGAGGCAGTTGCTACATTGCCTCAGGATACCCAAGTTCACCAGGTTAATAGGAGAAAGCACAGGGAACTGACCTTTAGACATGCCTGAAGGGGTGGGCATTAATAAATACTGGAGCTGTTTCCTTGTAGAACGTTTAGTGCTGGTAGCACTTTTGTGTGCTACAATAATTGCTGCAAGAGGTCTGGTAAAGTGCTAAACTAATAAGCTAGTAAAAGTGCAGGAGAGTAGAGAACTAGCAGATCTAAGGGAAAAATTGAAGAGCAGACTTTGGCACTGCTTAGAAGCTTACAAACAGTCCTGTATACAGCAAATATGTATCTGGACTAGATTAGTTGCACAAAAGGTGGGAAACAAGCACAGCTGTGCACTTTTAAACCAAAAAGTTGAAAGAGACGGAAAAAAATTTCTTGGCCAGAAATCACTCCTCCTGTGGTAGATAGGCTACCTAGTACTTACCACTCCCAGTGATAAGCTAGAAGGCTTCCCTCCAACACAGAAAGGCTTGGGGGCTCAGAATCTTATAAACAGTCCTGAATATAGCAAATCTAGACCTGGACTAGACTACTTACATGAAAGGTGGGAAACAAGCGCAAATGTGGGCTTTTATAAACTACTAAGAATATCTTTATCTAAAAAGATTTATAGCAGAGTATTTATAACTGTAATAAACTTTTTTTAATTATTTTTCTCTTTCATTTACTTCATTTTTATACTCTATCAAAAGCAGCACCATGGGTGTCACTAACAATTCCAGATCCTATCACTAACAACTAGCCATGCATTAATTTATAATTTGTTCTTTACAGGGTTACAAGGTTCAACACAGACTGCAGATGCCTAAATTATCTTTTTTTTAAACAAGAAATATCTTTATTAAATTATCATGCATGACAAAGGACACCATTCATTTATATAAAATCAAATATAAATGAAGTTTAACATTCATTTATATAAATAAAAACAACCATATTGACATAATTTTAGAGGCAAACATAAATCACAAACTATATTGATATAATTTTAGTTGCAAAAATTATACATCACTTATAATCTGTCCAGTCATTGTCAGTCAAACATTACATAGGTTATTGAAATCCTGCCTTCTTTTAAACATCATTCCTCTTCTGCATGTACTGTTCCCTCATTTCCCATTTTTTTTAATGCAATTTGCTCTTATCCCTTTCTAAATATCCAATTTCCAGTTGTTTTACCTCTGTTACTATACTCACTAATTCTAGTAAAGTTGGTATAAATTTTGGTTTCCATTTTCCAGTAACTGCTTTTTTGGCAGTCACCCGAATTAGACTCAGCAAGGTCTTACTACGTGTAGGCAATTTTAATTGTGTATCACAGCTCAAAAAAGCCATTTAATTAGTTACACAAATTTGCTCACCCAGTATCTCTGACAGAGTAGTCTGCAGGGAATGTTTAAAGTCTACCAACTTATTACACTCCCAGAAAATATGTTCACCAATTACCTCTTTCTTCCCTACTACACCTACAGCATTTGCTGTCTACCTGAGGAAAAATTATTTGGAGTTTACTTTTGGTATAAAGATACCTATGAAAACACTTCTAATCAAAGATCCTACATTTTCTAGACTTTGTTGCATATTTGGGAGACATACATATACCCTCCATTGTTTCTTTGTGAATTGCTTATCTAGTCTCTCTTCTCAATCCTTTCTAACCTCCTCTGATTGATTCTTGTAGTTATCATTGAATACTTTATACGCCCTACTAATTATTCATATTTTAACAACAGCTTCTGTTCTAGATTCTATTATAAACTCTACCAGTGCTGGTTGGTCACTTAGGATACCCCTATTTCATTCTCTTTGCCTATACTCTAATATCAGTCCTTGACAATCTCCAAATAAAGTCTTGGCTTCTTCCCATTTTATTACATTTCCCCTCTCTAATTATTTCTTGCAAATACCCTGGTTCTTTTGCCTGTTTTCTCCAATAAATTCCAGCTCCCTCTTGTCTATTGTCTGTGTTCCTAATTGTAGTCATCCTGATTGTCAGTCTCCTTTCTCCATTCCTGTGTTGGCTTAGTTCTTAGAATACCTTCTGCTACTTTATGAATATAATATTCTGTATGGTAATTATTATTTTCCTTAAGCTTCTGCATCCAAGATCTCAGTACTCCGTTGTTTCTTGAGCTTCCTCCATGTTTCATCATCATCCCTTTTCACTTTGAATTATAGGCTTCTGCTATTTGTATAGGAGTATCCCCTTCTAATACTCGAACAGCCATATAACTGAATTTCATTTGCGAGAGACGAAAATTGCAAAAATGAAATACCCGAATGGCAAATTTTTCCCAGGCAAGCAAACACTTGCCAACATACGTTGATATATATATATATATATATATATTTAGTTCGGGGGGTGTGGGATGCATAGCCCCACCTTAGGGGTTTGGGTTTTACAATGGATTTTCATCTTGCGAAAATTAAATCTAATGTTATGGCCATTCGAGTATCAGAAGTAAATCTGCATAGGAGCCTTAACTGTGTAGCTATAAACTATCTCTTCAAATAGGGTAATGCCAAACAGCCTTGTTCAACTGGAAAAATCAGCTTATCCCACTTGACACCTGCCTTCTTCCCCTCCCAGATAAAATCCTTCAGCTCTTTATTAATTGCTATCTACAACTTCTCCATTGGTTGACAAAAATATGCCTGACCTTGTGTATAAATCTAAAGGGACTAAAGGAATTTTAACTGCTCGTACCTTGCTATCCATACAACAGAGTTTCCAATTTCTCACTTTTTGTATTATCATTTGTTTAGTCTCGTCCCTCATATCCCTAGCAGCCACACCAGAATCCTTTTTAATCCATACACCTAAGTACTTCATTTTTATCATGCCCTGTTAAATATGGATATTGCTGAACCAATTTGTGTGTAGGTGCATAATTTACAGCTAGTGCCTTTATTTTAGCTTCATTCATTTTGTATGCCAAAAAGATTTGATACTGCCTCAAAATGTTCCATAACTCTGAAATGTCCTTTTCTGGTTTTATCAGGTATAAAATAAAATTATCTGCAAATAGAGACAACTTTTCTTGACTACCATACCAATTATATCCTTGAAATTCTGAGTTTCTTATTTTTTTGCCAATGGTTTTAACTCATTACATCTGAGTGATACCTCCAGGTGCATCTGTAGTTAACTCCTACTTACGCCTCTATACTCAAATATCATTTGTTCATATTTGCATCAATAATTCCAAAACCATGCTATGTTGTACAAGGTTTTAAAATATTTCATTTTAAAGCTTACACAATGGCAAACTCAACTGCATTAATATTTGACCTGTGTCTAATGCAGATAAATAGATATTAACTATTGTTTTTATGATGTTAATTTATATATATATATATATATATATATATATATATATATATATAAATTTTCACATTTTTATAAATATCTCAACAACCAAGTAACAGACAGAACTCCTTAGCCTCATGTAAAAGCTCTCAGCTAGATGTATAAAAGTCTGCTAATAGTACGTGTGTAACTTGTTTGGTTGGTGAGATACTGTAAGTCGTTTACAAAATATTACAAATGTAATAATTACTGTGTTTACTGTGGTTTATAAAATTCAATTTAAGACCTAGAACTTAAAGAATACTACCACTATAAAAACAGTTTGTGCTGAGGAGTTTGCCATTCATACTTCGTTCCCTGTGGTTCCAGAGATATGAACATGTGTTTATAATGGGAGGACATAATTTGATTCTGTTAAAAGGCTTAGACTCCGCCCACTGGAAGTTATAGTGCAAACTTCCTGATCCCCATTGGAGTGAATGAGTTAAATAGAATCCCAAAAAAACAAAGGAAAAGAGGACCCCCCCTGCCTCATTCCTCTGCCCAAACAGAAATTATCAGAGAAGAACCCACCCACTTTAATTTTCGCATCTGATCCCTCATATAGTCTCTTAATAAACTTTATAATTTTATCAGGGAATGTAAATGCTTCCATTGCCCTGCTCATAAACTCCCAACGTACTCTGTCAAATTCTTTCTCTGCATCAAGACCCACCAACAACCGTAGCATTTTCTTACATTCCGCTTCCCTCTGGATCATCTATGTTCTGTTAATGTTGTCAAATGTTTGCCTTCCCTCCACAAAACCATACTGATCCATATCTATCAATTTTGGCATCACCTTTGCCATTCGTTTAGCCATTACAGACATAAACACTTTATAATCATGGTTTAGGATCGAAATGGGCCTGTATGAAGCTGGATCTGATGGGTCTTTTCCCTCTTTAGGTACAACAGCCACTACACCTTTCTTCCAGGAAATTGGTGTTTCTGCTCCTCTTAAAATACTGCTAAACAAAACCTTCAAGATCTTTATCAGCCTTTTCCCTCCTAGCTTCCAAATTTCCACAAGAATACCATCTAGTCTTGGGGACTCTCCTGTGGAATGGCTATATATCACCATTTTTATCTCACCTCTTCCTATCCTGTTAGTAATTGAGCCTCATCTACCTCTAACCTTGGCATATTTAATTCTTCCATAAGCAGTTCGATTTGTACCTTTACTTGATTTACATATTTCTCTGCTTTATACAGAGTTTCATAAAACTTCTTAAATATTTATAGTACCTCTACAGGCTTTCTTGTTATCTTCCTTGTCATAAGCTCTCTAAGCTTGTCTACAACACTTTCTAGTTTCTGTTGCCTGAGTCACCGAGCTAAAAGTTTGTGTCCTCTGGAGTTATTATCCGAAATAGTTGCTTAACAGCAATCTTTCTAAATGCATACATATTATCAAGGTAATCCCTTGTTTTCTGTTTAGCATTCTACAATTGTTCTTCTTCTTGTTTTGTGAGATTCCTTATATTTTACAATAATTACCAAGTGACAGTCCCGCTAAATAATTCTTGTTACTTCTTAACCATGTCTCTCTTTCTTTAATTTCCACCCCATTTTTAAACTCCACTTTAATTTTATCCCACTCCCTAGCTATATTTTCAGAAGAAATTTCTATCTTCTGTAATAACTCCCAAATAGTTTCCACTACCCATTCCTTAAATTCCTCTCTTTTCAATAGATAGGTGGGAAAGTGCCAGAATCTCATTTTTATTTCATTGCCTTGTGTTGTTGTCTAAGTTATTACTGGAGCGTGAACTGAAATAGTTATTGGATGCATGTCACAATTTTCAGCTAAATACACATGTTCCTGTGAAATGTAAGTTCTGTCTAGTCTAGCCCAGTTTTGTATCTTAGGGAATAATACGTACATTCAGTCCAAACTCCTACTATTGAATTTACATTTTCCATGCTAAATATTTTCATATTTTTTTTCAAAAATCTACCCTATTTTGTTATATTTTCCCTTTTGGGGCCCCCAGACACATATTTAATGCTGGAAATCAAATTCCAGTCCACACCTATAAGTAATATTCCATACTGAAAGCTGATTATTTCTCCCAGAATTTTCTTAAGCTCTATTACAGCAATTTTAGATGCAATATAAATACATGCCAGTGTAATCCTCTTCCCTTGCCAGTAGCCTCTTAGTACTACAAATCTACCATTATTATCTTTGTTTTTACCCTCTTCCATCACTATTGAAGCTCTTCTTGCAATTAATATTAGTACTCCTCTTTTCCTTTGTCCCAGGTATTCCTCTGAATAACCATCATGTAAACCTTTCTTTATCAAATTCACATATTCAGTTTTTTCCCAGATGTCTCTCCTAAAGCATAGCTATTAGCACACTAAATTTAATATAGTTCACTACGATTTCTTATTTGTATATATCTGTGAGACCATTTACATTTAAAGATAATATAGAAAGCGTCATTATGTTAAAAAGTTATTATTGTCACCTTTTATGTTTAACAGTTTTGTTAAGTAGCTAGTTCCAGCTTTTGTTTTACATGCACACACTAATGTTTGGCAGGCTGATACAGTCGTTTCTTGTCATATCCATTTGAGCTTACATCATGTCTTACAAAACGTTTTGTTTTACTGAAAGCCCTCAAAAAAACAAACAAAATAAAAACAAATACACCCCTAAAACCTATTCTATGCATGTCTACATATGGAAACGTTTATCCTGAATTCTTAGTGAAATGGCAATCTATTAATTTAGAAACTAGTTTTAAATATAGCCAACGTCTAATTGATTTCTTTCAGCCACAACAAAGGGAGCTTATAGCTTCCACAGAAACCAAGTAAAAGGAACTGGAGATGAACTTTCAGGCTGATGTCTTCATGACTAAACTAGATAAGTTATAGCATACTGTTACGCTTTATGACTCTAAGTAGCAGCAAGTGAAAAGTAAGAAAATTGAAAGAGACTACTGTGACTTTAAACAAGGCC